>NW_020837969.1:4107770-4335459 GCF_003676395.1 Aethalodelphis obliquidens
GTGACCTCACAGAAGAGGGCCCACCTCACAGAAGGGTGAGGAACCCATCCAGCAACAGACTCTCACCAGAGGGCCCACAACACCAAGGGGACGGGAACCAGGCAGGAGTTTCTTCACACCAGTGGGGCCACACCATCGAAAGGTGAGGAAACCAGCACATGTGGACTCAAGGGGCCTCTAAGAGGATTTCATTAGCTCCTAAGCTAAGTTTTCTTGTTTACCTCTCTACATAATTAAGTGAATCATCTAATTTTAAGTTCTTCACTTTTTAAAACCTTTGTTCTATGGCTAAAGAATTTTGTGTACATTTTACATGAATTAAAACATTAAATTTAGAAAATTAAGGCCACAGCATTTTAAGACTAATATGCTTGAAAAGCATGAGCATTTAATGAAATAGATTCAAGTATTGCATTTCTTTGAAGCAACAGAAATGACCTAAAAAGAAACAAGGGAAAACTTCAGCACTTTTAGAAATAGCTTATTTTCATTATTATTAGATGCAACCCTAGTGCATGTTCTATAAAACCAAATAATAACAAATGAATATGTAACATTAAAAACAAACTTCAAGTGTTATTATTATAAAGGCCACTTTAAAGTAGGAATGAGGTTACCTAGATATTCAAACCTATTTGCACGTTTCATTGTTTTGTCTTTGCTTATTTGCACAGATCGTTTGGTTGTAACCATTAGAATTTCTGACTAAAAAAAATCAATTCATATCATTATTTTGAAATATTCTTGCGTAATAAAATAGACTAAATAGGAAATACCACAAAACACGATGAAATAAGTTGTTTGGGGTTGCACATATTTTATCTGAAATATTTAATGGGTTATTACCAGTGTTATGTAGCATTCTTCCTGCAGTGATGAAATCAATTGATCTTTGATTAGTTGCCTAGCTGCAGTCATTTTTGAAAGTATTTTTTCCTCACCATCACATTACTAGATTGTAAACATACACTGAAAACAATTTTACTAAGACACATTTAATGCTCAACTGAGCAAAACTAGAGGAAATAGTCAATAGGAACTCAGATTCTCAACTTTGATGTCAACAGGCATCTCTTTGCACTCCAGCTCTAACAATACACAACTTGAGTCACTTACTTTGTATTTCAATTTCCTTATTTGTAAATACGGATAAGAAGAATACCTGCCTCACAGAGTTATTATGAGAATTAAATGAAATAAAGTTTTTGTTACAACATTTTGTATATTACAGATAGGTGTCAGAAAATATTGTTACGTAATTATTAATGGAAAATAAACCAAGTCTAGAGCTGCACAATGATGGAAGAAGGTTGGGATGATTTTCTGATGCTATCAGAGAATCATCTGCGATCTTTCATCACCCTCAGTCACGATTCTGATACACACCCTCACCGGTGGGGCAGCCTCCCTCTTCCTTCTAAATGATATTGAAAATCACCAAAGAAATGAACGATTGACCCCTCAGAGGTGTTGAAGAAAATAGTCTAACGAACTCTGCAAGTAAATCCCTGTATCATCAATGGACACAAAACATTTCAAAAAGCAGTTTCAAATGCTTTAAATATAGATCTTCACGCACTGATAGGGCGCTGCTCTAGCCTGTTACAGCAAGCTTAAAACTGAGCCATTATCATATGCAAACGTTATCTTCAAAATTAAAGTTGAAGTAGACTAGAATGGATCACGCATATGGTGAAAAATATGCATAAAATATAGTATTCATTGTATTAACAGGAAAAATCTAATGTCAAAATTGCAAGAGGAGTGTCGCTGAATTAAGCATATCAGAGAAATTCAATGTATAATAGCGTTATGTAAAGTATTTCAACTGAAATTAAAATCCTCATTGCCTTGTTTTGTGATTACCTGAGAAAAGATAAAAAGCATTTTACTCTGTTGTATAAATAATATGTATGATACTTGCAGTGACCCAAAAGCCTAGATTTAAAATCACTTTTACATAGCTTTCAACTTAGCAGTGTTCATTTTACTCATTTCTAAAAGACCACTTTGGCTTTCCAGTGTCCTCCAAAAAGCAGAAAGAATAAAACCCCTTATATTTACGGAGTAAAGGTTTTGAGAAGTAACAAGGCTCTCCAATATAGGTTTCCGCGTTTAGGCACTGAAACTGATTTTAGTTTTGAATATACTGTCCCATAAGGAGGCTTGTCATATAAATCAGTGGAAGCATCAATGATTCTTCATACCATCCGGTTAACTTGAACTGACTACAAATATTCAACAGCACACTACAAACAAGTTGATAGCTAGTTGTCTTCTATATAATCAGTACTAAGTTATACGCATTTTAGTAAAGAACCACTAAATCACATTTTTGCTAAGACTAGAGACCCTATCCGTTTTATGATAGCACACAAGCAAGAGATAGCCATTGATGTAGTGGGTATTTATGCTTCACATAACACAGTTGTAGCCATCCTGATCAGCTGGATTAATGCAGGAACATTCCTATAGAACATATTACCAATATTTCTGAAATGTGTCTACTCAGCTCAGAAGCGATTTCTTTTTTGATGTGTTCACTTTATTCTTTAAACTATTGGAGCCCATTACAATTTTGACCTCACTGTAAAATAGGAAACAACATCACTTTGGTACTTGGTGGGTAGGACCAAAAATTTATAAACGATGATAGACTGTTTGAAACTTCAATAAAAGCTTTTGAAAGTCATATTTTAAAAATAGAAACATCCTTCAAGATAACTTGAAATACCCTTAAACAGAGGAGGATTTTTCTCTCCATATAGGTGGAGAATCAGAGAGAATGGAAACAGAGTGATGGCTACTTATTCTAGCCCTGGGGTGGGGAAGTGCTCTCGATTCAGGGAGAGGAGGAATTATAACAGGAAAGTATTGCAATATTTTGATGCTAGAGTAGGACCATCTGTATAGAAAGTATTTAGATTTGCAATGAAAAACAAAATTTATATTTTTAAACACAGCTGACTTGTAAGGAGTATGGATACTCTTAATCTGTTAAACGTGCTGATGAATTTGGATGTGCAAATGTAAAACGGGTATTGAAAAAAAGGCGGTGACTTGATCTACCTAACAATAAGGAAAATAGTTTTAAGGGCAATCAAGGATGGATTAAAGAGTTTTAAGGCAAACAAGGATGGATTAATATGAGAGATGAGTACAAAGGGGAATGGAATTAGTGACGTGGGAAATGTCTGAGAAGCTCACGAAGTAAAGGAATCGTGGGAACATTTTAGGGAGTGAGGGTGGGTGAGGTTACCATCATTCAATGTAAGCTGTTTCCCTCAATTTTTTTTCATTACACTATAATAACTAGTACTCTCATAAATGCTTTGTGCAAGAAGTTTTTAATTTTTAATAACTATTTCCACTTTTGGAAGAGAAATTTTGAATGAAACTGAATTTTGTTTGGGGCTTAAAAATGTGAAATAAATTCAGTAATTATAGAAGGTATAACCAAAGTCCAGGGAAGACCATGATATTATTGTTCCCAAACTGACTATTAGGCATTTAACTAGGACTTCATGTTTCCACAAGTATATAATAGGCTTGAACCAAGCAGACCTAGATTTCAAGGGACCAAGATATGGCCATTGCTAACGAGTTTCATAATAAGTGGTTTTCTTTGGTTGTTGTTAGTTTGAAACATAGTATTCAGGGATCAAGGAACAATGTGGAATAATAAAATATGGTAGATGTCATGTGGAGGTATCTATATGAAACCATGGATATTAGAAAGAGAAGATTACAGAAAGTCTATTAATGTCATGTGCAAAATGGCATAAAATCCTGAATGATGATCTGGTATAATTAGATCAGCCTCTCGGTTGGGAAAGAGAAAACTGAATAGGGTGGGTGATGCACAGTTGGGTCAAAAGGGAGTGACTTACACATTTAAAGAACATAGTATTTTTAAAATCTAAGACTGAGATATACTTGACATATAGAATATACTATTGATTACTTCATACTCTGTCTGCTCTGGGATAATTTTCAAGAATACAGATCTTTCATGATCTCTGAAATTCTGTAGTATTTACCTAAATATCAAACTGGGATTTGAATATAGGTATAGTCTTCTGAGTTGCTGCTGTTATGTGGTTACTAATTCTATCCCATACTAGATAGGAAGTACCCCCTATATTTTAAAAAGTACCATAACCTGGCAAATGAAATTACTATAAATACAATTACATATAATATTAGAATTTCCTTAACGAATATTCAAGTTCTGGTTGTTTCATATATTTTTACCTGTCTTCAATTTTTTGAGCTGGGTCATCGGTTTTATATGCCCGGCTTTATCTTCTAAAATGTTGCTTTTGGTTTCATCTCTAGCCAAGAATATGAATGGTTTGTTACCATGGGAAATATACTTTTTTCACCCTAGATGCCTACCATTTTCTCCCTTTACACAAATGGTTCCTTCGGGTTTGGGCTACTATTGTGATCTGCATCTGAATCTCATTTGCTAGAAACATCTCTGTATGTGTCTGTAAGAGACCACAAAACTGGAAGGGAACCTAGGACTCAACTAGAAACATCTCTGTATGTGTCTGTAAGAGACCACAAAACTGGAAGGGAACCTAGGACTCAAATAGTGCTATTTATTTGTTTTATAAATGAGGAATGTGAACCAGCGGTATTAAATGTTTATCCAAGATCAAACTACATGTGTTTGCCTAAGTCTGATCCTAGATTCCATGTTTCTGCCTATTAGTTATGTGCTCTCTCCATCTAAATAAACTTAAGTTTGTCTACTTCAAACAAAGAGTGGATTACTAAACATTTATATACATGCCTAACATTATCTAATAAGAAAAATAATTAAGGTAATGAATATCAAATTTAAGTGGCACCAATAAATTTATGTCCATCTGACCTTTCCCAAATACCACTTCCTTCTAGTAACTTTTTCAGAGGCTATTAAAATTACCAGGAAAGGCTCCTTTCAAATTAGGTACTCATTCTACAAGTTTCAAAAATCTTGGCCCTCAATTTGAGTCCCAGCACTTACAAAACCAATGCCATCATTTGAAGGAATTAAATTTGAAGGAATGTTTCCTGGTATCATTCTTAGGACCAAGTTTTATATTTTTCTGACTCAGTCAGAAGATCAAAAGCCGTACTAAGTATTTCAAACACAGAGGACTTAATTTGGTAGCATAGTGCTGTAAAGCTGGCAGAGGACAGACGGGATGCTGAGATGACACACCGATTACTGTCTGCAAGCAGCAGCTAATCTCCGCCTGTCGGGGCAGAGGAAAGAGGTGGGGTTGAGGAGATGGGGGAGTACAGAGGAGGGGGCTGTGATGCTGGGGCTTAAAGTGTGGGAGCTGGTGATTCTTAAAGGACGAGTTGCTTTATGTGGGTGTTGGGAATACCAGCAGGAGCTGGAGCGAGTCAACCATTTGTTGCTACTGACTGATTCTGACAGGAATAAAAGACATCCTACCCTTCCTCCAACTTGCCATTCCCCTCCAGTATCTTCAGCAAGTTGGACATAATCGGAAAACCCTGCTGGCAGGGGAGTCAGAGCCTCAGCCTCAGCATCACGGAGGAGGGAAGGGAGGAGGGGAAGATGGGCATCAAAGTGAGAGAGAAAAGATTTATAACTGCCGACCAGGATACTAACGTGGGAGTCTGGTGACTCTCGAGACAGTGCAGAGTAGCGGTGGTTGCAGAAGCCTCACTTGTGAAGATGTCAGAACAGGAGGAGAGAAAGTAGAAGCGGTGCATGTGGGCAACTCTTACTGAAGTGTTTAGGGGCATATGATTTACCAAGAAATAGAGCAGTAGCTGGAAGAAGATGTGCTTTAAGTCACCTTTATCGAAGTGTAATTTATTATGATAAAATTCACCCAGTCAAGATATAGAACATTTTCCACCTCAAAGTCTTCTCAAGCGCCTCTTTACTCAACACTCCCCAGCCCTGCCCCAAGCTCCACAGCTGGCCCCCGTCAACCAGGCTAAGCTAAGTCCCATTGATGGAAAACTATACCCAATGGCAGCAGAATACATGCTCTTTTCAAATGCTCAAGAACAGTCACATAGACCATATTCTGTGCCACAATACCGAAGCGAATCATTGTAAAAGAATGAAATCATACACAGTGTGTTTTCTGACCACAAGGGAAATGAATTAGAAATCAATTATAGAAAGTAATCCAGGAAATGCCCACATGTGGGAAAAATTAAACAGGGTTCAGATGGAATATGCGTCAAAGAATAAACCACAAGAGATATCAGAAAACATTTCAAGTGAACAAATAAAAAATCTCTGGGACACAGCTAGAGTTTAGAAGGAAATTTAAAACTTTGAATACACACACACACACACACACACACACACACTGAGTAAAGAACTCAAATCAATGACTTGAACTTCCACCTTAAGTTGTTGAAGTTTGAAAATACAAAATGAAGTTTTAAAAACAATATTATCAATTATCAATAAATACAATACCAATAAGTTCTTGGTGTGAACCTAATTTTAAGCAGAATAATATTTTTAAAAATATTCTTATATTAATTTTTAATATAAAAAGGCAAAAATAAGGCAGTAATAAGGCAGTTAGCTAAAATTGGCCTGTTTTCTTGTGTAACCTTCCACATTTATAAGGAAGATATGCTTAAAACTGAGGTTTAGAATATAACTGTGAAGCATTACAACATCCAGAAATGTATGAAATATCAAAAAAGGACTGTGGACCATCTGTGGGAAACTCGTATTTATGTACAGCATATGACAGTACTGCATTACATTGATGCCATTCCCAAATTATGCAAAGTAATGGAATTGACTACTGGTGATTAATTTATAGATCTGTAGGACAGTTCTGAATTCATACACTGAAGTGTTGTAATATTTCTGGCCGGTAATGACAAATAGCAAATAGTGAATTTATTATACAACTTATACTTCGTTTCGTTAGTTCTAGAAGTCACCCTCTTTCGATTGGGTCGACATCGGGTACTTTTCACTTTCTCCATTCATGTATGCTCCTTGCCACATTATTTGATTCAATATACACACAAATACATATCTACACATACACAAGCAGAAGCCTATGTACCTGTGTAGAGTTCAGCAATTAGGTATCTATTTGACCTACTTGTTTTTTTTTTTTTTGCTTGTGCAGGTGATTTTTTCCAACTCTTTGCCTTCATAATCTATGACACCTAGAGGTCACTTTATTAAGCAGCAAAATAATTCACATCACTCAACTTCAGCTGAAACCAAGGCGCAACACTGCTCTAGGCAACAGGGAGGCAGTGGGCAAGCCCACCGCTTTTAAACCTGTCCTGCTCTTCCTCCGGGGGTGCCAGGCTCCTCTGTAACTCAGGCCACTGTCACTTGAAACAAGCTTGATCTAAAGGTTGCCAGGTCCCCAGGCTTCCTTCGTCAATGACAGTTACAGCTTTCCTTGCCAAACAGAAGCCACGTTCAAGAGGCAAAACCCTCCATCACACATGCCAGTGCAACCTGGGTCTGAACCACAGCGTGGTTATTTGTCAGAAGAAAAACTGCAATTTAAGCTGGGTGTCCTAAATCCATATTATTCCCATCCCTCTGTTTCTTAAAGATAACAAGAGGAGAACTGAACAGATAGAAAACATTCAACTCTTAGGTGTGCTGAAAGCATGGTGCCCTGACACGAGATGTCACAGCAGAGCAGTGCTGTAACACTAACACTGGTTTGGGCTGCTCCAAGGGACTCAAACTTAGTTCGGGTTGAGAAAAACTAACTACACATGGGTCAAAAAGACTAACCTGGCAACAAACTGGAAACCATGGCAGGAAGAGCTCTCCTGTGTGATGTGAAAGAGTGAAATTAATGATAATGATGTGAAAGAGTGAAATTAATGATAATAATCAGCAAGGGATCTAAAAAAAACCCACCTTCCTTTATGTTCTTCCCCTCTATAAAGGAAAGGGAATGAAAACGGAGGTATCAGAAACCTAACCTCATATAAACAGAATGATGGAGAGATAATACTGTTTCTGAGTGAAAACTGAAACGGTGTCCCTAAGGAGGACACGGGGGAGGGGCAGCCAGGCTGACTTCACTGCACTGAGGGACACAGATGTCCTGCTCTTTTCGTGACAGCCAGTGTGCCTCCCTCACCCTGTCATTATAGACGCTGGCTTATCTGTCAGTCCTGGCTCTTTCTAGATCCCCTCCTACACCTGTCTAACAAACTTCTTTGAGAACTTTCACTGTATCAAGCATAGTGCTAAAGACCATAACTACATTAATGAATAAGACACAGTCTCTGTTTTCAAAGAGAAATGGACAGCAGACAGTGGAGTCCGTGATAGAATGAGAAAAAGGGTGAGAAGTGCAACAAAGTGTGTAGAGGGTTCAATTATAGCACAGATGAGACTGAAGGGATCTGAGTGAGGTGGGAAGGGTTATGTTTGAGCTGTTGGTTTCTCTTCTCCTTTTTCTAAGAACAGTGACCCTCAGTCGTGGGCTACACGCACACTCTAAAGAGGTTCCTAGGAAAGCCACCATTGAGTAGGTGCATTCCTCTTAGGAATCAAATTGTTCTTGATCATTCAGTTGTGGAAAAACATCAGAGAGCAACTCAGCCAACATAGTTTCAAGAAGAGTATTGTAGCATGGTTTCGGGGAAAGGTGCATCCCGTGATAGCCTCATGGGATGAGGCTCTACCAGAAAAAGTCCAACTTAAACACATTCCAGTATAATCCACCGTCACAGGGCTCCCACTTCCTACAGAGGGGAAATAATTTGTCCTTTGGTCTCTACTTCAACATTTATGCCAATGCTAGTTTCTCAGTAGGGACTCAGTATTTTCCTGTTGATATAATTTACTTTTCAATTACTTTTGTTGTAATTAATATTTTGTTTTTACAGCCAGTATAAGAACCTCTAACTCTTAATTTTCACATAACTCACTTAAATCACTCACTTTCCTATTAGTGAGGCTATTTTGACATTTCTGAAAACCCCCACCACTCTTCTCAGTGATAGCAGCCACCCTCTTCAGGCCCTCAGAGTTCTAAAGAGGTTGAGGCCATTTTTAACTTTGAAGCCTCAACAATAATAAAAACGAATGTGTAAATATATATATGAAAACAGGGTAACAAAATGCTTTCCATTTTTTTCCTCTGTAATTTTCTCACTTGAGAAAAAAAAAAGTCTATCCAAAATCAATACTCACAGCACTTTTGTGGTTATTTGTGGACGTGTACTGAGTGGTAACATATTTGAGTCACCCAATGAGCCTGTTCCCAAGTGAGATCAGGCAAGGGGACGCTCAGCCTTCTCGTTTCAGAGCTCGCACTACAAACAAGTGTCCTTTTTGTAGTACATGTAGGGCCACATTTTTCAAACTTTTGTGCCTTATATTGGTGATTTTATATTTAAAATGGCCCCCAGGTGCTGTCTAGAGTTTGTAAAGATAAGAAGGCTGTGATGTGCCTTATGGAGAGAATGCATGGGCTAGACAGCTTCCTCTAGGTATGAATTAACAAACTGACAATACGTTTTATAAAACAAGGCCACGTCTGGATAGGTTGATGGAAATGTAACCCGGGTCTCGCAGGAACCTAACTCTGCATCCCCCCAGGAGCGATGGTTCAGTGTTCGCTCGTCCAGTGTCCACAGCCACTTTACAGAACTACCTTGAATAACAAAAGCTGACTGTCTAGAGTCAAGAAAAGACTTTTTAAAGCTTCGTGAAATTACTCACAATTAAAGAGGTAAACGAGAATCCACGTTTTGTAAGTACCTAATAGTCACTAAGCTCTGTCCAAAGTACAAAGCAAAGGCAAATTCACTTGATCGTCACATGATTATGTAAACAAATGATCAGAAACATCAGATAACTTTCAAAGACCATATAGCTTGTAGGTGACCGAGCAGAGATTGGAAGTTATCTTTGTCTTCGGAGTTTATATCCTTTTTATTACAGCACTCCGCCTAACAAACCGATTTCTGAATTTAGATACTTTTACATTCCTAAATGTGAGAAACATTTGAGTCTGAACTTCAAACTCAATGTTTTTCCTACCTCTCCCCTAATTGGCCCTGTACATTTCTCCATAATAATTTTTAAAAATGTATATCTGGCTGTGTTTCACCTTATTATCTTTGGATTGAAATCCCAGTTAAAACCCTCTTCTTCTCATTCTATATTCTGTTCTGTTCTCTAACTTCTCAATTCTTAATACCAGTCTTTAAGTTATTTTTTCTATTTTTTTTTTTGTTGTTGTTCAAAAATCAAATTCTGCAGCTGCTTATAATTCCTCTGCAGGTGCCTGATAGATAATTATTCCCTATGGGTTTCTAGTACAATTCCACCAGGCTCATTTATCACATACAATTACATCTATTCTACTTTTAAAATGTTTTTTGTTTTGTTTCTGGTAGACTTACAAGAAACATCATTATATCAGTTTTCAACTAACATCTGTGGATAAAAAGCATTATAATACAAAAGAAGTGTCTTCAGGGTGCAGCTCAACATCGTTTCTCTCTTCACTGCCTAAATAGCACTACACTTATTTTATTGTCTTGAAATTTTGGAGGAAAAAACGAAACAGTTTATTTTACCGCGATAAAACTTGATAGAGTAAGGTTTGCTATTAAGGCCTTAAGGTTGGCAAGAGATGAAAAAGAACAGTGATTTCTTGTATAAAGTTCTCACAATAAAAAGCAGCTATAGCCTTAGCTCTTTTTTAAACATAAAAATAAGCAGTAGAAGAAACACCCCCATGAACTCACTTCCAGTAACTCCCAGGCATGCTACATTTATGTACTCCGAGTGTACATATATGAGAGTGATGGGTAATGACCAGTTGGAAGAGATCATGTTTTTTTTTTTTCAGGTATTTATGTCAGTCCTAATGTTAAGCCTTTAAGGAGGAAGTGGAAAGCATTTCAGACTAATGTGCGAATATGAAATCTTTCTTTTAAAATTGGTTGACAAGCATTGTGTGCTTTTCTCCCTTTAGGATCACAAGCTAGCCTATACTATTTAAAATTGTTCAGAGCAGAACGTTCCTCGAGAATGGAAATGATTATAAGAGTTCTTTCTGATAACAAAGTAACCGTGTAGTTTTATGGATTGCTTAGCTGAATCAGCAAGAGAAATTTTCCATCAAAATAACTTGAGAGTCAAGGTTACGAACAGAACTCCCTTGTAAAAATTGGGAGATGTTGCCATAAAAGCATAATCAAATTGGTCTGAATGTGTAAATTCAGAATAAAAGAGAGAACATGAGAAGTTCTACTGTGGTGTTGGGAGGAATATTTGTAGCGAAATTCCAAGAGTCCACAAGGAAAACTGGGTTTGGGACCTTCAAGACTGAGGAAGTTCTATCCTTCCGGGTTCTTCTGGAGAGATTTTTAGCTGATCCACGTATTTCTAATTACCTGAAGCTGGAGGGATTGAAGAATCAAGTTGTATCAGTGGTTTTTAACAGACTTGTTGAGTTTTGGCCGGAAGAAATGAGAGAATCTTTGAGAAAATTCTGGAGGTGAAGGGCAGAGAGAGAAAAAGACTAGTGAACAACAACTACAACAACAATGACACCACGTGATCTTCCCCACACCCCACACGATGCTCTAGAGTTTGAGAGGCTATAGAGAGAAGTGGAATAAATCCTTAACGTGAAGTTCTCTGGGAGGGGACAAAACATAAATCAAAGGCATTCTTTCTAATTATGGACAAGTTGGAGGATGGATTTATCACCCGAAATGTTGGGAGAACGTGGAGATTCCATCCTTGTGAAGTAATTCGTATTCTCATCTTAATCACTCTGTCAGTAAGAGAGATGAGACCCCCTGGAGCATCAGTGAGGGTGACAAGTATGAAGGAAAAGACGTTGGTTGACACTCCATTTCAAGAGCTCAGGGAAACATCTCCCGTGGACAGTCCAAGCTTGGCTGGCGAGGTCCGGGTAAGAAAGCCGACATGTAGGAGGCTTCCTTCTCTAGGCAGTTGCCCAGTATTTGAGGAATTATCGAAGCCTCTCTCAGAGACGACTATAATAAGAGTAACTGATCAGACACCAGTTCTTGGGAACCTAATGGGAGATTAAGCAAAAGCCCTGTGGCTGGAGGGACAATTTTAAAAATCACCTGTCTTCAACAGGAAACATCTGAAGCTCCAGGAATTAAAACAATTTCCTGATTATGATGTAATCTAAGTGCATAACTTCTGCCACGCTAATTACAAATAAAAACCTTGCTGACACAGTGAAACACTAGACAGCCCAGAGTTCCACTTATTTGCCGTATTACAAAACGAGTATAGCAGCTCATTTTATATTGTGATTTAACTTTGTCGATCTGATTTACTTTTCTCTGAATTCCCGTCTAATTATTTCTATCATCTTAATCAACAACATGTATTTTTCTGTCTCCTTAAATAATTGTATCACACAGGATAATGTATAAATATATTTTAATTCTACTTTGGCATTTTCAAGTTCACACTCCTCTAATAGAAGACAATTTACTAATAACGCTTGGTTATTTTTATCAAGGCATATATTGTCTTGGAGCACGATTTTCTACACCGTGACACTGAAGGGCTGTAATTAGGTACTATAGATATTTACACGTGAGCATTGCCACCTGGTAGCATCTTCCATAGATGTTAGTGTATGTCCATAAGCTGATTTATATATTCATTATTAATAAGGTGTGCAAAAATTACACCCACTATTTTGCACATTGTAGCTATTTTGATATGTAAATGGAATACACAAAGCAAAATGGGCTAAACACCGAAAAAGGTGACATTAAATTTATCAAATTTAACAGTAAACAGTGTCATTTTGGAAATAGAAGCAGTGAACCATTGCTGTATTTCCAGCTACTAATGCACACAGAATAGAATATGAAGGAGAATTAGACCTATTTTTAATTTTAATAGCAATAACTTTTTTTTCAAAACTGCTCTGATAAGTCAACGAAGACAAAATGAAAATTTTACCAAAGGGCATTTTTGCTTTCAGTTAAAATATGGACACTCCCAATAGAACATAATTCCCAAACTAACCACAAGAATATTCGGGAAAAGCTGTAAGATCAGAGTTTTCAAAACCATCAGAGATTCTGGATGTCAAGAAATTGAAATGCAGAAATAAACAAGACACAATGCTGGCCTCAGTCCTTGAGGAATGGTGGGAGAAAGAACAAATCTGACATAGATTTTGGGGTAAGGAGAAGCCAGACGCACTTTTAATGACCTGTTAATGGCTGCATGTGGCTTGTATGATGAATCCAAACTCAAAATAGAAACAGAGTCTGTCCCTAGCCACCAATCCGTTCCCACAGAACCTTCTCTGTAGGCATGGGGTAAGGTAAGGGAAGGGAAGAACTGAAAGCCAGTACTGTAACCCCTCCCCAAAGGCACAAAGGGTCTTCCTGAGCGCACATCAACAGCCTACTAACGGTGATGGGAGAGATCAAAGCTGAGCCACATCACCTACAGGTGGAAGAGGCGTCCGTCTTGCGTGGAGGTGGAATAAGGGCTTCCACCACGTACACTGCAATTCCTAATGCCTGGGGGTAGAACGGAGACTCAGGTTAAAGAGCAAAGAGAAATACCTAGTGATCCGAAACCTAGCAACTGCTCTCTAGAGCAGAGAGAAATCAACCTGGTTCGGAAAACTTGTGACTGGCTTCTAAAGCACAGACATCTAAAGTTGTGCCAGTAACTCAGATCCCAAGCGCTGCTGAAGAAGAAGTCCAAACCCTGCCCTGAAAATAGCGAAATCCGGCGGCAAACTGAGCCTACCTAAGGCTCCGACAAAGTCCAGAAATACTTCAGCTACCGACTGGACTGGCTGAGCTGCTACACCAGCAATCTGTGTGGTGTAGAAAACACCTGTGGTGTAGATGGGGCATGCCCCCTTCCTCGGGTGAATATTATTTCCTTTCATTCTTACTGTTATTTTACATATACAGTGGCAGGAATGCAACTGGTAATTATGAGACAAGCAGAAAAATGATTCATAATCCAGGGGGAAGATAACAAGGGGAGCAGACCCACAGATGCCCCAGAAGTAGGAACTAGCAGATAAGGACTCTAAGAGAATTAGAATAACTATGTTAGAGGAGCTAGGAAAAAAGCCAGGGAATATCAACAGAAAATTTCTATATAAAATTATATATAAAAAAAGAAAAATGCAAATACTACAAATAAAGATTTCATTGGATTTCATCATAAACTCACAGAATGTCAGCAAAAAATACATAAACTGAAAGCACACACATACAAACAGGATAAATAAGCCGAGCTTCAAAGATCTGTGGAATTAACATGTATAATTGGAGAACCAGATGAAGAGGAGAGAGAACATGGAGAATATATATATATATATTTGTGTGTGTGTGTGTGTTACACGGGCCTCTCACTGTTGTGGCCTCTCCCGTTGCGGAGCACAGGCTCCGGACGCGCAGGCTCAGCGGCCATGGCTCACGGGCCCAGCCGCTCCGCGGCATATGGGATCTTCCCGGACCGGGGCACGAACCCGCGTCCCCTGCATCGGCAGGCGGACTCTCAACCACTACGCCACCAGGGAAGTCCTCTATTCTCTACTTTTAATGTTTTAAAAATTAGTTTTTCGGAAATTTCAATTAAGTGGTGCCTAAGTATGATTTTCTTTTGCCTTTTTACAATTTTGGGGCTTCCATGACCTTTTAGATTTGTGGCTTGATGCTTTTCATCAGTTTTAAGTATCTCTGACATTAGCTCTTCAAAAATGTTCTCTGGGCTTCCCTGGTGGCGCAGTGGTTGAGAGTCCGCCTGCCGATGCAGGGGACACGGGTTCGTGCCCCGGTCCGGGAAGATCCCACATGCCGCGGAGCGGCTGGGCCCGTGAGCCATGGCCACTGAGCCTGCACGTCCGGAGCCTGTGCTCCGCAACGGGAGAGGCCACAACAGTGAGATGCCCGCGTACTGGGGAAAAAAAAAAAAAAAAGTAGAGAATAGAGACACTGCATACAGGGGATAGGTGATATAAATGATAGACGATCTCCTTCAGAAACAATGGAGGCCAGAAGATGGAAGAATGTCATTTTTAAGTGATGCGAGAAAGAACAAATAAACTAGCAAGCACTTGCCAATTTAGAATTCTATAACCAATAAAAATATCCTTCAAAAATAAATGTAAAATAAATGTATCTTCATAACCTCAAATATCCGAGAGAGTCGTATTCCAGGAGACTAGCAATATGAGCAATGTTCAAAGACCTCTCAGTACTAAAGGACAGTGGTACTAGATGGAAGCCCTGATCTACATGAAGGAATAAAAAGCAGCTTAAATTATACATGATTATTTAAATAAAACAGAAAACATATTTTCTTATTTATGGAAGGCAGAATAATGGCTTCCTAAAGATATCTAAGTTCTAATCCCCCAAATTTGTGAATATGTTTAATTTTATGGCAAGTTAGAATTAAGGCAGTTGATGAACATCCATCTGCTAAATCAGCTGACCTGTAAATAGGACAGTCACCTGGATTATCCAGGTGAAGCAACGTAATCACAACAGCTCTTAAATGTATATGAGGCAGACAGAAGAGTCAGTAGCAAAGCAATGTGATGTGTGAGAGATTAATAAATGTTTTTACAATTATTACTGAATATAGTTGTTAAATGACTTAAAAGATAAAGGTGGAAACTTATGTGAAAATAAATGAATACTCAGTGTTCTAATCTAGCAATATTGAATAATTCCTCTTTGGTGGACATTTTTTCGTACTTAAGATCAATTAGCCTAAGAGTAATTGTGGTTCTTGGGGTAACTGTGATGCCCCAAGGTCTGGGTGTCACGGGTGACAATGAAACATCTGACTACTTTTGTTTGGAATTGGTATCACAAAAATCTTCTGTATGATAAGAAAACTGTCCTTTTTCAATGTGTGATTCTTATAACATTATTCATTTTTCAACGAACTGTCCTGGCTTATAACCACTGCCTTCATGCATGTGGCATTGTGCTAGGCTGAGGATACAACAATGAATAAACACAGGTCACGCTTCCTCTCCTTTTCACTTTCACCTAATTATCTGTACTGAGATGCTGTAGTTCTATAGTTTAGCATTAAGATTTTTGTTTATGTGCAACTGTCTTTTCATTATTGAAGCATATTTAAAATTTCAGAATAGAACACAAGAAATAGGTAAAACTCATTAGCATATATCACAAAATGATTACAATCAAAATCTGCAATGTGATGAGTACAATTGTACATTTATATTCTGCTAAGTGGAACTAATTGCATATTTACATAGTTTTTGTCATCAGGCTGCATTAGTCAGTAGATATCAAAGTCTGCCACTCACACAGGTTTGGGTTCTTGTATCTCCCCTGTCATATTTCAGTACATCAGTAGGATGACATCACAGTATTCTTGGTGAATTCAACCAGTATTTCAGGGTATGCTTATCTCATTTTCTTCTTTGAATACTAGACTGTGTGATAATACTTGTCTTGGATGACTTTTTTTTTTTTTGAATGGCAATGTAGCATGCTGGTTGAGAACATTCCTATATATTCAGACTGCCTGGGTTTGAATCCATTTACCAATTAGATGACCTTTCATAAATAATCTTTCAATGCCTCAGTTTACTTATGGAGAAGATAATGGCATCCGTTTCAGAGAGTTGTTGAGAATTAAATCAATAGATGCAAAGTACTTAGAGTCAAAGATGGCACTTAGGTTTCATATAAGTAGGCAAAATATATGTAAGGCTGCAAATCAAAGCAATAAATGTATGTTTCTGGCCCCTTTGAATTTCCTAGCTTGCAGCTAGTGGTGGAGCCCCCTGACTGAGAGCCATTACCTAGGCACTTGCCAGTCATCACAGAAAAGTTTGGGATCTGGAAAGAGAAAGATTCCACTGAGAGACAAAAACAAAGCTTCTACTGACTTTTGCCCTAGAGGCTCTAGGGACCTCTCAGGAGAGTACTAGGTGGACATGGTTATATTTCCCTTCTTAAAAAACAAACAAAAGAAAAAAACCCAAACTTCCACATAGAATAATTTAGGAGAGACTATTGTAGCTACACATTTTACTTTAGTGTCCATATTTATATCACTTTACCTATTGATAAAACCATGACATATGCTAAGCAGGGAACAAGACAGTCAACTTATCAAGTCTGTCCTTCATCTCAAAAGAGAAAGAGTAAAATAATATTTTCTGTTGTGTTCATCTGTTTAAGCCAATTATTGTAGTACTTTGGAATATCAAAGTCACAAATACTTCAGAGAAGGGTCAAACTGATGACTTTGACGGGTAAAATTATCAGAGACACGATGAATATGTGTTACCGTACTCCTGCCAATTTAATAAATAAGGATTGATAGAAAAGCTTATATCAAATCTAGAATGAATGAACCATGAAAGTAATAATAAAATGTTCATTTCATTGGTCTAGTAAAGCCAACTGACGAGATTGTATGCCGGTAAGATATTCACTGGAGGGAGTTAAAGCAAGAAGAGACAGAAGACTTGCAAAATAGCTCCAAATCTGTTACAAGCCCACTGTGGTAGGAGTATGTTTAAAACTTTAAAGATCAGTATCAGAATAAGCTAGATTATGTTGTAAGTAAAAAATCCCCAAATCTCAGGGGCTTAAAATCACAGGTTTATCTTTATTCATGAAGAAGTTGACTCTATATTTGTGTTTGTACAATTGCAGAGGCAGAAAGAAGGCATTATGGGGAACCATGCACTGAATGTTAAGGTTCCACACAAATTTAATATGTCACTTCCACTCATGTCGTTCACCAAAATAAGGAGCAAATTCACACTTAATTCAGTAACTGGAGGGAAGTGCACTGTTACCGTTTGCACCAAAATATTTGACGAATGCCATTAATGACTCCTCATGACTCTCATTCCCAAACTTTGAAAATATATCTTTAGTTTTCATTGGAAAAACAAGAATAACCATCATACCTCTACCAAAGTAAAGCTGATATATCAAGATTAACTTTCTAAGATGTTTCATCTATATCTCGCTTACATTGTTTTAATTGTAGTAGAGCACTTAATGTGAGATCTGCCCTCTCAGCAAAACTTAAGTGTACAATACAGTATAGGCACAGTGTTGTATAGCAGATTTCTAGAGTTTTTTCTTCTTGCAGAACTGAAATTTTACACCCATTACACAGCAACTTCCCATAAGGAGTTGCTCATCTGTATCTCTGATTCTTTTAATGGATGGATGCAATTTCAGTGTATGAACTAAACAAATTTTTCTTCGCATGATGGATATTTAAGTTTTTTCTGCAGTGTGCTATGAAAGATAATGTTGCATGTACATTTTTACCTATCATTTCTATAGAGATTCCTAGAAATCAAATTGCTGAATCATAAAGGTTGCTCATTTTTATTGTAAATAGGCACAGAAAATTGCCTTCCAAAAGCTTGTCAAATTCGCTTGCCCATAAACAGTAAAATAGCCACATATTTCTATTTGTTTAAATTATTAAAATTTTATGCGGTTGTCATTTACTTTGGTGCTTTGAAAATTTGAAACAATGGTCTTAGTTGTGTTAAGGTTAAAAACCAGCTTTGTACCCTTTTTTGCTCTGCTAGAAAACCCAGGGTAAATAATAAATTCCACAAACAAAACAACTAAGTGAAATGTATCTTTTGGTAACACTGAAATCTGCAAATTTGAGACCTGCAAAAAACTAGATGTGGCCCAACTGATAAAATTAATGCCCAAAAAGAAGTGGCTGAAAATATACACATTAAAGTTTTTATTGACTAAAAATTAATGAAAGGATTTAACCCAGATGTAACTTGGATTGTGAAATTTTAACCCACAGAAAGTCTACATGGTTGAAATAATGGTACCAAGGAAACTTTCAATGGCAAGAGTAATAGTTTGTAAACACTGATATACCCTGAAGAAACAATCAGCAAATCAAATATTTGAAATTTCCAGAAAAGCAATTATCCTGATGAAAATTATTTTAATGACATCAATATGGAATAAACTAGAAACATATAAATGCTGCTATTAAAAAAACAAAACAAAAGTGAAATTGGCTTAATTTCATTGGGGGAATATGTGTTTTCAGTGAAAAGGCAGTACATAAATTTTGGTATAAATCTGATAGAAATGGTTGTATCCATAATCAACACTGCCCAGTTGTTTGGAATCAAAATGGAAAGGCAAATAGATATGAGGTATTTAAAATTTCTGACTCAAAACTTGGGAAAAGAAAACAGTGCTTACTGAGCTCCCTTACTAAACAAACATGCTCTACTCCCTGCAGCCTTCCGTGCCAGGAAGTGAGGGTCTTAGAGTTAGACATCATAGAGTGGACACAAAACTCAAGACATCAAAACTGGATTGCATTTATTCTATTTTCCCTCAACTTACTATTTGTTATGGACTGAATTATGTCCCTCCAAAATTCACATGTTGAGACACTTACCCCCGATGTGACTGTATTTGGAGTCAAGGGCTTTTAGGGAGGTAATAAAAGGGTAGGGCCCTAATCCAATAGGAGTGGTGTTATTATAAAAGAAAGAGACACCAGAAATTGATCTCTTTCTTGTTCTCTCTCTTGTTCTCTGCCTCATTCTTTGCACATGCCCAGTGGAAAAGCCATATGAGGATACCACAAGAACTCTGCCATCTACAATCCAGGAAGAGAAGCCTAACTAGAAGCCAACCCTGACAGTACCTTGATCTGGCACTTCCAGCCTCTAGAACAGTGAGGAAATAAATTTATGTGTTTAAGGCACCCTCTCTGTGATATTTTGTATGGCAGCTGTAGCAGACTAAACACCATCCTAAGATCTCTTCTTCCTTGCTAAAACTTACAGACATTTGCATTCTCTCTTCATAAATGGAAGTGTTCTATGTAATTGCTTCCTCTTTGATTTTAGTGCCATAGTTCATAGAACAAGCTCCGACTCCCAAATATTCTTGCTTAGCATTTTTCTATAATCTACGGCCCAAAAGTAAGCCTTTCCAAAGCACCTGGAAGAGTTAGGCATATTGAGATGTTACCACAAATCTGAACTACAAACACCCAATTACTCCAAGTTTCATAGGCAAATGAAAAAAATTAGAACTGCATGGCAAAGGTGAAAGCACAAACATGGGTGTAGTCTAAAAAGAAATGTAATGGAAACAAAAAATATGTATGGTAGTCTTGTTTGTAGGTATATCTAGGCAATATAAAAATCTATGATATAGAAAAACTTGCACAAGCCTCTTAGATAGTCTCATCCACCAGAGGGCAGACAGCAGAAGCAAGAAGAACTACAATCCTGCAGCCTGTGGAACAAAAACCACATTCATAGAAAGATGGAAAGGATGAAAAGGCAGACGGCTATGTAACAGATGAAGGAACAAGATAAAACCCCAAAAAACAACTAAATGAAGTGGAGGTAGGCAACCTTCCAGAAAAAGAATTCAGAATAATGATAGTGAAGATGATCCAGGACCTCGGAAAAAGAATGGAGGCAAAGACTGACAAGATGCAAGAAATGTTTAACACAAAGATCTAGAAGAATTAAAGAACAAACAAACAGAGATGAACAATACAATAATTGAAATGAAAAATACACTAGAAGGAATCAATAGCAGAATAACTGAGGCAGAAGAACAGATAAGGGACCTGGAAGACAGAATGGTAGAATTCACTGCCATGGAGCAGAATAAAGAAAAAAGAATGAAAATAAATGAAGACAGCCTAAGAGACCTCTGGGACAACATTAAATGCAACAACATTTGCATTATAGGGGCCCCAGAAGGAGAAGAGAGAGAGAAAGGACCCGAGAAAATATTTGAAGAGATTATAGTCGAAAACTTCCCTAACATGGGAAAGGAAATAGCCACCCAAGTCCAGGAAGCACAGAGAGTCCCATAAAGGATAAACCCAAGGAGAAACATGCTGAGACACATAGTAATCAAACTGTAATCAATCACACATAGTAATCAAATCAAAAATTAAAGACAAAGAAAAATTATTGAAAGCAGCAAGGGAAAAATGACAAATAACATACAAGGGAACTCCCATAAGGTTAACAGCTGATTTCTCAGCAGAAACTCTACAAGCCAGAAGGGAGTGGCATGATATACTTAAAGTGATGAACGGGAAGAACCTACAACCAAGATTACTCTACCCAGCAAGGATCTCATTCAGATTCGATGGAGAAAGTAAAACCTTTACAGACAAGCAAAAGCTAAGAGAACTCAGCACCACAAAACAAGCTCTACAGCAAATGCTAAAGGAACTTCTCTAAGTGGAAAACACAAGAGAAGAAAAGGACCTACAAAAACAAACCCAAAACGACTAAGAAAATGGTAATAGGAACATACATATCGATAATTACCTTAAACGTGAATGGATTAAACGCTCCAACCAAAAGACACAGGCTTGCTGAATGGATACAAAAACAAGACCCATATATATGCTGTCTTCAAGAGACCCACTTCAGACCTAGGGACACATACAGAATGAAAGTGAAGGGATGGAAAAAGATATTCCATGCAAATGGAAATCAAAAGAAAGCTGGAGTAGCAATACTCATATCCGATAAAATAGACTTTAAAAGAAAGAATGTTACAAGAGACAAGGAAGGACACTACGTAATGGTCAAGGGATCAATCCAAGAAGAAGATATAACAATTATAAATATATATGCACCCAACATAGGAGCACCTCAATACATAAGGCAATAGCTAACAGCTATAAAAGAGGAAATTGACAGTGACACAATAATAGTGGGGGACTTTAATACCTCACTTACACCAATGCACAGATCATCCAAAATGAAAATAAATAAGGAAACTGAAGCTTTAAATGACACAATAGACAATGACACAGATAGATTTAATTGATATTTATAGGGCATTCCATCCAAAAACAGCAGATTACACTTTCTTCTCAGGTGCGCATGGAACATTCTCCAGGATATATCACATCTTGGGTCACAAATCAAGCCTCAGTAAATTTAAGAAAATGGAAATCATATCAAGCATCTTTTCTGACCACAACGCTATGAGATCAGAAATCAATTACAGGGAAAAAAATGTAAAAAACACAAACACATGGAGGCTAAACAATACGTTACTAAATAATCAAGCTATCACTGAAGAAATCAAAGAGGAAATCAAAAAATACCTAGAGACAAATGATAATGAAAACACGATGATCCAAAACCTATGGGATGCAGCAAAAGCAGTTCTAAGAGGGAAGTTTATAGCTGTACAAGCCTACCTCAAGAAACAAGAAAAATCCCAAACAATCTAATGTTACACCTAAAGGAACTAGAGAAGGAAGAACAAACAAAACCCAAAGTTAGCAGAAGGAAACAAATCACAAAGATCAGAGCAGAAATAAATGAAAAAAAATATCTATGATACCATTTAGAACTTTAAAAAAAGATATTGTATCTCCTTTTATTATAGAAAAACTGATGAAAGCAAAGCATGATCCTAATGGAAAGATATCTGTTGTAATAAAGAAACAATTAAAATCAAAATTTTCCCAATATCAAAATTCTGAGGGGGAATGATTTCAATATATTTACAAATTGAGTCATTTCTTTCTTGAAGGATGAAGTAGAAATGAGTGAACTAAAAATATAAGTATGTTCACTTCTAAGCAAATATACAATTATTGAATTTTTGATGATTTACTCATCTATTATTTAGAACCCACATACTTTCCGGAAATTTCAAACTTTTTATTATAAAGAAAACATGTACCTTAGAATGATTTTTTAAGTTGGAATAATGAGAACTATATAAAATAGGTGTGTATGGGTTTGGGATTTTTTGCTAAGTGTAACTTTAAATATGGTTATTACCTTTGCTCACAAATTCTAACTCTGAGAATTCAGGCAAAACCAAATTGAGTTACATACTTCCCATCCTCTGATCAAAATATCAAACCTGCTTTGTAAGAGAATCAAAGTTTTCCAGCTCTAAATTCTAGGAGTAATGTGTTCCCTGGGTACTCATATGGATGACAAAGAACAGGGGAACAGACAAGGTCTTCAACCGCAGCTTATCAGCAAAGCTTAGAAGCATTCTTCGTCTGTCCACTTATTGAATCTGTCCTTAATAAAGCCAAGGGCTTAACATTAAAAATAGTGCAATGAAGGCATTTCTGCAGAAGTTTGAGCCAGTCAGGTAAGCGTTTTGACAACCAACCTAATAAAAATGATAAAGTTTATACTAATTTGAGGTGTAATGGATAGTAGAAAGGTAACTTGGGTTATCTTTCTTATGAGTCTTATCCTTTGCACGAAGAAAAACAACTTTAACTTTAAACTCCTTGTTATGAGCCAAGAACAGGAGAATTCTGGATTCCTGAAAGAGCAGTGCAAATATTTTACAATAGAGATTGAGAAGTCTAATGTGTATTCTGCACAATGTAAGTGCTACAGAGAAGAGAACCAGAATTTTCTGAATCAATTTAAGGTCATTTTAAAGTGTGCCCAACTGGGATCACATATTGTAGACAAATATCTCAATCATACACAAACTTCAGCGAGGCTCCCACAAAGGTTTTCTTCTACCTAGAAAACTGCACATTTTTTCTCCAAATTCTATATAACTTTTGCTGGAGCCATTATCCAATTAGATCCTCAAGATAGAAACATGACAAATATAACTTAATTTTCTAAATCCCCTCCCCCTGCATTCTCTAATTCTAATCAATATCTAAGCTCCACCAATTTTCTCTCTTAAGAATATATTTATGATATTTCTTCCTTCCCCCCCCCTCCCCACTCATACAGTCCTCCTTGGACCTTCAGTTATAGTTACTGTAGACCAACCATCCTGGCTTTTCACCTCACTTCTTTTCAAGCTATGCTTCCAACTTGCCATTAGAGACCTTTTTACAGCATAACTGTGGATCCGCACTCATGGAAAACCTTTTGATTATCTTCCCCAGCCATCAGGCAAATGTCTAAGGTGTGTGGGAGGGAGAGAGACACACACAGATTTTCTGAACATCTCACATACAGTCATTGCTGTGTGGTTAGAGTACCACACAAGTTGAGATAAATGAAACATAGCTAGTCTAATGACTGCTTTGGTACAAAAGATTAGAAACTTTCAATAGGTGATCAGGTGAGGAAGGAGAAACTCAAGACTGAAGGAGGGCAATATGATGGGGAAAGTGGGGTTGGACTTCGGCGTGGTAACAGAGAGAAGGTTTGGGAACAAAAGCCATTGTGGGTAATACTTATCAGTAATGTAAAGGGAACTAAACAGATTCTACAAGTGGGGAGGAATTTTCAATATGATAGACTCTGGATCTCGAGGAAGATTCGAAATAAAGCTGATGCTCTATCAGCTCTAGTGCCAAGGCTCCATCCGAAGCCCTAGTTTTTTATTTGCAGTTTTGTGCTTTTTCTACTTAAAAACAGCTCATAAAATTACACAAGCTTCTGGCCCTGAAAAACCTTGATTAAAAATAGCATTAAACCAGGAAAATAGGAAATATTTTCAGGCAGGAAAATGTTGAGGCCCTCATTTCCATACGTTTGCCAGTTTCCATGGAGTGGCTGTAATTTGACCATCATAGTTTTCTGTTCACGTCTCGAGGTGAATAGTACAGGGAAAATTCCTGATTTAATGGTTTATGATCTAAAAATTTCTTTGAGGACAGCTGGAGCGAAACATAATAGGGAGAATCTGAACATCTGTAGTCTATGGGCTTCTGTTCAACTATATAGAATATCATATATATATATATATATATGTTCCTACATGTATTCCTAGATATGTATATATATTTATTAAAAATCTCTTAAAAATTATTCAACCTCTTGTCAATTTCCACTTAAATTCTATAAAAGGTGGAGTGAGGAAATCCCCCTCCCAGAGACTTCTTAATTAGAAAGTAAGTAACAGTAACTATAATAACCTGTCAATAACTATCAATTATTGAACACCTATTCTGTGCTTTTCTTTATAAATGTGAAAGATAAATGTTATTTTATCTTAAAAATGTCTAAATCCATCAAAGAAATTAATCTGCCACAGGCCAGTAAGAGCCTGTGCAGGTTAAAACCCATTTTGCATTGATTGTAAACCTAATCTTTTTAGTAATCCACTGGACCACTCAGTTTGAAGACAAGTCAGTTGCAGCACACTGGCAACAAAGGAATCCAGGGTCCTGATTTTGAGTGTACTCCTGTTTCCTCTCCAAGGAGGAATTGGCAGACTGAGAACTACGTTACCTACAGAAGTTGGATGCCATCATTTACAATGAAGTTTCCCTCCCTGAATGGGACTTCCTTCCCATTTCTTTATTTTGTGTTTTTATGGCCTGATCATAACAAAAGTAGATGTTCTGTGTTTTCATAATGAGACTGGACTGTTCGTGGGTAAAGAGATAACAGTTTTCCAGTGGCTAAAAGCTGGACAGTTGATGTCAGAGAAGAGTTGGATTTTAATACTCGTATTATTGTTTGCTAACACTATATAACTCTGGGCAATTTCTAAGCCTCATTTTCACCATCTGTTAAATGAGAATAATCATATTATACACACATAATATTGTTATAACAATCAGCTGTGACAATGCATATTAAATGCTTAGAATTTCCTTTTCTTCCTTATCTTCTCCTTGCTGACTTTCGGGGAGATTTTTCAGTCACAGGGCATTATACTGAGTAACAGATTCCTAATGTATCACTGAGGCTGATTTAGAGTTGAAAAATTCCCCTAGGGTGACAGAAGGAGAGGTAGGTGCTTCTTAAAGGGCCAAGTAATTCCGCTGATCTCCAGTCATTCTGAGAATTAAAGTACTTATTTTTCAATATTTATAAATGAGATCAAATAATAAAGTACATTAGTTAAATAGACACATGGAAAATGGATAAAGTGGTAAGATTTCAAAGGCAAACAGCACACACCCAAGGGCTAAACGCTACACAGAGGAGCAAACAGTGCTCTCAGAGTTACAGGTACCCTAACCAACTCAGGTATTCTCTGAAGATGCATCCTCAGCCTGGGGGGCACCGCATGAGGTCTCTCTTTGAAGACCCTGAAGAAACACCAGGTAGAGAGCCAGAGTCCAAAACAACCCAAAGGTTCAAGCCTTTTCGTGTAGCAGTAAAGTCCCTACTGGAAGGCAGTACATTCCTAACAAATTTAAGAAGACTCAGCTGAGCTCTGCTGGGGGCATATCTTGAATAGTCCAAGAAACAGCTTCAGCATTTAGCCATATAACTTTCTGGATTCTTGGCGGCATATCCAAACAGTCCTTACTGCTCTATTTTAATCCTCCAAAGAATTGTACCTGGACCAACATCAAAGAGTCACATAATAAGCTTCAACGTATTTTTCTCTTAAAATTTGAACTGAAAAAAGGGAGGATGCAGAACTACGTGGGAAGTAGGATTTACTTGTATTATGTAGGATGTAATATTATACATGTACACAATTGAATATCTCTCTGAATAATACTGGGTAGATTTTATTTTCTAATCTATTAAAAATATTTAACACAAGGAATTTATGGTCATTATAATCAGAAAATAATAGCATTATTCTATCACTACTATTATATACACATGTAGAGTGTTGACATTTATCCAAATAATTTTCTTGGCTTTTTTCAACTTGCATCACTATGTGAAACAAAGGGCACTTAAAATTCCATTTTAAAACTCAAATTAATAATGTCTGATGTTTTATTGCTCTTACTTACTTTTAAAAATGTACAGTAGACCTCAGACTTCCTGGGTGGCACAGTGGTTAGGAGTCCTCCTGCCAATGCAGGGAACACAGGTTCAAGCCCTGGTCCAAGAGGATCCCACATGCCACGGAGCAACTAAGACCCGTGTGCTCCAACTACTAAGCCTGTACTCTAGAGCCCGCGAGCCACAACTACTGAAGCCCGCGTGCCTAGAGCCCATGCTCCACAACAAGAGATGTCACCACCAGGTGAAGCCTGCCCGCAGCAATGAAGACCCAACACAGCCAAAAATTAATTAATTAATTTTAAAAAAATTTACAGTAGACCTATAAAGCACACATATGCCTTAATAGGCATCTATTATTTCTTCTGATATGAAATAGCACTTTAATCAGAAATGTCTTCTCTTTAAACTAAGGGTATAAATCTTGCCAGAATTTTATCCTGTTGTCATATAAAGCCATCAAATGCAATGTTTGATGAATACTAATAGCAATATCCTAGTTGGAATTGATAAAAACGTGAAACTTATTTCATAAAGATGAGCTAAATGGTACTAATGCATTCTCCAACATGTTTTCACTCTATGACTTTTGAGATATTTGATGGCCAGGTAACAGAAGAAGTGGTCTTCATGCTAAAGAGTAACTGCCCAATTGAAGACATAAAAATTCAGCCACAGGCTAAAGAACAATGAATTTACAAACCCCTTCTACTTAGTTCAGATGCGTATACATGTTTTTTATTGTGGGTAGTGCAACAAGATTAATTTAACTTAATACAGAATTCTACTGTCTTAATAAAAGGAAGTTTCTACGTTAATTTTTCCCCCCAAGACAGTGTGAAAATTATGCCTTCTTATGAACCTAAGAAGAAGCATATACTGAATTCACCCAAACCCCCTAGAGTACATCCTCATATTTTTGATTATAAACAAAATACAGCAGATCCTTTGTGGACTGAAGTATCTAAGATTATAATGAGGAAAGCACTATGGTACCTGCCATAGCAGGACAGGGCCCATTCTCAACTCCAGGTTACCCAGTATGAACAGCCAATTGAACTGGGGTAAAAAAAAAAAAAAAAAAAAACAATTTGAAACCATTTGCCTAAGTTGAATTTGAAACCATTTGCCTAAGTTGAATTTAGTTCTCTGGTTTTCATATAATCAATCTCATATCAGAAGAAGGGGTTAATGACCATCTATGTCTGCTACCGACCTTAAGAATTTCTTATATTTAAGCTAACAAACACTGTATAATTGATTTTGCCAATGTGTACAGTACAAAAATATATTCCTCCCTTTCAGAATAAAGTGAAAAATATATGTAACCATTTTTGTTAATTTAAGGATTTTCTAGTACTTTTATCAGACCATGTAGTAAAGTTGAACGGTAAATGAATAATTTATATGCCAACGTGGTATTTTGTATTGAAATTCTTTAATTTGACATCTTCATGACTAGAAAAATAGTTTTATAATATTTCTATACATGTAGTTTTATGGGTTTTCTGTAAATTTTCCTCTAACTGATTAATGGAAACTCAAGGGCAATCTACTCGTACATAATAACGAGTGCTGGTTTCATTCATGGTTAAATGTTCATGTTTGATATTTCAGATCTCAGGACAGAAAGATCTCAAGACCTATATTTCCTTTTAGTGTTAGCACAATCTGAGGTTTTTAGGAGAGCTGTCAATCTCTTCTTAATACGTTCAAGTCCTTTGGAGGAAAGCCCACGCCAAAGGGAAAAACCACAGGGGAAAATTTCTGGAGCTGATTATAGAGAAGGCTGCAAAGGTAAATTTCCAAAGGGATCTGATTAACATTGCTCTATCAAAGAAGAACAGGAGAATAAGCCATTAATTTGATGACCTTTTTTTCTTCTATCTGGGTTTTCATAAGTTGGACTTCCTTCCAGGCTAATTAACCACTAAACATTTTACAAGCAATCCATGTGCGGAAGCAGTAAAATATGAATTGCACTTATGAAGTAATTGACAAAGAGTATATTGGGCACTTTAAGTAATGATGGTGTGCATCCTAATACCAGAAGAAAGGCTTAGGTACTGCCATTTGACAGGTCATTAGTTAATCTCAGACCTCAGCATCAGATAATGAAGACTCAAGGCTAAAATGAACTCACACATACTAGTTGAGGGTATCCGAATGCAAAGAGCTTCTGAGAAAACACTTAGTTTTCTTGCCTTAGCGTTATATCAAGATATCCCTGGTGTTATCTCAGATGAATTCTCTAGTTATTTTATTTTCTTCTGACAGTGAAGTCAGAGACGACAAGCCAAGGCAGTCCTCAAAGAAATTCAATTACTGAAATGTCTGACAGCTTGCTTTGCTTCTTACTAAAGTTTCCCAAGTTCCTTGCAGCCTGGATAATATAATAGTTTGCTTTGCAAGACATGCATTATATTTTATAAATAAAATTTAAAATACTATCAAAAGAAAGATAAAATTTTCAGAGACAAAAATTTTGGCTAAAAAAAGGCAAAGTAATGATAATAGATTTGGAAGTAGTCACTTTTTTTTTTTTTGAGAGCCTACTAGCTTTTTAGTATTGTTCATGGCAGTTGGTAGATAGAGTATGAAATTTTGTCTTTAACACCGAAACCTATCAAACATTTATGGCTATGAAATCTGAAGTCACTAAAATAGTTTGAATTCAACTGGTGCATTCCTGAATTTTAAAATGTTTTATTTCTGAATAACAATATCCCCATGTGTTGAATAACTGCAGTGAATGCCCATCAGAGTGAGTTTAATTCTCAAAGAAATACTAGGGGGAAGGAACAACATTGTATCTCTATTCCAGGGCCATCCCACCCAGGCCTAACTTCAGGGGAATGGGCAGTAGAGAATTCTGTTAAGGAATAGTGTTCTTTCTGTAGCCTGCCTTCAAGTATAAGAGAACAATTTGCACTGACTGCCAAGTTAGTCATTTCCCTTTTCTGCTCTCTCCGAGGCTTTCAACATTTTTAGGAAAAAAAAAAATTGAATTATGTGTACAGGACAATTTCTTTTCTGAGTTGTTAGCACTTAAAGATTTTTATCCTCCCACCCCAAAGATGGGCCTTTCTAAAACTAGAGGCTGGCAGAAATGTGACCTGTCTGGCATTTACAGATCATCTGGTCCCAGTGTCTTCATTGACAATATGAGGAACTCAAAGTTAAATAAATTCCTTAGGTCAAGTTTTTGTTTGTTAGAAAAAAATGCATTTGGGTTCTACACTGATTCATACCTTCAAACACCAGATGTAGCTTTTATCATATATATAAAACCTACTCCCATACATCAGTTTTCAAATACCTACTGTTCTTTGAACAAATTTTAAAATCAAAATAGATAATGTGTTTCTTCATTTTATTTGATGCATATTTTCTAGAGAATATGTTATGCAATGTACTTTCAGTTATATTGCATAACAAAAAATCTAATTTTTCCTGGTAATATTATACCAACATGCACTCTTTCATCAATTTCTAGTACTTGGCTCCAAGCAGAGTTAACAATAATAGATAAATAGTTACTTGAAATACTGTAACGCCCTTTCCACAAAGTGAGTCAGAAACCATTGAATGTGACAGAAGCTTCTGACTTCCCATGACTTCTGCCCAGTTCACCCCTTTTATCACTGTTCTCCCTGAAAAAAACCTCATTGGTGTTTAAAAATCCCAGCTATCTGCTTATACTGTGATGGACATTGTGTGTGGGGAAACACAGCTTAGCATATGCAAAGACAGCCTGGAAGTGAGCATTACAACTGCTTTGTAGAGCGATGCGTTTTCTTAGTAAACTGTCTTCCACTTTTGTAGACGACTGTGTCCTACCTTCTCTTTTCTCCTCCAACTGCCTAAACATTGTCACCCTTTCTCATTCTCAGGTGATGACCTTGACCCTTTCACTAAGAAAAAAGAAACGATAAGAACAGAAACATCTGTATCCTCCCAGGACACGCAGGTACTAACCTACATGCAACTGGACGTTGACGCTTTGCTTTGTTCTTCTGTCACATACGTGACACAGCTGACACCATCTCCTTTCCCCTCTGCAAAGCCCTGTCTCTGTTGTTGTCTACACCTCCTGCAACGTAAACTTTCCACTGCCCTGTGACTGATTCCCATACTATGCGTAAATACAGTGTATACCTAAGGGGGAAGGTGTGTGGTATCTGCCATCTTTAAAATAAGAACTGCAGCCTTCTGTCTCAGATTTGCATGCTGGCCAGACACTGCCCTCTTCTGCTTGTCCTCGTCAGAGTAAGTCTTCTCGAGAGTCTCTGAACTCACCGGCTCTACTTTCTCTCCTCCAATTCTCCCTTAAAGTCACTCCCATCAGTTTTATCCTCAGCATTTCTTGGAGTCACTCTTAAAAGCTAGCGCTGACATATAATTTTCCCAAACCAATGGTCATCTCTATCGTCACGTTACTCAACTCTTAGCATTACTTGATACAACTGATCACTTCCGGCCTCTTGAAACACATTTCTCACCCATATTCCAGGATTTTACTCACCCTCCCTTTTCCCCTTGGTTCTCCTTCCATTGCACTGGAAGCTTCATACCCATTTCCTTTTTGTGTTGTCTTAATCTTCCTGACTTTCCTTAAGTTCTGTTTTCCCTCACCCTACACTTAGTCCACGGGTATGTTCATCCCACTCTGTAACTTTAAATATAATATGTAGGTGGTTTATGATTTCTGTCTTGGTCCATTCAGGCTACTATCACAAAGCACTGCACACTAGGTAGCTCATAAACAACCAAAATTAACTTCTCACAGTTTGTGGGGCTGGAAGACTGAGATCGGGGTGTATGGTTGGGTGAGGGCCCTCTTCAGGGTTCACAGTTGGTGCCTTTTTGCTGTGTCCTCACATGGGGCAAGGGACGGAAGAGCTCTGTGGAGTCTCTTTTATAAGAGAATTAATCCCATTCATGAGAGCTCTACCCTCATGACCCAAGGACTTCCTTACTGGCCCACCATCACCTTTGGGGGTTTCCACATATGAATTTGAAGGAGGGCACAAACATTCAGACCATAGCATTCTCTAAATAGTATTTCTGGCTGAAACATTTCCTGAATTCACATTTATATAGCCAGCTGTCTATTCAAAATTTCCCCTTGTATGTAATAACAACTCTTACAGAATCTTCATTGCGTACCAGGCCCTCTACAAAGTATTTTCTGTGTTTTTACGCACATAGACTCCCAATAACGCTGGTGGGTAGGGGCCAAGATTTTTACCTTTCTAAATATGAGGAAACTAGAGCAAGAAAGAGTAAGAAACTTTCCCAAAGCATCACCCGGCAAATGGCAGAGCTTGACTTCTAACCTGGATGTTCTGGCTAGACAGCCCTGGTCTTTGTCATGATGCTTTCTCGCATTTCATATATCCAGAATGGAACCCTCATAATCACCTCTCTAAATACGTTCCTACTTCAGTTCCCCCAACTCAGTCAATTTTATCTCTATTCTTTCAATAGCTTTGGAGAAAATACTAGGAATAATTTCAATCCTGACGTTCATTTAAACCAGAAAATCCTGGCATATGTACCTTCAAATACATCCAGCACTGGCCATTCCTCATATCTCCACTACTAGCATACTAGTCCAAATCACCGTCTTCTCTGACTGAATTATTATTATACTCTCATCCTAGAGTCAGCATTTTCCTTCATGAAGTCTGTTCTAAACAATGTAGAGTGAAGCTAAATCTAATCTAGTAAGGTTGAATATTGCTTCTCTACTGCTAACATCCCCAAAGACTTCCTCTTACTCAACGAAGTGTAAAGTCCTCACTAGAGGTTCTGATGCCTAAAGGACCTCTCTGACCTCATCTCCTGCCACTCACCTCTTTGTTTATTGTCTTCTGTCTCTGATTCCCTAAGATGCTATGGTTTCAGGACCTTGAACTCGCTACTTCTGCCTGAAAATCTCTCACCATAGATAGCCTCATTAACTCGCTTTCTTGCCTCAGGCATCAGAGGCTTGGATTGCACCCTTTCAGAGAGCACATCCTAAAAGAGCACGCCCCATCGTTCTCCTTGTCTGATTTTAGTACTTTTAAACATTTGTCACCATCATGTGGACATTATATTGGCTTGTTCGTATGTTTATTTTTGGCCCTCACCTCCCCAATTAAACTAGAAGCTCATTAGAGAAGAGATTTGCCCACTGTTGTATCCCCAGCATCGAACACAATGCCTGCCACATGGTAGATGCTCAATTAATATACGGTAGATGAATAGATGTGAACCACAATACATCTAATTAAAGATTCAAAAATCTAAAGTTTGAGAGAAGAAAAAAGTTACCATTTGGCTTTGAATTTTACATGGATCTGCCTTTCCAACCCGGAAAAGGAGGCGTATCTTATTCACCATATATTTCAGTTTCTCATTTACCAGAAACCAATTTTGAGCCTTTTGGTTGCAAAATATAAGGGAAAAAATCTATTAAATGATGAGACATAAACATAAAATTATATAAATCTACAGAAAGACTGAAGTAAATTGTACAGTTTTATCTCTGTACAAATAAAACAGTAAGATGAAAGGAAAGGAATGATCCTGGGTCCTCAATATTTATAACAAAGGAAGTAATTTTTTTCTGTAACACTGCATAACTTGAAATTTAAAACCTGAATAAATTAGTGAAGGGACATTGGGAATAATTCCTCATACAGGAATCTTAGGTGATCACCCAATTTCTATGAGAAATGTTTTACAAGTGGAGTAATCACTACATTAAAGATGAAACCAATCCCACTCTTGGACAGTTATAGTTATCAGAAATATTTTTCTTTTATCAAAATTAAATCTGCCTCATGGTCACTTTCTTCCCTTGGTCTTAATTTTACTGCATTAAGTCTAATTTTTTTAAAAAAGAAATGTTTCAGATATATAAATATATTTAATATTTTCTTTTTAGCTCTTTTGCGCAGAACTAAATCCTTCCATTTGTTTTTTTCACATTAGGTATGGGTTTACATTCTTTTTAACTGTCTAAGTTACCCTCTTTGGAATCTACTAGAATTTGTTAACATCTGTCTTATACCAGGTTTCCCAGCATTCACTGCAATACATCTTAGCAATAAGCATCTAAATTCACAAATCCAAACTGGCACTGAAATGACCACACAACTATAAAAATAGCAAACAGCTGTACTAGCACTGGAAATTAGTGTGTCATACACTCTTCAGAAGCTTGAATAAATTTCTTCTGAATTTAAAATAGGTGATACTAGATAAAAAGATGTTTTCACTCCCTGACCTGGAAATTCTACTTACTGAAAAAGACTGCAGTGTCAGGGAAACAGGGTCAGAATCACATCCTTCTGTAGGAGTGGAGCTGAGATAAATGCAAGATACAAAAAAGTTGGAGAGGTCTTTATTCACGACTCTGACTGCTAATTTGATTAAACACCATTGGAGCTGATATACCCGAAGACCTCACATACACATGATTGCAGATGTTTGGAAGGGATACAACAATGCAGGACAGAAACTTTCTAAGGATCAACTGGGTTGTCAGGCCAAACAGGACTCACTTCTTCATCAATATAGAGAACAAAACATGTTGAGCAAATGCTCACTTCTATAGACTAACCGTAAACTATTGTGTTCCACTGCCTTATGTCAGGCTATTCACTCACTGAACTTATGTCATAAACTTATACCAACTATCCTTCTGGCTTAAGTTCTTTAGTAAGACAGATAAGCAAAGAAAAAAGTGAAGGGATTCAAAATAATCATCCATCTTTACTACTGGGACAATGGTTGAAAAATGATGACAGAAACAAAAGAGCCAATCTAAGAAACCCTTATAAATACTTGGGGAACAGTTGCTCAACAGTTATGTATAATAATTATACTGGTTTTATAGATGAAATGTATCAATAGGTCAAAAGACCCCTGATTCCCTAGCTATTTAAACCATTTTAAAAGAATCATTGTCATAAAATAGTCCTAATAATTTGACCCATTTGAAATAACTTTATCCTCAAATCCTTCAAAGATAGCTCGCAAAAAGCAAATTAAAAATTAACCTTATTTGTGCATATATGTGAAAAATCGTAAATTAAACATTAGTAAAATCAAACCCGTCGAGGTACTAAAAAAGAGACCATGAACAAGTTGGGATTTTTCCAGAGGTCTGAAGATCATTCAACATTAAGAAATCAATTTATTTAAGTCCATTAACATGGCAAAGAAGAGTAAACTTAGTCTGCATGACTCTAAGTATTGAACATGGCACTTAAATACCCATTAGTATTAAAAAATTTTAACTATGATGGGAAGAAAGATAACTCCTTAACTCTATAAGAATATTTATATGAAACGTAAAGCCAAAATACCACTTAAGAATGTAACACTAAATATATTCATATTAAAGTCAGGAAAATACATATGGTTATAATTCACTATTTCAGTTTGTAATGTTTTACATAATTGTTCCCAAAAGGAATAAAATGATATAATAACTGAGAGGAAGAAACAAAATATTATTTTCAGATGACATTATTGTTTACCTGGAAAACCTGAACAAATCATCTGTTTTTTAAAATTATTAAGACTACTTAGTAAGAGTTCTGCATATATATACAGGCAGCAATCAATAATTTGCAGTCAGAAAGTATATATAAAAAAAAGAATCCATTAACATTGGCAAAGAGCAATATAATGTGAAAAATCATGTGAAATATTCCAGAACAGCATTTTTCCAAAAAGACTACAGATATTTACTAAGTCAATGAAAATTTGGGATGAATAAATTCAGTATTATGCAAATATCAATTCTCTCCAAACTGAATTATTAACATGATGTATTTTCAATGAAACTACCTGTGATTTTTGGATAGAATTCTATCAAAAAATACAGATATATGGTTGATTGAGGTTTTGTTTTTTTTTTTTGATATTGAGCTGCATGAGCTCTTTATATATTTTGGAGATTAATCCCTTGTCAGTTGCTTCATTGGCAAATATTTTCTCCCATTCTGTGGCTTGTCTTTTCGTTTTGGTTATGATTTCCTTTGCTATGCAAAAGCTTTTAAGTTTAATTAGGTCCCCTTTATTTTTGTTTTTATTTTCATTACTCTAGGAGGTGGATCAAAAAAAAGAAAAAAACCCAATCAAAAAAATGGGAGGGAGATCTAAATAGACATTCCTCCAAAGAAGACATACAGATGGTCAAGAGGCACATGAAAAGATGCTCAACATCACTAATTATTAGAGAAATGCAAATCAAAACTACAATGAGGTATCACCTCACACCAGTCAGAATGGCCATCATCAAAATCTACAAAGAGTAAATGCTGGAGAGGGTATGGAGAAAAGGGAGCCCTCCTAAACTGTTGGTGGGACTGTAAATTGGTGCAGCCACTATGGAGAACATATGGAGATTTCTTAAAAAAACTAAAAATAGAACTACCATAGGACCCAGCAATCCCACTCCTGGGCATATACCCTGAGAAAACCATCATTCAAAAAGAGTCATGTACCACAATGTTCATTGCAGCTCTATTTACAATAGCCACAGCATGGAAGCAACCTAAATGTCCATCGACAGAGGAATGGATAAAGAAGATGTGGTACATGTATACAACGGAATATTACTCAGCCATAAAAAGAATGAAATTATGCTTTTTGCAGTGACACGGATGGACCTAGAGACTGTCATACTGAGTGAAGTCTGACAAAGAGAAATATCATATGATATTGCTTATATGTGGAATCTAAAAAAAAGTGGTATGAATGAACCTACTTACAAAACAGAAATAGAGTCACAGATGTAGAAAACAAACTTATGGTTACCAAGGGGGAAAGTGGGGGTGGGGAGGGATAAATTGGAAGATTAGAACTGACACACACTCCTGTATATAAACTAGATAACTAATAACAACCTACTGTATAGCACAGGGAACTCTACTCAATACTCTGTAATGACCTATATGGGAATAGAATCTAAAAAAGAGTGTGTGTGTGTATATATATATATATATATATATATATATATATATATATACACATAACAACCGATTCACTTTGCTGTACAGCAGAAACTAACACAACACTGTAAATCAACTATACTCCAATAAAGATTAATTTTAAAATACAGATATATAGTCAATATACTCTTTTAGCTAAGCAAAGTGAGATAATATAACTGAAAGAGGGATTGCCTCCCAAATTTTTAAGAATTACATAGATAGATCACTGAAAATTAAATATCAACACATTTCAAGAATTTTAAATTGTGATGAATATAGCATCATAATAAAAAAAAGAAAGTAAGAATTACTGAATGAGTAGTATTGAATTACATGTCAACCATCAAGGAAAAAACTGTTTATGATGGGTAAAGTGTCATATAACACATATTTCAAAAGTACTAAGAAAAAAAAAAGAACAATGAAATAATTAGAAGAAAATTGAAAGTATTAATATAGTTTATGATGATGAATAATAGTCATTCAGGTATGAAAACAAAGGTAAATGTAAACACTAAACTAAAAACTCATAGAATTTCCTAACATTAAATCTGTATAAGAAAATAATTACAAAAAATTAAATACAAATGTCAAATTAAGAAAAATATTTCCAGCCTCTTTGGCCACCACATGGTCTGTTACAGCTGTGTAAAAAGTTAATCAAATTGTTACTTTAAAAAAATGAACAAGGGACATGAAGAGGAAATTCACCAAAAACGTAAAAAGGAATGTATAACATATATATGAAATATTTAAATTCAGTTGCAAAGTAATGCAAAATAATCCAAGTTGAGTAAAATTTTAAGAAAATTATTAAAAACAAAATAAAAGTAGCCAGTGATAATGAGAGTAAGTGGAAATTGATATTTGCATTTATGGTGGTGTGGTTGTACGTATACAATCTGTAAGGTAATATGGTCAGATTTGCAATAATCTGAATAATATGCAGTTAGATTTGGCAGACATAATATTTTAAAAATTGAATATTGATGTAAAGATATATTTTTATAGTATATTTAGAGCAGTACAATTTTAGAAAGTCATAATAACACTTGATTTGCAGATAAAATAGAGTATATGTTTTGGAATGCATTGATTCAGGACATTTTGAAGAGGTGATATTAACAGGTAACGATAGAGTGAAACTGTGTTATTCAGTCTCCCTCTTTCAATATCTTACAAAATAGCAAAATAGTAACAACCATATGCACAAACACACAGAGGCAGCAGAAATCAAACAATAAAGATCCCACAATTTCATTTGATAACCATTGTAAACTGGTGACTAAGAAAGGAAATATCCTAACTCTGCACCACTCTCCACAAGCAGTTTGGGAGAATAAAGATAAATGAATATTATAATTATTTACAAACAGAAATGGTCTCTAACGTTTCACGGCTGGTGTGAAAACCTCCCTAACTTGTGTTCTTGTCCTACTGCAGAAGGAAATATTTGAGATCATGGATGCCCCACTAGAGTGGACCCATGAATCATTATAATGAGCAAATTATTCCCTCCTAATTCTTGATAGATTTACAGTAGAAACAAGACACATATTGTTGGTCCTCATTTTAAGCCATTGTTATTTTGGTGTTGTTTATTACAACTTGATATCCCAGCTTCTTCGTTTTGGTACGTGGATGATTCAGGAAGCCAATGATATCACTGTCTCCAAGATCACCTCACATCTGCTGATAACTGTACATCTGTATCAACAATATAGATCTCTTCTGCATTGTACATACACATTCAGAAAAATCCAGAGAGCAGGCACTGGGAGGGGGTCCATCGTATCTGGCCATGTTTTTCAACTGTGGCCAGAGAATCGGTAGAAACATTACTAGTAAACAAGGTGGTGTCCTGTGCCCCTAGAATTAACATGACTTCAGAGCCTGGGTTCACTCGTCCACAAAAGATGGAGACTTTTCTTTTCCCAGGGCACAACAGTTTTAACAAATGGCCCTAGATCACTTTGAAGACGGCTGGGAAGAATTGACACAGTATTCACTTGTGGTGGAAAGGAACTTTAGCAGGCTACTTTATTTGAGAGGTGTGTGTTTTATTAAAGGCTCCGGTCTAGAAATGAGGGGAACAGCTATGATTATCTTGATGACTCAAGATAGACCTCTGTGCCCCAACCTTGACCTTCATTACTTAGATCAAGAAGGGCCTTAGTTAGCTACCTATTTCTTTCGGGGGATCAACATACTTGTTTTTCACTCCGGTCTTGCTGCCGTTATGGCAATAATACCTATCTTGTCTATGTCAGATAAATTTTGTAATTGCTTCCATCACCCAAGATTTTATCATTTACTTTGAAGTCGGGCACCCCTTTTCAAGGCAGAATTTTCTATTTAACGCCTAGGCTACTGAGGACAGCCACTAGGAAGTCTGTGAGGATTTTCCCCACTCCATCATCAGTCAGTTTCTCAACACTACGATAAAGGACAGTCCTCTTCAAGGGACACAGAATGTAGGTGAGCCAGTAGCACATTTTTCAGTGTCACGCCAACATTTCTATCTCCCTCTATCTTTGGATTCGTTCTTTTATATCATGCCAAGGGATTTCTTAAACTCAGCTTCATTTAGGTTACAGTTCTGTTCAGATGTCAGCCAAGCAACCCTGCCACCTGAATGGCTGCCAGCTGCTTGAGCCAACACTTTGAAACTAGAATCTCTGGTCATTCTACTCCTGTATTGCGAACTGCGTTCCTTTCTCTCTGCACTACCATATTTAATTTCTTTCCAAAACACATTCTCCATATTTTTGCTGATATTCATTAGTAAAAAACTTGCAGTTCTACTGGTATGTCAGCATTCTCATCTGGGTCTGACCCCCCTTGGCTAACTTATTCTCCCCTTCCGATCTGTAGTTCCAGTTTTCCATAATAATATAGTTTCACTGAGCACGTAGCTGCCCAATGAGGCAATGTATCTCACAGCATCTCTTGGAGCTGGTTGTGCCATGTCCTAACTTAACAACTGAAACAGTCAGAAGCAACGCGTGCAAATTTTGTGTCATTTGCTTTAAAAATTCTTTTCCTCCCAGTTCTACTTCTTTGAAGCAGGGTCCAAAATACAGAACTGACTTAGATGCTACCACACGGAAGATATGTCTCATGAGTTTATAGACAAATAAGATAAGAAAGATCTGAGGATCTCCCTTTAAAACCATGTTGGAGCAGCATCACCCTGCCGGCAAGTATCACACGTTTTGACCTTATGTGAGAAAGAAGTACACTCTAATTTGATTTTTGTGTGTCTTTATCGGAGCAGCAAAGCTTATGTCCTGAATACTGCAACCCTCTGTGGCTTGTAGGGATTAGCGACAACTCAGTAGGAGTAGGTCATGAGGAGATCTGTTATCAGAGAGGAGGGTGCCTACCTCAGGCGTGGTTATTACAGAGCCTTTAAACAAGGCAAGAATCAGTATCAAGAGACAATTTCTCTTGCTCTTACGTTCCTTTTCCAAAACTCCCACATGGATATATTTGTTGAGTGGCAGAGAGGGATTTTAAAGAGTGCCATGTTTAGCTGTCTAGCTTTTAGAATGTAGTAAGACATCTTTCAAGGGAGTGAAAATGAAGTAGACTCCGCCCACATACACTTCTGGCTCCCCTACCAAACTCTAAGATGAAAGTGTCTTTAGTCACCCTTGCAGGAGAAAATGTGACATGAAAGGGGGAAATTAAGAGTGACCTAATACTTCTCCAGAGAAACATTAAACGACAAGAAATAGTTTAAAATGTGTAGAACGTTCTGAGAGACAAATGGAGCCCAAGGATATTACACTCAGAAAAGATGGTGATCAGATATCAAGAAAGCAAGAAGCGACAAATGTGTGCATTTCAAGAAACGCAATAAAATGAGCCTACAAAGAGGTGACTCAACGTAACTCAGGAATGGAAGCTGTGTTAAAGGAATTTGTGGCAAACACTGAATACAATTAAGTACAAAACTAAAACTAACATTTGTGGGATTTATGGATTAGTGTAGGGAAGGGCTTTAACTCTATGATGAGTATTTAATATTTGTGGAGGTTTCTAGTGTTTTCCCTTCTTTGTAGTATTTGATTATTTAAAATAATAATGTTTCTTTTAATAAATATAATGAAGTCAATATTCCAAGATTAAAGAAGAAGTATAGTTATTTCACAAGAATTATTAATAGCAAAATAATCCTTTTTGGTTTTGAATAATTATGGACTCCCTATTAAAATACCAAGTCTCATGTCATCTATTCTAAACAGTTGCTTATAAATAAAATCAAACTCAACATTTTTCTTAACGTTTATCAAAATGGATTTTTCTCACCATTCTTGAAGTTTTATATCACTGTTTTGGATTTACGCTTGCTTAGTATGGTAATGGGGGCAAAAAGTTGCCATATACCTAGGAAAAGAGTAGTTGCTCTGCAGTGATAATAACAAGTAACCACCAAAAACTGAAAACCTTCAGCTGATCATCAACAACTTAATGAAAGCCTTTCTGTAAACCAGCCAGTGTCAGAACTTTGCTTCTGAGGTCAGCAATAAAGAACAGGCTTGTCCATAAACACAGTTTTGAGTGTCATTCATCAACATCTCACCTGTGTAACCACACTTCTACAGATAATGTCAACACACTTTACCTTCTGAAAGACCGTCAATTCCTTTGTCCATGATTCCCCAAACTCCATGAGATTGCCAGCCTGCTCTGTGCAAAGAGACTGTGTCTAACTTTACTGAAATAAATAACTTCAGAATCATCTTTTTATTTCAGATATCGAGTGGTAGTCTCGTGAGCATTTCTGGAGGTTTGCTTTAAAGACACTGAGTTGACAGAATCCAGTAGGCTCTCAGACCAACAGGTGTGCTCACTGGATTCCTTATGCCCACACACCATTTTTCCTTTAGATCTGCTGTCTGGTGAGATGGTCTCAACAGTGATCTAAGCTCTGAACGGTTTCATCGCGCAGTGTTGTTAAAACTATTGTGTTATGCTAGAATTTGTAACCAAATAAGATTTTGTGTAAGGTCATTAAACCTAGATCTTCATGTAAAATGTTGACGCCTAGAATTTGAAGCTTACGGTTGGAAGGTGTACCATTGTTTGCGGTTAACGTGCTCATTTTTCTGCTGCTTGCTGTGCCATGGATACAGACAGTGCCCCCCAAAGTGTCCAAGTCAATCCAAGTGGACTCTGAGTGCTAATGACTAGAAACCATCAGACCAGTAACCTGTCACAAAAAGGCATCGGGCAAACTTTATCCCAGGTCCCTTACAAAATCCTCAGAAGGGCAACCTCTGTCCTGTCCAGTTTGTTAAAGACACACAACTGCCAGGCTGTTGATCACACAACCCCTTCCTAACATCTGCTTGTTTGGGGAAACCAAGACAACATTCAAAGCGTACACACTGACCAAATACAGTGATTCTGCTTTCTTATTTGCCATGAGTTTGTCAAAATCGCAACCTCTTTCTTAAAGCAAATCTGATTTCTATTTAGTCTCATTATAATCCCAACTCCGGTACTTTCCTTGATGAACAGCCGAAAACAAGTCAACATAGACTATCAGTAGCTCTTATGGGGGTACTTATGACTTGTAAAAATTAATGAACTAATAGACTTACGATGAATTCTATAAAAAATTGGAGGACTAATCACAGAACATTCAAAAGTCAGTGTTTAATTGGAGTACTGAGGCCTCAAAATAAAGTTCAAGAAAGTCTCTCTTAGAAATTTGTACCCTTTGAAATTTACCCTCCTCTGTCTTTCACTCTCTTTCCTCAGCTTTACCTGATGTTCTAAATGAACTATCCTTTCTCTAGCTTTTCTCTGGGGAAAGAAATATCACATTGTATAACTGCTAAATCACAGAGTATTGTGAGATTACCGGACCCTGGTCTACCACCAAGTTAAGAACGGTAGGGCTTCCCTGGTGGCGCAGTGGTTGAGAGTCCGCCTGCCGATGCAGGGGACGCGGGTTCGTGCCCCGGTCCGGGAAGATCCCACATGCCGCGGAGTGGCTGGGCCCGTGAGCCATGGCCGCTGAGCCTGCGCATCCGGAGCCTGTGCTCCGCAACGGGAGAGGTCACAACCGTGAGAGGCCCGCGTACAGCAGAAAAAAAAAAAAAACTGTAATTAAGGATTTTCTCAAATTTTAATAATACTGGCAAAACATTTGTTCCTGGATGACTGACCTGTAGCAATTAATTCTATTAATTATTAGCTGCACAGATGGGGGAAAATGTCTAATACAGAAGGAGAGAGAAGCAAGCTTCTCTCTTAAATAAGCTCACTGAATAATATTTTTAAAATTCCCTTGAGAAGGTAAGAAAAAACTATGTATTAAATGAGGCAATTCAAAATGTATAGGTAGGGTAGATTATAGAAAGTCTCACAATTACAAATTAAATGAAATCTAAATGGAGAAGCCACTACAGAAAGACCTGGTGCAAGAGCAAGGTAATCAGGGCTGTGTGTACCTGCAGGACAGGTTCTTGCTGCCTCCAAATACCCGCTTTCTGTATATCTACGTGTAAGGCAGTGTCCTACACACTGCTTTCTGTGTTTATGTCTCTAAGAACCCCAGAAATGTTACCTGCCTAGGACAAGTCTTCACGATATTTTTGGCTCAAAAATTCCCACACCAATTAGTATTAATTTGGATTGCTAACATATGACGGAGGGAAACAAGTTTTAATTTACAAGAGAAATCCTTTTAAAGGGAGCATCTTTGCTTTCTCCCTGAGCTCGGTGAAATTTCCTGGCCCATAGTCTGAAGGGCAATGTAGCCCTTTAAAGGCGTTCACATTCTGCAGGTGATCCCTGGGCTAGATTCCTGCCATTTGTGGAGGAGTCCAACACCTGATTCTCTTCCTGTGTGGTACTGAACCCAAGTCCTTTGCAAAACCATCAACTATTCAGATACATTCCCCCACTCTTCATTGTGTCAAACGCCCCTTAGGTACTCACCACCGTGTTCCAGGGAAAGATCAAGGGAAAGGAATGCTTATCCTGCTATGTTTCATGCACCAATAGTCACTACAGATTCCACTTTGTCCTTTCCTTAAATTTATTTTTCCCTCCCATAAGAAAGATAAAAACTCACATCATAAATTTGCATCACAGTAACTTTTGTAGAGAAGAAAGTTGTGGTAACTAAAAATTAGGTGACTGACTAAAAATTAAAACCATCGTCTACATACTTTGTAGAGCTGCTTGGCCATTTGGACATAAAAAGCAAGATCATTAGAGTTTGAAAAGGTAAGAAACTCATACTGAGATACGGATCTCAATTTCAGTCTGAGAAGGCAAACTTGTCAGAGATGCATATATAATAGTGCATCGGAGTATTTTAAGGTGAAGCTAAAGATGTATCACAAAATGAGAGCAGGGAATATTTTTCCTTAAATTTTGAAACAGCTTGAAGTTCTAAAGAAACATATTTCAACGGAAGCCTTTATTGAATTATAATCATTGTTTTCTCTCAAACAACAGGGAGGGAAAAAGAGCCCAATCACCATGCCAGGGCCTATGACACTACACACTGTAGAAAATCGTTAATATTTGAGGGATCAAAAGTAAAACTTACAATTCTGTTCTTGCATGTATACTCTGTATCTATTCTTCTGTTAAAATTGGGGTTTGTCGGGGCTTCCCTGGTGGCGCAGTGGTTGAGAGTCCGCCTGCCGATGCAGGGGATGTGGGTTCTTGCCCCGGTCCGGGAAGATCCCACATGCCGCGGAGCGGCTGGGCCCGTGAGCCATGGCTGCTGAGCCTGCGCGTCCGGAGCCTGTGCTCCGCGGCGGGAGAGGCCACGGCAGTGAGAGGCCCGCGTACCACAAAAAAAAAAAAAAAAAAGAGTCCTCTGTCAGACCATCTAGTTTATTTCTCTTCACACAGCTATTTGTTTCATGACAGCTCTTAATCATTTCTAAAATTGGAATAAGTCGTAATTCTGCAATTTTCTTTTGCCACTGATTTCCTCTGCTTGTTCAAACATATACTTGGTGTTACTATGTTTTAACTTAATGTTGACATGCTTTTATTCTATGTTACTCACCAAGGTAAAAAGAATCCATTTTACCAGACATCTAAAATAATTTGATTTCTGTCATTTGGTACTATTTGTTACCATAAATTTTATACTTTTTACCTAGATGATTTTTCTATATTTTTATTAACTATCACATTCATAACTTGCAACCTTATGACTGTATAGTACTGAAGGAGAAAAGGTTAATATGCATGTGATATACAGCTAAAATAAAATTCTCATGTAATATAATCAGAAGTAATTATTAACAGTTAAAAAACAAATTATTGGGCTTCCCTGGTGGCACAGTGGTTAAGAATCCGCCTTCCAATGCAGGGGACACGGGTTCAAGCCCTGGTTCAGGAAGATCCTAACTGCCACAGAGCAACTAAGCCCGTGCACCACAACTACTGAGCCTGCGCTCTAGAGCCCTCAAGCCACAACTACTGAGCCTGCACTCTAGAGCCCGTGAGCCACAACTACTGAGCCCACGTGCCACAACTACTAAAGCCCACAAGCCTAGAGCCCGTACTCTGCAGCAAGAGAAGCCACCACAATGAGAAGCCCGCGCACCGCAAAGAGTAGCCCCCTCTCGCCGCAACTAGAGAAAGCTCGCATGCATCAACAAAGACCCAATGCAGCCAAAAATAAGTGAATAATAAATTTTAAAAAACAGATTATTAAAATACCCAGAAATTGAATATTTATTATAATATAAATTATAGTATTATATCTTACAAGATTTCAAACTAGCTTCCAAATCCAAAGATACTGCTGTAAACATCAGAGAACTAATTATATTTTGGAAATCATGAAAAGAAGCAGTATCATTTTTGAATAAGTAGGCTTAGAGGAAGTGAGAGTGTGTGGAAAGGACAAGATTGATAGAATAAGAAAAATTTAGAAACACAAGTAGAGACGGGAGAAGATCGTAAGATAGAGAGGAAGGAAGATTAGTGGGTGATAACACCCCCACTAATTGATAGTGGGGGGAAAATGAGCAAGAAAAGAGTAAGGAAAAAGGTTCAAGAAATAAGAAAACATTTCCTCAAAAACGCTGATATCCTAATAGCCTATACAAATAACTTGTTCAATCTCACTCAAAATCAGCGAAACATAAGTTAAAACCAAGATGAAACACCAAGACACACCAACTCAAATACCTAAAATTAAATGTATTGATAATACCAAGTTTTGTTGAGGATCTGCAGAAATCATAGTTTAAATTGATAATGTCTCTTTAGAAATAGGGGTGCCATGATCTACTAAGGTGATCTAAGCCCAAACCAGGACTCAGCAATTTCATATGTAAGAGAAATACACACATATGTGCATCAAAAGATATGGACGAAATATTCTCAGCAGCATTGTCCAAAACAGCCAAACTCGGAAAAAATCCAGATGTCCATTAACATTAAAATGGTAAAGAAAATCATGATATTGTTACAATAGAATAGTATACAGTAATAGGTAAACATGAAAAGACGAGAGCGATCTGCAGTTAAACACGTAGCAGGAAGGAATTCTGCCAACACTGTGTTGAGTGAAAGAAGCCAGACACAAAACCATATAAAAGAAAATATTGTATATTTTTATATGAAAGACTTTTAAAAAGAGACCAAGCTAACCTATGATGTTACATATTAGGATAGGGATAACCTCTGAAGAGAAAAGAGAGGTTAATATTTGGAAGGGGTAATTAGGGGAATTTGAGGTTTGTTAGTAGTCTATATTTCTTAATCTGGGTAGAGGTCACATGATATGCTTACTTTATCATCATTCATTGAGCTGCATTTTATGTTTCTGCACTTTTCTGTACGTGAGTATATTTCAGCAAAATATTATGTAAAGTAAAACAAACAAAAATGTATATACACCAGGGAGCATACACCAGGGAGCAGATACATCTAAATACATAGACCTCCAGGGGGAAACCACCTGATACAGAATAGATTTAAAGGACAAGGAGATCAGGGAAGTTGAAGGATTTTCTTTAAAAAATGTTGAACATACTAGAAACACGTTTTTATAAAAATAAATAACCACACACACAGGCCCCCCCCCCACCACACACATAAAATAGGTGAAAACCAGGTAGATTTTTAAAAATAAATGGCTGTATGTTTTAGATAAGACTATTTCTGGTTTTATAAAATGTAGACTTGAAGGACACATTTTATTGATATAATAAGGTAAGAACCGAAAGGGCTCCCAGGTAGTTCAAATTAAATATGAAGAAAGTAGAAGTCTACAATGAAGATGAAGTTAAGGTACTGAATGGTTCAGTGTTAAAGAAAAAGACGGAGTTACACAAAATGAGAAGTCACACCATGTCTCCGAGGCATCTAACATAACTGGAGACGTGTTCTCAGTAGACAAAGTGGGGTGGGGACTGAAAATCTGGGGGGATATCTTTAAGATAATGACAGAGGTGAAAGGATTACAGGGAGAGTTGCTCAATGAAGCAAGTGTGTCCACGTGACAGTTCATGTTCTTTCTGTCCTACACTTTCCCCTCTCTGTGTGACAAAGGGGAAAACATGTTGAAAGATCAAGAGGTTTTGCACCTTGAAGACCTAAGAAATATGCTGTTTTTAGGATGTCTGCTTCCCCTGTCTGTGACCTTTTTTCCTCCTTTGAATTTAATCTCATTCAATCACTGAACTAAGGCTTTTTTCTTTTCTTTCTTTTTTCTTTCTTCTGCTTTAATCACAGCAAGGGGTTCTGACTTAATGTGTCACCACTTACTTGAGAGTTTGAATTTTTTAACATGACAGTAATTATGGCAGGCTTGGGAGTTATAAAAATAAATAAGTCATACTCCCTATCCTTGAAAAGCTCATGACCTACTGAGTTCGGAGAACCAAGAGATGATTTTAAACTGTCTAAACTAAGAAAGCATGATGTACTAAGGAATAGATTCTAAGACCAGAAAAAGAGAGATTTCTGAGCAGGAGATTTCTAAGCTCAAATAACAACACATTCTCTGCCAAAGTACAATTTCATGCCTGGGAGAAACCATTACGTGAAATTTAGGGAGCCTTGGATACTGTCTGCAAACCTTGGGAGGAGTTCACAGACAAGGACAATTATGGAGAAATAGTTCAGGGAGCGGCGGGTTATTTAGCTTGATGAAAGGGATATTTAAAGTGGTTCTTGCTTCCTGGTCTGCTTTGGTATCTTTCGTGGAAGCACCATTTACAAAATTTCTCCCCCTGCGTTCTTTCCTTTCTTGGCAGTTGGTTCAGAAAACTGTGCTTGTAGTTACCTCCCACTTGGTAAGAGGCTTCAGTTTACAAACAGACTTCTCATCCAGGCATGTATACCTGTCTCTGCCATGAAGAGCCGCCCTCGAAGCTCACTTATACCTGAGCCCAGTTCTCCAGGGCGCTACACTCAGGCCTGGTGGTAGTGGCACTGATTGATTTTGTCCAAATTCTCTTCCCTGTGGGTCTCTAAGAGGTGGCCTGCAGCCACTTCAGACAAGTGGCCGAGAGTTCTCTGCTTCCGGAAAGCACGAACGACTAAGTACAATGAACTTTAAAACTTCTTCAGGTAGGCCTGAATTGACTGAAAATTAAATGTGCTCATATATTCCAAAGAAAGCAGCTTCTCTCTTGGTAAAGGAGGCTAATGGGACTCAAAGTGATAGAAATGAGGTGAAATATACAGAGGCATTTCTACCAATGGCAAAATACTAACTTTAGTCAAAAAATCAGACAAGTATGTGCCTTTGGTAATTAACTGGGATTGAATTAAATTCAACAAACACTTACTCCCTTTCTATATTGGTTTAATTAAATGCAAGTCAAGGTTAATCTGTGCCCCCCAAATCCTCCCTTATAGCCATACCAAAGGCAAATATTACTTAAGAGAAACACTTACCTTTGATGGATAGCACATCATTCTGCTATCCTAACATATCACATGCTAATGAAACTTTTCCCTATTTTACATTAGTGATATATTCAGATAGCATTGAAAAATCACATGCATACTGCTTAATTTACAGTAGCTTTTTCCCCCCTAAACTCAACTTTACAGAAGACAGAGTAAGATTAGCTAAATATATAAAATAAATTAAAATTACGTATTAAATACATAAATTAAAGACATGAGAATGTATCTACAAATAGTTATATTGCCTTCTGTTAATGCTATGGAATAGAAAGTATCTACAAATAGTTATATTGCCTTCTGTTAATGCTATGGAATAGAAAGTTTCAAATTGGAGTATCATGACTAAATCCTATGTACAGGTAAACTCCAATATTTGAATAAAGGAGAAACAAAACGTGTCTTACCTAATTAATACCTGGTTTATCGTTAGAATCCCTAGCTACCATGACTGTTAACGTGAAGCAAATACCAACTGTCTCCCAGTTTTGCAGCCGGCAGTTGGCTTTGTGTTACTACTGAAGAAACAAAAGAAAGTCTGATAGTCTCTTAAATCAGGATTTACAATTGAGAACATTTAACAGAAATGGAAAAACCACAGCTTTCTAAATTTTGCCTTTTGACCCCTGTGTGAGCTACCAAGACTTTAATTACCTCGCTTTCTTCCCAGCACATTCAACAGCCAAGTGTACATTTCTACCATGTATCTGAAATCCTTGCTTTGCTGCCTTTAAAAGAATGAGAGTTACAATAGTAAAATGATACCAAAGGGTTACAATATATAAATCCATTCCCTTATTGTTATCTTACTGGCAGAAATCCTATCTATGAATGTTTAACAATGACAGGATATCTCACCCCTAGAGAATCCAATAATGTTCCAGAAGACTTCTAGAAAGATGGTGAGAAAGTATTACAGAAAAATTGCAAGGTCCATTGTTAAGACAATTGAGAATTATTCTCAAGGAAAGGAACAAAACTATTAATAAAAGAAGCTAAAAGAGAAATTTATTACAAAGGAAAATCACACGGTCAAAGCTTATTTTAAAAATAAGAGATTTTCTCCCAATCTCTAGTCAATCAATAACCTAAAAGAAAAATTTACAAATTGGCATGATATTCATGAGAATAGCAGCAGTTTACAGAAACATAAAACTTTTGAACTGGAGTTCAAATATGACTTGAGTATACTTAACCCAACAACCCGCTGCTACAGCAAGAATCCTTTACACAGACATCAAAGTGGCGATATCTATCCTCTACCTATCACCACATGTTTGGGGAGTGGAGTCAGTTCCTCCCAAGAAGCAGATACCATGTTAAACAAGTCTCACCGTTACAGAGATCTTAGCAGTGCATTAAATGTTATATTAAGAGAATTTTTTCCAACCAGCCTTCCCTTTGCCCTAAAAAGTTCAAGTTCTCTTTAAAATGAATTATGATTTACTGTGCAATACATTCTCCGGAATTCTGTAATTTCCCAGTTTAAGACAAACCATCAGCTAAAAGCTTACTTATCAGTCAGTTATTTGTAACTGGGGATTTTGCCATAAAACAATGAAATGTACTATGGCCACGTGCTCACTTTACTACATAAAGAAATGCACACCTACATACACACATACATGCATATATACATTAATGAATCAATAAATAAAACAATGCCCTGAGTTTCATTCTGTAGAAACTAAACACTTACGTATTCACCCACCAAATATTTTCATGTTTTATAATGCAAGGCACAATGACAGAAGACAGTATCAACACAATTTATAACTTTCATGTGTGGAAGAAAACGCATGTGAAAATTCATTATATTATAGGTATTCCGTATTATATATGTGTCATTATATCATATGTATTATGTCAGATTGGAAAAGTGTACTCAACAATTAAATTCTAGATGCTAAAATAATCTACAGGAAAGTGACTGGAATCAAAATTAAATAAGGTGAAAGATTGGAAATTGCATCTTAAGATACAGGAGCAGTTGTACCAGGCAACTCCCAGAAGCAGTCACATTTTTATCTATGTGAAGGGCACCCCTGGCAATTGCACAGTCAGTGTACCTCTGGTGTGGTCGTGGACAGTGGCCCCGAGACGTATACTAAAAGATCACTACGAGAAGTGAGAATATCTAAGGATCGCCTCCACCTGAGGAAGCAGCGTAGGCTTTGGAAACAGACAGTTAGAACAGTTAGGATCTTGGCTACAGTGCTTACTGACTATGAAACCAAACTAATGTTTGTTTGTTTAAGGTAAGTACACGATACAACGTCCCTAGAAGAGCAGGATGAATTACTCATCTGCACGGTCTTAGTCCTCCTCTAGTGCTGGTGGATGTTGGGGGAGGTCATGGAGAGGATGTGACCATCGAGAGGCCCACTAGCTGGACCTGGCAATCTGAGGTGCCTCACCTTCTGCCCTGTCTTTGGAGTGGACATCCTGCCGAATGGTCCCCCACCAGGAGCCATTTCCAAGGTCACATCCTTGAGAGAGCAGTGTGTCCTTGAGACCATGTGGGTGGTAGACATGACTGAAACCAGTTAAGACCTCTGCATGTGTAAACATTTCATATTCTGGTGGGTGAGTGCAGAGATCTCCTTGTCTTGGGGCCCCTCGTATGTAAGTTCCCTTGCTTATTAAACCTGCCACCTACCTATCTAGAGTGGTCTGCCTCCTTCTTGGATTTCTCCTCGCCCTCTGGGTACGGGGCCAGTTTGCAAACCAACAGTGGATGCGGAAGGTAGATGTCAGCTCTGAGAAGCAGACGGCTGGACATGCACATTCACAGCAAAAGGGCACCATCAGTAAGTGGACAACTTCCCACACTGTTGGTGGGAATTAAAGTTGGTGCAGCCACTATGGAAAACAGTACGGAGGTTCCTCAGAAAACTGAAAATAGAATTACCATATGATCCAGCAATCCCACTCCTGGGCACATATCCAGACAAAATTATAATTCAGAAAGATACATTCACCCCTATGTTCATAGCAGCACTATTCACGATAGCCAAGACATGGAAACAACCTAAATGTCTATCGACAGATGAATGGATAGAGAGGATGTGGTACATATATACAATGGAATATTACTCAGTCATAAAAAAGAATGAAATAATTCCACCTGCAGCAACATGGATGGAACTAGAGGTTGTCATATTGAGTGAAGTAAGTCAGAAAGAGAAAGACAAATGCCATATGGTATCACTTACACGTGGAATATAAAATATGACACAAGTGAACCTGTCTACCTACCTATGAAACAGAAACAGACTCACGGACATAGAGAACAGACTTGTGGTTGCCAAGGGGGAGTGAGTTGGGGGAGAGATGGAGTGGGAGGCTGGGGTTAGCAGATATAAGGCATTATATATGGAATAGATAAAAAAAACAAGGTCCTACTGTAGAGCACAGAGAACTATATTCAATATCCTGTGATAAACCATAATAGGAAAGAATATGAAAATGCATATATATGTATAGCTGAATCACTTTGCTGTACAGAAGGAATTAACAACATTGTAAATTAACTATACTTCAATTTAAAAAAAGAAGTGGGGGACTGACTATGCTGGGCGAGTAGATGAATGTGTACGTCTAAACAACGAATGAGGTCGAGCTGGAAATTCCCTCAGCAGGGATCTTCCATGCTGACATGCAGTTCTATAAATACACAGTTTTCTCATTATCTTTTCTGTATAGTTTACAGAGGTATTAATATAATTCTAATAAGTAAATATTTTAGTTTACAAAACTGATCTCTCATCTTTATAGAATTAAAACACAAAATTCTGAATTTGAGGAAAACAATAAAAAGTGATGTATTGGGTAATTGTATAAAATTAACTATGCACATTCTAAGTAGAGTTGCTTAAGCCAACCTACAGGAGCCGAAGGTGGTGTTCATTTTGACCCTGTAATACGTCAAAAAGGGAATCCACTGGCTATCAGAATTTTAGATGTTTTATTTTCATTAATATTCAATATCAAGGACTCACAAGATTTCCGTTATCTGTTTCTCTGCTCTCTAAACCTCTTCATAAATTATTTTTAAAATATTTTCCAAATCAGTAAAGTGTATGAATGCGATTCTTCTTTTTTTATGGATTAAGTAAAAAAAAAAAAAAGTGTCATTTGTTAATTCAAGTCAGTGCATCTGAACTTAACCTTCTAGTAAATTTGGACTGTTTTATGGATTATTTTACAAAGGGTAGGCTTGTAATTAGTAACAGCTAGGAATCTCCATTTTGTAATTTGGGGAGGATAAGTTACCAAATTAATCACATTTGGACAAATCTCAAGTTTTTAAAAGAGGAGAGATTTGTGTAGACCTTTTAGGCAACATTTTGAAAATACTAAATAAAAAGGTACAGATATTTTAGCTAACCTTGTTCTAAAGGCAAAATATGAATTCTCTTTCCTCCCAACCCCAAGTTAAATAGGCCATTCACCTCTTTACATCCTACAGAGATTCCTCATTCTCTGAACTCTTCTAAACATTCATTTTCTCACCTCTGTACATCTTTAGATGCATACTCACTGTTCCAAGGGAAGCTCTAACTAGATCACCCGTCATCTGCAGAGAGCTGGGATTTCAGACGAGCCCTGGAAAATCATGTCGCCATTAGGCTATAAGCAAATTTGAAAAGGGAAAGTAGAGCGTACATACTACACCTGGCGAGTCTCTAATTACAATGGTCTATATTCATACACATTCATCATTTTAATTAATTACTCAGGGCTCAATTCAATCCCTTTGCGGCGTTCTAAAATTCCTATTGATTTAAAATGGTACGATTGTTGCCATGGAGTAATAGACTTTTTGGAATCAGTGTTTTTTATACAATCAAGAACTATTCTAAATAGTTTGTCCTCTATGTGAAGTTCAGGTTCCTGCCACTTACCATCATTTTGCCTTTTTTTTTCCTACGACTATGAATACAAAGAATCTCTTTTGGGCGTTTTAGAAGGTCACTTAAGAAATTGTCTTCAGTCTTAACAAGTCCCATGTTTAACATCATTATAAATATTCATACAGGTTATTATATTTTATGTTGTTAATAGTTACTTTAAATAAATATTAAAGGCTTATTTGGTAGGTAACATGTTTGCCTGTGAACAAATTCATTCATAGGAATCAAGATTAATGTTCAAATGCAACACAAACATTCTTAATTATTTATATAATACCTTTCATTCTTGAACTTTTCAATTCTGTTATAAGTACATTCTTGGTTTTCAATGTATTCAGTAACTTTAGAGATTTAACCGGTGTCACAAAAAAAGTCATTCACAACCACACGACAGAATTCCTTAGGTTTTGAGTGATACAAAATTCAGGAGGAAACACATTCTTTAATGTTCCAAATTAACTAAATCAGAATCTACACTAAAATCCAATTAATTTAAATTGGTTATGTGTGTGTTTCCTTCATGAATTACTTACCAATATTAGCTAGTTAACTACAGCATGTATATTGCCATGGGTGACTTCTAATAACTGCATTTATTGTTTACTTAGACTAAGGCACTTGTTCTAAGTGCTGTATGTGGACAAAGAGACTTAATCACAGCACACTTGTCGCTTACACTCTATTTCCTCCTCAATTTTATAGAAGAGAAAACTGAAGCACAGAGGGGCTATGGAATTTCCCAAGTTGACATGGTAGGTGACACATTAGATTTGACCTCAGATTCTGTACATTCAGAGCCTGCACTCCTAGCCATTATACTCCACCGCAACATGTTTTTGTTTATTTTCACTATATTATAAAATGTTAGATGGTTGAGACCTAGTCGTAGCCATCTTGTTTCTCTCCCACCAGGTCATTAAAAAATAAGTACTGAGTATTCTTCATTGACACAACACATTTTATTAAAAGCCAACACAATTTGTGACCAACTCAACATAGGAACTGGGTCTCTTACTAAGTGCGAGATTTAGTTTGTTGGACAGCTTTATTGAGGAATAAGTTACATTCAATAATTGTCATTTGTTTTAAATGAACAATTTGATGAGTTTTAGGGGATTGTTTATATTCATGTCATAATGACCACAATCAAAATACAATATTTTAGCAATGTCTCAAAAAGTTCCCTCAAGCTCCTTTACAGTCAGTCCTCTTTCCCTGAAGCCTACGTATGGTGACCTGCCTTCAGTATTATTTGCTTTTACTAGAATATCATATAAATAAAATCCTGCAATATGTATTCTTTTGTATTTGAACTCTTTCACTTAGCATAATGTTTTGCAGTTGATCTAGATTGTTATATGTGTCAAATGTTTTCTCCTTTTCACTGCCGCTTAGATTCCACAACACAGACGTATCAAAATTTGGCTAGATGGGCTTCCCTGGTGGCGCAGCGGTTGCGAGTCCGCCTGTCGATGCAGGGGACGTGGGTTCGTACCCCGGTCCGGGAAGATCCCACATGCTGCGGGGCGGCTGGGCCCGTGAGCCATGGCCGCTGAGCCTGCGCGTCCGGAGCCTGTTGCTCCACAACGGGAGAGGCCACAGCAGGGAGAGCCCCGTGTACCGAAAAAAAAAAAAAAAAAAAAAAATTTGGCTAGAATCAGTCGATGAAAATTTAGATTATTGGGATTATTTCTAATCTGGTGCTATTTTCAGCAAAGCTACTACCAACATTTGTATACAGGTCACTGTGTGGATATATATTTCATTGCACTTGGGTAAATTTCTAGAAGTGGAATTACTGGGTCATGTGTAGTTTTAGATTCAACTACCTCTAAAGCTAATTTGTTTTCCAAAATAACTGTGCAATTTTATATCCCCACCACCAAAACAGGGAGAGTTCCAGTCACTCCACATCCTACCACTGGGGTGTTAATTTGAATTTCTCTGATGACTAGTGATTTTGATTATCTTTTATATGCTTACAGACCATTCATATGTCTTCTTCTGTAAAGTAATTATTAAAAATGTTTACCCACTTTACTGTTGACTTGAAAATGTCTTCTAGATATTTAAAATACAAATCCTTTAAAGGTTTACGGAATTCAGGGCAGTCGGGGCAGTCATCTCTTTGATAAGTTATTTTTTGCAGGAAAGATACTAATTATGAATTTGATTCCTTTCACTGAGAAAGCTTATTTATGTTAACTGTTTTTTTCCTGGGTAGTTTATAGAAATTTGGGCCCATTAAGGATAATGTTGAACTTAGAATTACATTGCTCAGATGTATTTTCCTCAGGACCTACAGTAACGTTATTCTTTAGTTTCCTCAGGATTGTTATTACTTTATTTTCCTCAGGATCTACAGTAACGTTCCTTCTTTCATTACTGATATTGTTCATCTGTGTATTCTCTACTTGTTTTTAATCAGTTTCAGTAGGGTTTTATCAATTTTAATGACCTTTTCAAAGACTCAGCTTTTGAATTCATTGATTTTTCTCTTTTGTCTAATTTTTCGATTTCACTGATTTCTGCTGTTATCTATGCCATTTCTCCTTCTCCTTACTTTATGGATAATTAGCTTTGCTTTTTCTGTGTTTATTAAGAAGACACAGATCGGGCTTCCCTGGTGGCACAGTGGTTGAGAGTCCACCTGCCGATGCAGGGGACACGGGTTCGTGCCCCGGTCCGGGAAGATCCCACATGACGCGGAGCGGCTGGGCCCGTGAGCCATGGCCGCTGAGCCTGCGCGTCCGGAGCCTGTGCTCCGCAACGGGAGAGGCCACAACAGTGAGAGGCCCACGTACCACAAAAAAAAAAGACACAGGTCATTGAATAATGATCTTTCACCTTTCCTAATATAATCACTTAAAGTCATAAATTACCTTTAAGAACTGTGTTAGCTGCACCCAAATCTTTTGATAAGTTGTATTTACATTTCCATTTAGTTCAAAGTATGTTCTCGTTTGCTGTGCTTTCTTTCTAGACCTATGGATTATTTGGAAATTTCTGTTTAATTTCAAAGTACTTGGACATTTTAAAAATGCTTGTTTTATTGTTTTTTGATGTACTTACGTTGCAGGAATTTCAACATATGTTAATTTATTGATACTTAATTTATGTCCCGGCATGTGATCTGTCCTGGTGAATATATCATGCGCACTTGAAAAGAATGTGTTCCTATTGAGTAGTGTCTGTAAATATCAAGTAGGACAAAGTGAGTGATAGTGTTGTTTGCCTTTCTATGTTTTTACTGATTTTTTTAAATCTAGTTATTATATTAGTTGCTGAAATAGCAATGTTAAACTGCTCTAGATATCATTGTGGGCTCATGCAATCTGTCCTTTAATTATGTCAATGTTCCTATATGTATTTTGAAGCTCTACTATTTGTCACATACATATTTACAATTGTTATGATTTCAAGGTGAGTGGCCAATTTTATCATTAGGCAATGTCCCACTCTCCCTACAGTAATACTTTTTAAAATTTAAATCTATTTTATCCAGTACTAATAGATTAATAAAAGGCCTGCTACCCTGCTGTTCGCATAGTATATATTTTCCAGCCATTTGTTTTCAAACTATAGCTGTCATTGTACTTAAGACATGTCTTATTTTTCATGAAAATTAATGCCTTTTAATTGGAGAGAGCCTATTACAGTTTAATGTAATTATTAATATTGTAGCATGTTAATGTAATGCATTATTTGTTTCTCTTTGGCAACTCTGTTTATTATGACTGACATTTCCTGACTTTTTTATTGAAATATTCTCATATATACTCATTTTCATTTTGTTTTTAGTAATTTTTCAAGGGATTCCATCATCTATTTCAAGTTTATATTATGCCACTTTACATAAAATGTAGAAAACGTTAGATCATAAAGGTTAACTTACCCTCATCTTTTACACCACAGTAGAAATCTATAACTTTATATCTCTCTTATTCAAAAAAATAAGCCATTATTTTTTCAAGTATTCTGTCTGCTTTCTTTCTGTATTAGTTTGCTGGACTGCCATAGCAAGGGACCACTAACGAGGGGACATAAATAACAGAAATTTAGAGTCTCCTAGTTTTGGAAGCAAGGAATTTAAGATCATGGTATTAGCAGTGTTGGTTTATTCTGAGGGCTGTGAGAGTATGTTCCATGTTTCTCCCCTAGTTTTTGGTGGTTTGCTGGTCATCTGTGATGTTCCTTAATGGGTAGAAACATCACCTTGAACTTAGCCTTTATCGTTACATGTGTTCTCCCTGTATGCAGCTCAGTGACCAAATTTCTCCTTTGGATAAAGAAACCAGTCATACGGGGAAGGAGTTCACCTTACTCTAGTATGACCTCATTTTAACTTATTACACACAATGACCCTATTTCCAAAAAAGAGTCATATTCTGAGGTACTTGGAGTTAGGACATCAACGTATACATTTTGGGGAGACAATTCAACCCATAACACTTTCTCTCTGGGAATCAAATTATGTCTATGTTGAACTATTTGGTATGATCTAACAGCTACCTGAGACTCTGCTTTTTTTTTTATTAATTTTTATTGGAGTATAGTTGCTTTACAATGTTGTTAGTTTCTACAGTACAGCAGAGTGAATCAGCTATATATATGCATATATCTGCTCTTTTTGGATTTCCTTCCCATTTAGGTCACCACAGAGCATTGAGTAGAGTTCCCTGTGCTATACAGTAGGTTCTCATTAGTTATCTATTTTCTACATAGTATCAATAGTGTATATATGTCAATCCCAATCTCCCAATTCATCCCACCCACAGTTTCCCCCTTAGTATCCATACATTTGATCTCTACGTCTGTGTCTCTATTTTTCCAATTTTTTTCTAAGACTTAACTTTAATCGCTGCATCTCCAAGATCACTGTCTTATTTCTCATGACGCTTCCCCTGGATACAAGCTATTTTGTCAAATTTCAGATATTGGATGTTTTCATATCTTTGATTTCCATGTGTTACTTTTATTGTTTTTATCCTCTCTAGTGATGTTTCCTATATTTTCAATCTTTGAAAGTATATATACCTACATAGTTTATAAGTATATTTTATAAGCATATATATATATTAGCAGTTTTAAAATCATTGTCTGTGAATATCATTTGGTTTATCGTAGGTTTGTTCTCAATTGATTGTTTTTAAAAATGGGTACCTAATTATAGATTCTTTCCACCAGGTATTTTGGAATGTGTCCCAGACAAAATTCATGTTAAGCTCTGGGGACTCTGGATTTATTTGTTGTTCCTGAAAGTGTTTTGTTTTAGCAAACATTTGTTTTGTTTTAGAAAATATTAGTTTTAACAAAATATAATTTGTTTAGATGCAAACTGTGCACTCTGTTTTCTGGGGTAGCCACTCATGACCTTCATTTTGATCCTTTCTCTTGAGCTGAATGCTTCGAGTCTGGTCTATATACGCATGGTTCAGGGGTCAGCCAGAAAAACATGATTTGAGTACCCTCTTTCTGGCTCTTCCCTTTCCTAGATTTAGTCTTCTCTCTCTAGTGGTCACGGTTGCCTTCACTCAATTTCCTGGATTCTCAAGCCATAAAGTTTGAGTTTTCTACTGACAGCCTCACTGCTCTATGCTAACTGTGCCTGCCTCCAGTCTAAACTTAGCAAAAATGGGGAAACTACTGTGTTACTCCCTCCTCTGAGTATGATTATCCAACCAGAATCTGCTCCTTCTTTTCACTCTCCAATGCCTTCAAGTATCAGCTTTATGTATTATTTGCAGAGTTTATTACATGAGCTGTACAAGGGTCAGGCAGGTAGACCCTTACTCTCCCATGACCCAAAGGGAAAGTCCTGTCTGACGGTTCTCACTGCACTGTACAACCGTTTCTTTAAAACTAGTGACCTTCTGGCATGGGAAGCTCCCTAAAAGCTTACCATGTGGATTGTCCTATAGTAATAATTAGAGGAGGGAGTGAGAGATTTAATTGTAATGATAGTAGTGACAGCAGTAGTATCAGTATTAATAAAATAGAAATCAGTAAGTACTTTGGAAGAGGCACTGTGCTATGTGTTTTTCATACATTCTTTCATTTAATCCTCACGTAGTGTTGTAAGTTAAATAATAACAATATTATAATTTATCCAAAGTCACATGGCTTCTAAGACACAGATTTTGAAACCACATCAGTCCGACTTGAAAGCCTGTGCTCTCAACCTATACATTCTGTAGTTGTTTTTCACGTCTGTTTTATCAAGGCTAATTATATACATGTATAGTTACTATATAAAAAATATTATTGCAACAACTTTAAAATGTTTAGGAAAGCAAGTGCTCACATCATATGTGTCTCATTTATAGTACAAAACCCCCACAGAATTTAAGATGTACGAGAGAACTCTCAAGTGTTGACTCAAAGGAAAAAAAAAAACCCACCAAGAATATTACTCTAGGCAAGGAACACACAGTTTTAAAATAGTTAACTAGAATATCCCTCAAGTGCCTAGATATTGGACCACACACCTGATACATGCCATACTTCAAACGCAAAATCCAATGAAAAGTTGAACATATATACCTGAATAATATATGAATTTTTGCAGGACATAATTAAAACAGGGGTTAGTGAAATGCCTTAGAGAAATATATAAGAAGAAAATAAAGGTATTGACTACTTGAAATTTCTTCCAATTGAACTATGAAAAGAACAGTAAATCAAACTTAAAATGTAGAAAGATGGAATAAAGAGTAGAAACCTAAAAAAAAAAAACCTAGAGAATTTAGACAAAGCGAAGAGTTGATTCTTTGAAAAAATTATTTGATAAATGCCTAGTGTGACTATTTAAACTAGAGAAAGCATGTTATTAGGTGCCAGAATTTAACATTGCAACATACACCACAGACAGTATAACAAAAATAAAAGTATATTGTAAAAATATGTTGATAAATATGACAAGGGGGTAAAAATACTAACTCTAATAGAGTCCTAAATAGAAAATGTTCATATTTTGTTATTTGTTAAAGAAATTTAGTCCATTACTAAACACCTTCATAGAAAGAAAAACTAGCTCATATGGCTTCATCTAGAAAATTTTCTAGACATCCAAGGCAGAAGTATCAATTGTGTATAAATTCTCACAGAGAAAGGCAAAAAAAAAAAGAAAATAGAAGATTAGATCAAATACACGGCCCTCACAACTATAATAACAAAAGCCATACACATCATTTCATTAGCAGTATCAAATATATGACCTATGAATAATACAATCCGTATCCTAACGTTTCCAAAAATGTACTCTAGAGATTCTTATTCCCCAACCTACAGTTCAGTTCAGGACCATGAAACTATATTAGATTGTCTTCTGAATCTCTTTTAATTTCAAACCGTCTTCCAGGCTCTTAAAAAAATTTATGACATTGCACTGTTATTATTACTTGGAAAATTCAAGTAGTTGAAAAATGCACAGTTATACTGCAGTTTACCACAAAATCTGGATGTTTCTGAATATTTTCTTTCTCATAGTTAGATTCAGGTTAAACATTCTGAGCAAGAATGTTAGATAGTTGGGTGGTGGTGTACTTCATATAACATCAAATTACTAATATATTTACTAATTTGTTTTATCTTACAATTGACACAAAATAGCTCCAAAATTACTACATGAATAACTCTAATCAAAAGGAAACACTGAATAAATCTAACATATACTATAGTTTTTTGCCTAAATGTATATTCCAGGAAAGGTCTTTATTAATAGTACTGAGCACAAGAGTTTTATGAATTGATTATTTTTGTATAATAATGTTAAAAATTAACATACAACTGAATTAACTTGTTTCTCATGTGTTCAGTTTTAAGTTGTTTATTATCATTGCTGGAACACTCATTTTTTTCTCTTGAGAACAAATATTTTCATGGTTTGAATGTAATCTCTACCTCTGATAGTATTCCTTTTTCTATAGTTGGCTTTGCCAGATGGTGATATACATGTCAACTTTGATATGATTAGCATTTCCATGGTAAATATTTTTTAATGATTTCCTTTTGATCTGTGTCTTTATTCTTTAACTGCTATGAGCTATGTTGAATACATGACAGCAAAATACAGAAAACATGATTTCTCTGTAACCTTCTGTCAATCCAATAATTTATAAATATTTACATTTGGTATGTGGATCCGAAAACTGCATTCATGAGAAAGGAACCCTTGTACACTGTCGGTGGGAATGTAAACTGTTGCATATGGAAAACAGTATAGAGGTTTCTCGAAAAATTAAAGAGAACTACTGTACGATCCAGGAATTCCATTCCTGGGTGTCTATGTGAAGAAAGTGAAAACACTAATTAAAAGAGATACATGCACCCCTATGTTCCTCACAGTGTTGTTATGTACAATAAATAGCGAAGATACGGAAGCAACTTATAGATGGATGGATAAAGAAGATATGGTATGTTCATAGGATGGAATATTTCTCAGCTGTAAAAAGAATGAAATCTTGCCATTTGCAACAACATGAATAATCTAGAAGGTAATTATGCTAAGCAAAATAAACGAGACAAAGAAAGACAAATACCACATGATTTCACTTATATGTGTAACCCCCCAAAAGAAAACAAACCAAAACAGACTCACAGATAAGAAAGCAAACTGGTGGTTGTAAGAAGGGGAAGGGGAATGGACAACACAGGTGAAAGGGAGTAAGAAGCACAAACTTTCAGTCATACAATAAGTAAATCACGGAGATGTAAGGGCAGCACAAGGAATATAGTCCAACTGTTTTGTAAAAAATTTGTATGGTAGCAGATGGATACAAGAATTATTGTGGATATCATTTCATAATGCACATAAACGTCAAACTACTAATCTGTACACCTGAAATCAACATTATATGTCATCTATACTGCAATTTAAAAAAAGGCATCCATACGCAATGCAAGAACTCAGTTTAACAAATAAAGACTAATCTCTGAGGGAATTATTTCCCTTTGTTTCAACATGGATCCTTCCCTCCATGCTCTGTCCCCACACTCTTGTTGAAATTTTACTTTCATCAAGATTTTATGAAAAGTGTTTTTGGAATAAACTAATTGTTTTGAGTAATTTGTGATGGAATTTAAATTTCTACAAAACTGCACTTGAGAGATGTAAAATATCACCATGCTTCACTACTAGAGTACTGCCAGTCTCTAGTGAGACTGTAAACATAACCCAACTTCTTTTTTTCAAAACCTATGAATGCTTATAGCAGGAAAACAATTTTGTTTAAAATTGCATCAAAAAGAATGGAATGCGGGGCTTCCCTGGTGGCGCAGTGGTTGAGAGTCCGCCTGCCAATGCAGGGGACACGGGTTCGTGCCCCGGTCCGGGAAGATCCCACATGCCGCGGAGCTGCTGGGCCCGTGAGCCATGGCCGCTGAGCCTGCGCATCCGGAGCCTGTGCTCCACAACGGGAGAGGCCACAACAGTGAGAGGCCCGCATACCCTCCCAAAAAACAAACAAACAAACAAAAAGAATGGAATGCTTAGGAATAAACTTAACCAAGGGGTTGAAAGACCTATACTCTGAAAACTAAAACACTGATGAAGGAAACTGAAGATGATACAAAAAATGGAAAGATATCCCATATTCACGGATTAGAAGAATTAATACTGTTTAAAAGTTCATACTACACAAAGAAATCTACAGATTTAATGCAAACCCTATCAGAATGCCCATGACATTTTTTCACAAAACTAAAACAAATAATCCTAAAAGTTATGTGGAACCACAAAAGACCCGGAATTGCCAAAGCAATCTTGAGAAAAAAGAACAAACCTGGAGATATCATGCTCCTTGACTTCAGACAATACTATAAACCTACAGTAATCAAAACAGCATGGAACTGACAGAAAAACAGACACATAGATTAATGGAATAGAACAGAGAGCCCAGAAATAAATCCATGCACTAATGGTCAATTAATCTATGACAAAGAACACAAGAATATACAGTGGAGAAAAGACAGTCTCTTCAATAAGTGGTGCTGAAAAAACTGGGCAGCTACATGTAAAAGAATGATTTTAGCACCTTTTCTCACACCATATACAAAAATAAATTCAAAATGGATTAAAGATGTAAATGTAACATCATAGAACTCCCAGAAGAGAACAGAGTCAAAACGCTCTTTGACAAAAACTGTAGCAATATTTTATTGTCTCTGTCTCCGAAGTCAAAAGAAACAAAAGCAAAAATAAACCATTGGGGCCTAATTAAACTTAAAAGCTTTTGTACAGCAAAAGAAACCATAGACAAAATGAAAAGACTACCTAATGAATAGAAGAAAATATTTGCAAATGATATGGTAGATTAATATCCAAAATATATAAGCAACTCACACAACTTAATACCAAGAAAACACCAAACAACCTGATTAAAATATGGGCAGAAGACCTGAACAGACATTTTTACAGAGAAGATATACAGATGGCCAATAGGCACAGGAGAAGATGTTCAACATCACTAATCATCAGAGAAATGCAAATCCAAACCATAATGAGCTATTAATTCACAGTTGTCAGAATGGTTATCATCAAAAAGTCACAAAACACAAGTGTTGGCAAGGATGTGGAGCAAAGAGAACCCTAGTACAATGTTGGTGAGAATGTATATTGGTACAGCCACTACAGAAAACAGTACAGAAGTTCCTAAAAAAACTAAAAATGAACTACCATATGGGGCTTCCCTGGTGGCGCAGTGGTTAAGAATCTGCCTGCCAATGCGGGGGACACGGATTCAAGCCCTGGTCCGGGAAGATCCCACAGGCCACAGAGCAACTAAGCCCATGTGCCACAGCTACTGAGCTTGTGCTGTAGAGCCTGTGAGCCACAACTACTCAGCCCATGTGCCACAACTATTGAAGCCCACATGCCTAGAGCACGTGCTCCACAACAAGAGAAGCCACCGCAATGAGAAGCCCACATACTGCAAGAAAGAGTAACCCCCACTCACTGCAACTAAAAAAAAGAAAAGAAAGCCCATGTGCAGCAACAAGGACCCAATGCAGCCAAAATTAAATTAAAAAAAAAAAAAAAAGAACTACCATAAATCCAGCAATTCCACTCCTGGCTATATATCTGAAGAAATGAAAACATTAATTCAAAAAGATACATGCACTCTAGGGACTTCCCTGGTGGTGCAGTAGTTAAGAATCCGCCTGCCAGTACAGGAGACATGGGTTTGATCCCTGGTCCGGGAAGATCCCACATGCCATGGAGCAACTAAGCCCGTGCGCCACAACTACCGAGCCCTCATGCCACAACTACTGAAACTGTGCACCTAGAGCCCATACTCCTCAAGAAGGGAAGCCACTGCAATGAGGAGCACCCACACCACGATGAAGAGTAGCCCCCCTGCTCACTGCAACTAGAGAAAGCCTGTACATAGCAATGAAGACCCAACGCGGCCAAAAATAAATAAATAAAATAAATTAAAAAAAAAAAGATACATGCACTCCAATGTTCACAGCATCAATATTTACAACAGCCAAAATATGCAAGCAACCTAAGTGTCCATCAACAGTTGAATGGATAAAGAAGATTATACACACACACACTCAGGCACACACACAAACACTCACATATACAAACAATGGAATACTACTCAGCTATAAAAATGAAATTCTGCCATTTTCAACAACGTGGATAGACCTAGAGGGTGTTATGTTTAGTGAATTATGTCAGACAGAGAAAGACAAATACTCTATATATAGAATCTAAAGAATAAAACAAATGAATATGACAAAACAGAAACAGATTCACAGATATAGAGAACAAACTAGTAGTTACCAGTGGGGAGAGGGAAGGAGAGACGGGAAAGATAGGGGTAGGGGATTAAGAGATACAAAGTAGTATGTATAAAATAAATAAACAACAAAGATATATTGTACAGCACACATATAGCCATTATTTTGTAATAACTTTAACTGGAGTATAATCTATAAAAATATTGAATCACCATTTTGTACACCTGAAACTAATGTAATATTGTAAATCAACTATACTTCAGTAAAAACACTAATGCTTATAGAAGGAAAAATATAGTATTTGAGATTATATGAAAATATGCCCATTTCAATTCTATCATTAGTGTTGTTGAGTCTTTCCATTCACCTTGTCTCTAGTTAATCAAAATTTAAATATAACGTGCTACTTTCATTACACTGCACAAAATTTAGCAAAGCTTTAAGTCTTATGAGAAAACAGACATATATCTGATTACCTACCAAAAAAATATATATATTTTACCATGCTGTACAGTAGACCTCCAGAACTTATTCATTTATATCTTTCAAACAACATCTCCACATTTATAATAAAATAAATTTTAAAAGACTTTTTTTTTTTTTTTTGGAAGTTTTAGGCTCAGAGCAAAATTGAGCAGAAAATACAGAGAATTCTCAATAACCTCTGCCTACACACACTCACAGCCTCCTGCGCTGTCAACATCCCCACCACAGGGGAACATTTGTTACCATCCACACACTTACACTGACACATCATTGTCACACCAAGTCCATAGTTTACATTAGTATTGACTTTCGGTGTGGTACCTTCTAAGGGTTTCGACCACTCTATAATGACCCATATCTACCACCACATTATCATACAGAGTAACTTCTCTGCTCTGTGCTCCACCTATTCACTCATCCTGCCCTCCTAACCCCTGGCAACCACTGTTTCTTTTACCATGTCCATAATTTTGCCTTTTGAAGAATGTAATTCTAGTTGGAAGCCTATAGTGTATAGTTTTGTTCAGATTAACTTCTTTCACTTAGTGACATGCATTTAAGGTTCTTCCATGGTTTTTTATGGCTTGAAAGCTCACTTATTTTTATGCTGAATAATATTTAATTGTCTGGCTGTACCACAGTTTAATTATTCATTTGCCTACTGAAGGGCAACTTGTTTGTGTCCAAGTTTTGACAACTATGGATAAAGCTCCTATAGACATCCACGTGCAGTTTTTTGTGTACACACACCTTTTTGACGCCTTCAGGCAAATAACAGGAGCACAGCTGCTAGATCATGTGGTTAAGGATATATTTACTTTCATAAGACACATCCAAATTGTCCTCCAAAGTGGCTGTACTGTCTGCTCCTCTTACTGCATTGGATCCCAACTCAGAAAAGCTCTAGAAAATGCATTAGAAGCCGTTAGGGCTAATTTGACTGTGATCTATTTCCCCTTTAAGTCAGTTAGGGAGGCTGGGAAGAGACTAGCAAAAACTGTGAAAGAAAAGTCTTAGTGCGAAGGGAAACAGATACACAACCTCACCCCAACTCCTACCACAACTATACTTGCACCCCAGGGGGAAAGTACCTTTTACTTTATCTCACAGATAGTCCAAATGGTGCTAGGAGAAGCACAGAAGGTAGTGGTGACAAGAAACAGAGAACTGGGGGAAGTAGACAAAAAACTCACCAAATGAAGAAATGCAGATTCAGCTGTGAGGCTGACTGGACCTTGGTGCTCTGGCCAGGTGTCAGGCCTGAGCCTCTGAGGTGGGAGAGCCAAGTTCAGGATACTGAACCACCAGAGACCTCCTGGCCTCATGTAATGTCAATCGGCGAGAACTCACCCAGAGATCTCCATCTCAATGCTAAGACCCATCTCCACTCAAAGACCAGCAAGCTCCAGTGCTGGACACCCCATGCCAAACAACTAGCTAGACAGGAACACAACCCCACCCATTAGCAGAGAGGCTGCCTAAAATCATCATAAATTCACAGACACCCCAAAACACGCCACCAGATGTGCTACTGCCCACCAAAAAGACAAGATCCAGCCTCATCCACCAGAACACAGGCACCAGTCCCCTCCACCAGGAAGCCTACACAAACCACTGAACCAACCTTACCCACTGGGGGCAGACATCAAAAACAAAGGGAACTACAAACCTGCAGCCTGAGAAAAGGAGACCCCAAACACAGTAAGTTAAACAAAATAAGAAAACTAAGAAATACACAGTGATAAAGGAGAAAAGGAAAAACCCACCAAACCAAACCAATGAAGAGGAAATAGGCAGTCTACCTGAAGAAGAATTCAGAGCAGTGATAGTAAATATGATCCCAAATCTTGGAAAAAGAATGGAGAAAATACAAGAAACGTTTAACAAGGACCTAGAAGAGATAAAGAGCAAACAAACAATGATGAATAACACAATAAGTGAAATTAAAAATACTCTAGAAGGAATCAACAGCAGAAAAACTGAGGCAGAAGAACGGATAAGTGACCTGGAAGATAAAATAGTGGAAATAACTACCACAGAGCAGAAGAAAAAAGAATGAAAAGAATTGAGGACAGTCTCAGAGAACTCTGGGACAGCATTAAATGCACCAACATTCGAATCATAGGGGTCCCAGAGGAAGAGAAAAAGAAAGGTACTGAGAAAATATTTGAAGAGATTACAGTTGAAAACTTCCCTAAGTTAGGAAAAGAAACAGTCATTCAAGTTGAGGAAGTGCAGAGAATCCCACACAGGATAAACCAAGGAGAAACATGCTGTGACACATATTAATCAAACTATCAAAAACTAAATACAAAGAAAAAAATATTAAAAGCAGCAAGGGAGGGCTTCCCTGGTGGCACAGTGGTTGAGAGTCTGCCTGCCGATGCAGGGCACATGGGTTCGTGCCCCAGTCCGGAAAGATTCCACATGCCGTGGAGTGGCTGGGACTGTGAACCATGGCCGCTGAGCCTGCACGTCCGGAGCCTATGCTCCGCAATGGGAGAGGCCGCAACAGTGAGAGGCCCGCGTACCGCAAAAAAAAAAAAAAAAAAAAAGCAGCAAGGGAAAAGCAACAAATAACATGCAAGGGAATTGGCATAAGGTTAACACCTGATCTTTCAGGACAAACTCTGCAAGCCAGAAGGGAGTGGCAGGACATATTTAAAGAGATGAAAGGGAAAAACCTAAAACCAAGATTACCCTAACCAGCAAGGATCTCATTCAGATTCGACAGAGAAATTAAAACCTTTACAGACAAGCGAAAGCTAAGAGAATTCAGCACCACTGAACCAGCTTTACAACAAATGCTAAAGGAACTTCTCTAGGTAGGAAGCACAAGAGAAGGAAAAGACCTGCAATAACAAACCCCAAACAGTTAAGAAAATGGTAATAGGAACGTACATATCAATAATCACCTTAAATGTAAATGGATTAAATGCTCCCAAAAAAGACATAGACTGGCTGAATGGATACAAAAACAACATCTGTATATATGCTATCTAAAAGACACCCGCTTCAGACCTAGGGATACATACAGCCTGAAAGTGAGGGGATGGAAAAAGATATTCCATGCAAATGGAAATCAAAAGAAAGCTGGAGTAGCAATTGTCATATCACACAAAATAGACTTTAAAAAAAAGACTATTACAAGAGATAAAGAAGGACACTCCATAATGATCAAGGGATCAATCCAAGAAGATACAACAATTGTAAATATTTACGCACGCAACACAGGAGCACTTCAGTACCTAAGGCAAATGCTAACAGTCGTAAAAGGGGAAATTGACAGTAACACAGTAATAGTAGGGGACTTTAACAACCCACTTTCAGCATTGGACAGGTCATCCAAAATGAAAATAAATAAGGAAACACAAGCTTCAAATGACACATTAAACAAGAAGGACTTAATTGATATTTATAGGACATGCCATCCAAAAACAACAGAATACACTTTCTTCTCAAGTGCCCACGGAACATTCTCCAGGACAGATCATATCTTGGGTCACAGATCAAGCCTTGGTAAATTTAAACAAACTGAAATCATATCACGTATCCTTTCCAACCACAACGCTATAAGACTAGATATCAATTACAGGGAAAAAACCGTAAAACATACAAACACATGGAGGGTAAACAATACACTAAATAACCAAGAGATCACTAAAAAAATCAAAGAGGAAATCAAAAAGTACCTAGAGGGCTTCCCTGGTGGCGCAGTGGTTGAGAGTCCGCCTGCCGATGCAGGGGACGCGGGTTCGTGCCCCGGTCCGCGAAGATCCCACATGCCACAGAGCGGCTGGGCCCGTGAGCCGTGGCCGCTGAGCCTGCGCATCCGGAGCCTGTGCTCTGCAACGGGAGAGGCCGCGACGGTGAGAGGCCTGCGTACCGCGAAAAAAAAAAAAAGAAAAAGAAAAAGGTTCAGAGGAAGGAACAGCAAGGAGGAGGTAGAGGCAGAACCAGCTACATAATCTGCAGGACCCAGTGCAATTTCAAGACTATAAACGCAGAGCATTAAACCATCACTGGATCCTGTGCAAGAAAACGGACTTTCACTGAGAGCCTACGAACAGAACTAGTTATGCCCACACTGATTTCTGCCCGTGAGACCCATTTCACACTCCCGGCTGCCGGCACTGTAAGAGGACACATCTGTGGCAATCTGTCACAGCACCACGGGAAACAAGTATGTCGTCTTAGCGCCCAGCAGAAAGAGAAGTGTGTCTTTTCCACCAAACCTGGGCCAATACTGGGCAGTAACTTTCTTTTTTAATGTTTGCCAGGTTGGCCTTCAAAAGCTGGTTTCACAATGCTCATTTAATTTGTGAACAAAATATTGCACAACTTGTATGGAAACACAAAGCACCCCGAATAGCCAAAACAATCTTGAGAAAGAAAAACGGAGCTGAAGGAATCAGGCTCCCTGACCACATTCTGTACTACAAAGCTACAGTAATCAAGACAGGATGGTACTGGCACAGTAACAGAAATATAGATCAATGGAACAGGATAGAAAGCCCAGAGATAAACCCACACACATACGGTCACCTTATCTTTGATGAAGGAGGCACGAATATACAATGGAGAAAAGACAGCCTCTTCAATAAGTGGTGCTGGGAAAACTGGAGAGCTACATGTAAAAGAATGAAATCAGAACACACCCTAACACCATACACAAACATAAACTCAAAATGGATTAAAGACCTAAATGTAATCAGGCCAGTAACTATCAAACTCTTAGAGGAAAACATAGGCAGAACACTCTATGACATAAATCACAGCAAGATCCTTTTTGACCCACCTCCCAGAGAAATGGAAATAAAAACAAAAATAAACAAATGGGACCTAATGAAACTTAAAAGCTTTTGCACAGCAAGGGAAACCGTAAACAAGATGAAAAGACAGCACTCAGAATGGGAGAAAATATTTGCAAACAAAGCAACTGACAAAGGATTAATCTCCAAAATTTACAAGCAGCTCATGCAGCTCAATATCAAAAAAACAAACACCCCAATCCAAAAATGGGCAGAAGAACTAAATAGACATTTCTCCAAATAAGATATACAGATTGCCAACAAACACACGAAAGGATGCTCAACATCACTAATCATTAGAGAAATGCAAATCAAAACTTCAGTGAGGTATCACCTCACACCAGTCAGAATGGCCATCATCAAAAAATCTACAAACAAGAAATGCTGGAGAGGGTGTGGAGAAAAGGGAACCCTCTTGCACTGTTGGTGGGAAGGTAAATTGATACAGCCACTGTGGAGAACAATATGGAGGTTCCTTAAAAGACTGAAAATAGAATTACAATATGACCCAGCAATCCCACTACTGGTCATATACCCAGAGAAAACCATAATTCAAAAAACACATGCACCTCAATATTCACTGCAGCACTGTTTACAACAGCCAGGACATGGAAGCAACCGAAGTGTCAGATGAATGGATAAAGAAGATGTGGCACATATATACAAGGGTATATTACTCAGCCATAAAAGGAAACGAAATTGAGTTACTCGTAGTGAGGTGTATGGACCTAGAGACTGTCATACAGAGTGAAGTCAGAAAGAGAAAATTAAATACCGTATGCTAACACATATATATGGAATATATTTTTAAAAATGTATCTGAAGAACCTAGGGGCAGGACAGCAATAAAGATGCAGACCTACTAGAGAATGGACTTGAGGACACGGGGAGGGGGAAGGGTAAGCTGGGACGAAGTGAGAGAGTGGCATGGACGTATATACACTACCAAATGTAAAACAGATAGCTAGTGGGAAGCAGCTGCATAGCACAGGGAGATCAGCTCGGTGCTTTGTGACCACCTAGAGGGGTGGGATAGGGAGGGTGGGAGGGAGCCACAAAAGGGGGGGGACTTGGGAATAAATGTATATGTATAGCTGAATTACTGTGTTATACAGCAGAAACTAACACACATTGTAAAGCAATTATAATCCAATAAAGATGTTTAAAAAAAAAAGGAAAGCATAGTACTGAGATCCAAATCTCATGTGGCTCACCTTATAAATTGCTGATAAAAAATTTAAGAACATATTTACATGGCATTTTAAAAAACCTCTTGTCTTGTATAATGGTCTTCAGTAGCTTATTAAAGTTTTAGAAGATTCTCAATCATTAGAGAAAAACAAAAACAAAGTGTCTGTACCACTTTGCATTCCCACCAGCAAGGAATGAGAGTTCCTGTTGCTCCACAAACCACTGGCATTCGGCGTTGCCTGTGTTCTAGATGTTTGCTACACTAGCAGATGTATAGTGATATCTCCTTGTTGTTTTAATTTGAATGTCCTGGATAACGTATGATGTGGAACATCCTTTCATGTACTTATTTATCATCTGTCTATCTTGCTTGCTGAGCTGCCTGTTTAAGGTTCTTGAAATGCTGATTAATTATGTTGCTGTTTGTGGGGAGCAGATTAATCAACAGAAAGTGATTCACAGCAGGCATCCTTCTGTTGATCACGTAATTGCAATGGTCTGATTATTCAAATTGCTTTTATTTCCCCATTTTATTAGAATTTGGTAAAAGTGCCAAAATGCAAAACAAGAGATGATTAAGCATACTGTGTTAGGAGGAGATCAGCACCCTGCATCACGGGGAGACAGGCTCTTAATTCTGCCTTCCAGGCCTTCCTTAAAGGTAGCAAAACAGATCTGAGATGCATGTTCCCCATCTCCCAATCAGCCTATATATTTTTTTAAAGGCTAGAAATCTTGAGTTTGTGCAGGTCAACATAGGATAAGTGAGAACGCATTTGGATATAATAACAGGGTTTTAGCCCAGAGCCACAGTGGAGAATTTGGGACGATTTATTTGGAGGGGATATCTCAGAGACATATCGTATTTCTACAAGGAGAGACTGACATCCTACTCCTGGGCTGAATGTGGGCCAAGGTACATAAACTGTTAAGATACGTCCTGATCCATCAATTAGGAATGCCTTGAGAGATTTTTCTGGGAGTTGAGCATTTGCTCTCAGAATACTGACAGGGGCATACTGTCTTAGAAACGGTGTAGACTTTTGAAGGCAAAACGTAGCTAGGATAGGTAGAAGGCAGCAGTAAGATGCACTGAGTGCCCTTCTTTGGGCTTAGGAAGCATGTGCGGGGGGTCAGTCGATACCACGGCAGAGAGACAGCCTGTCTTCAAAATAAGTAGCCGAGAGCAAAGCCTTGTGGAGCAAGAAAAACTCAGTACCTAGGTTCTGTAGGCAGATTTGCAGGGGCATTGCAAGAGTTCAGTTAAAGAGCAAAGAAGTGAACCCTAGGGGAGGTACAGAACATGAATGTCTGCTTCGAAGAAGTTAGTGATAGCAGAATCATTACAGCTTCCATGATAAAACATTCAGCCTCGTTCCTCTGTTCCAATGTACCCAGTGTCCACCCTGGAGACTCCACCAGCATCACATGGAAGAGGTCGAAGGGTAAAGAAGCTACCACAACCCAGTTCCCTGCTGTTGCCCCTGAGCTGAGGAGAAAGGAAAATAGGATAATTTGATATGGTATTGATGTTTTAAACTGGACACTGAAATTTTTTAATTTTGATACTTCGATTGTCTTAATTACCAAAGTGAGACATTTTTAATGGCTGAAAGTGACAGGAAGACTACAGGCTATCCTTGAGATCTCTAAAAAGGGCAGGGCAGAAACATGATAGTTGAAAAGACTGATCCATTTCCTCTTTGCACTCAACAAATTTGAAAATTGTTACATACTGGTTACAAAGCAAATAAAAATATACACGCATGCTTTATTTTGTTTCAACTTTCTCTCCATATATTTTAACTGAAATCTTTATCATAAAATAAATCTAAACAACAGTGTAAATTTTGTATAAACAAAGTGGGCTTTTCATTTTGTTTAATGATCTGCTAGTTTGATTTATTATAGCCAAACAATATAATTATAGATGTACTACAGTATACAGAACATTCTGTATAATATACTGTTTTTCATAAAAATATTTATATATTCCATATTTTATGTATTATGTGATATAGCATATATTACTTATTATATAGTATAATTTTAGGGCTTTAATATTGAAAATATAAAATGCATATAAAAATATTTTTGTATTTGTTACGGTTGGTAGCTAAGAAAGATTGGATACTGGTGATATACATGTATTTGTATATATGCATGCACACATACATATATACATATCTTACACGTATGAATTCAGATAAGTATCACAACTATATATTTATAGATAAAAAATGTTAAGCTGACATCATATAAGGAACATCAATACATGATTTCCTAAAAGAATCACACAATACTATTTTTAAGGTAAGAGTTAATAGTAAGTGTATTAGTCGTAATTTTTAGTTTGCTAAGTCTTTTCCTTCTCTTCCTTGGGGACGTCTTTGTGTTGCTTTGTTAGTTTGCATAAGTAAATGTTTTATTATTGCCTGTGTATCTGTTACATGTTCAGAATACATTCACACACCTTATAAATTGTCCTGACCATGTGTAAATGCATTTAAAAATTTCTAATGTTTGACATACTTCAGTAACACCTGTGTCACAAAGAGAGCCATGGCAACAAGACATTGAAAATCTGTTTTGATATTTAATCACAACTTTTCAAGTCTGAAGGATCAAGTAAAGCTCATCGTCTTTGAGTTTTTGTCGTTATGGTTGTTTCTTAATTAAGCAGGATCACGTTGAAAATAGCACACATGTGGAATATATTATTTTCTTGGACACATTAAAGAAGTTGGTTTTTACTTTCTTACCCATTTATACTGATCAACAACTGTATCTTGCCAAGCATAGGGACTTGAACTTGCTGTTTTTTCCTTTAATTATGATTTATTTTATTCCTTTAAATAATTTTTTTTTTTTAACAAGAGTCACAGTCAGGGTCATTATAATTTCATGTGTTGAAAACTAACACAGAAACTAGGTAAACATGATTTTCCTTTCTTTAACTTGGGGGATAAGTGCTTCACAAATGTTATTTCATGAAGATGAATAATAACAGAATATAGTTGGACTAGAAACATTTTCTTAAAAATCATACCTTTTCCTCCCCTAAATTCATTTCCAGAACACACAGTGATACGGTTTCCAGTCATCAAAGAATATTGCAATACAATTTTCCTTTCTTAGCTTTTTTTTTTTTTAAGTCAAATCTAAGATTGAATCAGTATTCTAGGCTTTGAATCCCATAGAAAGTCAGAGGATGAAAAGAAAAAAATAGCAAGGGCTAGCATAGCATGACTACATTAAGCCTGGGAATCTCATGAAATCCAGAGACTTGTTCTTTCCATCTGATACCATATTAGACTTTACAACCAACCACCAAGTCAGTGAGGGTAAAGTCTGTCCTTAGAAGAGGAGTAAATAACTCCCTTTAGACAATCAGTTTGACTTTCTTCAGTCAGTGACACACCTGCATAGTATAAACAGTTACCAAGAACACTGTTCCCATGTGGCAGTAATGTTAACATAAATTATCTAAATTATTAAAGAATCAACCAATCCTTATTATATTTCTTAATATGAAGAACCATTTATTTCTAGCAATTTTTGTAGGTTGTCAACATGTCACTTTGCAATAAATTATGTGCCCTTAATCTTACTCTTACTATTTTAAATTCATATTAAAACTGCACTTGTCCTAGTATTTATAAAGTATAATTCACACAAATTATAATTAACTTTTACAATACTGGAAAGTTCTGACCACTCAAGGAGTATTTTTTCTATTTTCATGACCTCTATGTTAAAGTATCAAATATTACTTCATTCTGTGGAGAGACAACACACAATCTTTTAAAGCACCATGAATTTCCTGTTTATTTTATATTAGCTCATGAAATTTCAATCACATGGGTATCAGTTCTTATTTTAGAAAAAAAGAATAGAGAAGATAAATTGCTGAAAGTTTTGAGCCAGAGAAAGTCAGAGATATCTTCCTAAAGCTTGGGTCAGATCAAAACGTTTTAAGTGGATTCACTGTGCATGTGGAACTAGGTTCCAAATAGATTAACTGCGAATTCAAAGCTGGAGATAGTTTGCCTCGTTTCTAAACTTTCTTTCTCACTGTTTCTCTTCCTAACCTCAGTTTCCCCACCATCTCAAACTTAACCAGCATTGCCCCAATGCAGTGTGCCTTTTCATAGCTGTGATATTTAACGCATGCTACCGTTGCCCTTAAAAATGCCATATCTCCTCCACTTTCACAAGTCCTACTCACCTATCCCATTTCAGTGAAAATTACCATCTTCCCAACAACCCTTCCTTCTTGCCACGGTTACTGTACATTTAGACATTTTTCTGTCATGCCTGCCTTGTAGGTATAACACTATAACATAGTATTCACTTCTTTCTCCTTTATTACACAGCAAGTAAAATCCACCACTCCTCTACATTTTTCATTAAGTGGAGAACACTTCTTCACCGGATTTACAAAAAATAAGAACTCAGCAAATACTGATTCAGATCAAACCTTTGTATTTAGTAGTCATAATTCCAAAGCTGGTATTGGATGTTGCCCTAACCAGTGAAAATTAAAAGAACATTTCTTCAGTGACTACTTGGTAAGGAGCATTGCACTGAGTTAAAGCGGGCTCCACGTCACTGTTGCTTACGATTCCAGCACAGCCGTACCAACCCCACAGGGTCCTGAATGTTGGGCTGGCAGTTCTTTGGGTTTTTTTAAAAATTAATTAATTAATTTATTTTTGGCTGTGTTGGGTCTTCATTGCGGTGTGCGGGCTTCTCATTGCCGTGGTTCCTCTTGTTGTGGAGCACGGGCTCTAGGCATGTGGGCTTCAATAGTTGTGGCACATGGGCTCAGTAGTTGTGGCGCACGGGCTTAGTTGCTCTGCGGCACGTGGGATCTTCCTGGACCAGGGCTCGAACCCGTGTCCCCTGCATTGGCAGGTGGATTATTAACCACTGCGCCACCAGGGAAGTCACTAGAACAGTTTTATGTTTACAGAAAGATTGAAAGAGTTCCCACAACCCTGCACCCAGTTTCTCCTGATCCTAATGTCTTACATTAGTAAGAATATTTGTTGCAATTAGTGAATAAATATTGATACATATTTATTAACTAAAGTCCAGACTTTATTCAGACTTCATGAGTTTTTACTTAATGGCCTTTTTCTGTTAAGGGATCCCATCCAGGATACCACATTAAATTTAAATATCATCTCTCCTGATATCACCTCTTGGCTATGACAGTTTTTCAGACTATCCTTGTTTCTGATGACCTTGACAGCTTTGAAGAGTAATGGTCAAATATTTTGTCAGGTGCCCCTCTATTGGAATTTGTTTTTGTCATGACTGCAGTGAGGTTATGAGCTTAGCTTTGGGGAGGAAGATCACAGAAATAAAATGCCATACTCATCACCTCATACCAAGGGTACAAACTAGCAACATGATCTATGACCGTTAATGTTGACTTTATCGCCTGGCTGAGGGAGTGTTTGTCATATTTCTTCGCTGTAAAGTTGCTTTGTTTTCTTCACGTCTCGCTTCTGTGATGCCCTCCTTGGCAGGAAGTTACTTGGTGCAGGCCACGCTTAACGAGTGTGGAGCTGTGCTTCTCCTCTTTGAGACTGGGTAATCGACATCCGTTACGTAGCATTCTCCCGCATGAGCCATTTTCTCTGCTCCCCAATTTATTAATTTGTTCAATCGTTTATTTATAATCATATGGGCTCATGGATATTTGTTTTATATGTTGGGTTATAATCCAATACTATTTTATTTTACTCCTCAAAATGTTCTAGTATTGACCCCGACTGCCTCCTGTCTCTTTGGCATATTCCAATTAGTGTGTGTATGTGTGCGCTTGTGTTTAGCACTTTCCTTAACTTCTAGAAATACAAGATACTGCAGACAAATCCTGTATGTTTGCTGCTCCAGCCCTATAATCAGCCATTTGTCCTGGGTACCATAGTTCATTTTACTGGAGAATTAGAAACCAAGATCTGGGTGCTAGGTGTGCCCATTGCTACTTGTGTGTCACTTCTTTCAGGCTCTCTCAACTCACAGGGCAAGGAAATCTCTGTGTGTGTGCTAACCTGTGTATATAACACATATCTTTAAGTATTTCTATATGTAACCATCTGTACTAGGCCAAGCATGAGTTCTTACTTAGGCCTCCCAATCAATTTCACTCCCACATGGCTCCTTCCAGCATCCTCTCCTTGTCTGTGAATTCACACTCCCAACAGGGACATCTCTGGCTCCCATCATCTGCCCTTCAGATCTTTTGAGCATTTTCATTTGGTTTGTTTACTTTCTCACTGTTGCACTCTAAGTGTTCATTGTATACAGTATTTTGGGTATACAGAATGCTTGCTTTTAAATTGTAGGAATAAAGCTGTCATACCCTTAAAATTTTAATCCAGGGAGATGGCAATACTAGTTCAGAGTCCTGTGATAAACTAATGTCACCCCCTTCACTATTTGTATTAGTATCTTCAATTGTTTCTGTACAATCTGTGTCTTTTTTTTTTTTTTTACACATTACCTTTTTTTTTTTTTTTTTAACAGAAGAACCAACCAAGAAGGTAATATTTCTTCCGTAGCTCTCTTTTTCAGGAATAAAAACATTGCAGTCTCCGCTGAGTTTCCTTTGCTATTTGTATTGCCCACTTCATCTCCTGCTTTTACCTCTTTGGGGAACAGAATGTATCCTATATCTTTCTGAGGCCTTTTAAAATTCTATATTATTCTTTCAAAATGTAGGAAGATATAGTGCTTCAAGGTCATTTATACACATCCATATAGGTGTAAAATTAAAATATTAGCATATAAAACAGATAAAAATTTTATTATAGCCTCAGAAAAATATATAGCTTTGAAAAATTCCAGAAACAAAAACTGTGAAATCATTCTTTTTTTATGATTTAATATTTACTTAGCCTTACATGCCAGGCATTCTTCTGATCATTACAGATAGGGCACATAAAAGGACAAAAAATGTCCAAAGTCTTATGGCGTGTTTTCTAAAAGGAGACAATGAGCAAATGAATGAGTAAGAAAAAGTCAATTAGTGACAAGTAGAATCATTAAAAAAAGCAAAAAAGAGTAGTATCTTCTAGTCTGTATTTCCAAATAATAGCAGCTTTAATTACTTTTATAACTAAAGCAATTTATAGACTAAAAATAGTTCTGTTTTAATATTCTAGACTTTCTCTTCTTTTAGCTATATTTGCTTATACTCAAACTTTAATACGCAGGATGTACCCAGCATATATTTGAACATATTTCTTCTGTAAAAAGACATGGAATTCTCATGCAATGCTGTGTGTGAATATGAGTATTCTTGTTATCATAGTTACAATTTACATAGTTTTTCAGAGAGCATCAGAATTTTAGAAAGTATATTTAATACGTAAATGTGCTGGGCCATATTTTAGTATCTTGCAGTCAAAGCAGAGAGAGAGAAATATTTCTGGGTGTGTATGGGATTGAAATCACACTTTCTGATCTGAGGGCTCTACTTTTTATAGCCTTTGAAATAGGATGTAATGTCATACAATAATTATATGTATTTATACCTCCAAAAATAATGATTTGGTGTCATCTATAGAGCTGTGTGGTACAGCCCATGGCCTCCATCAAGAATACTCCTAAGGATTTAGAGCTGAGTGTGTGCTTGAATGCACTTATAACTGAATCATGTCCCCCGACAGAGTCAAATACATGTGTGCAGCCTGCCAAAGTGATGCTTTATCACCAGTTACATGAATCAAATGAATGCCTGCCTGATTTTTAAAAATGGGTGGTGGATATACTTGGCAGAAAAAAGTAGCTACGCCTGGATATTTCTAAGGAATAAGTGAATCTATAAAAAAACTGTGTGTGTGAGGGGGTGTATATGAATAACAAATTAATGTGTAAGGAAGTCACAACCTGGAGAGATACAGGCCAATCACAAACAAGTGTTATCATGACATGATACAAAAATGTGCTCTATAAATTTGAAGGAATGGTATTACAACACCATAGGGACCTGGATAATGGGAGGGAGAAATATTCCTTCCGTTGCATGTTTCCTTCTAGACCTGATGGTAAAGGCCTGATATTATCAGTAGAATCCACTAAAAAGTATGACAGTTTAAACGGTTCTAAGGAGATACTCCTTGCATTGAAATCAGTAAATGATAGAAATCACATCAAAGGCCCTGAATCACGTCTAGAAAACATACCTTTATAAGTTGGAACTTAAAAATGCTTTGGTAGAAGTTCAAGTTTCCTGGGTCATCTGCCACCATAATATGGAAATGTGATTGCAAAGTAGTGATAAGTTTGCTGTTTTAGGGAATCTCAATGATTCGGTTAGCTGACATCTTGGCTCCAAAATGCTTGAGCAGTGTTGTATCACTTGCCTAAAAGTGGATATTGGAAAAAATTGCTCTCCTGAGGATTTTATCAGGTTGGCCAAAAAGTTTGTTCGGGTTTTCCCATAAGATGTTACCCAATATATCTAATTGCTTAGATGTTTCCATCGGGGCAGAAATCAGAAGCCCACAGACAGTGGGAAGGTAGGTTAAGATTCCAGTGCCATATTTCTGCTGCTGATTAATTATACTAGGTGATTTGATACTCTACAAAAAACCACATATTTATACGATCTTTTACATGTTATCGAGATACCTGCAGTTCTGTGCGTCAGGTAAGGAAAGGATATTGCCTTCATCTTGCAAATGGAAGTAAACTGGTCTCAGAGAGGTTTAGTGTCTGCCTTCAAATCAAACCGCCAATAAATGATCGCCAGATACACAGATGGGTCATCTCGTCCCATGCCCCATCAGCATCACACCACACATTGCTTTGTTATAAGTGGGAGGATGAAGGTCCAGGCATTCTCTGCCCCTTGGATCTCTGTACATGAATCAGACAACATGTCTGTGATTTTAATTGAACTATATATGAATTAAGGGAGTGGGAAAGTCATTTTTTTCTTCACTCTTGACATTTTAGGGATTTTCCTAAATATAGTCTCCCTCTTAAACTCACTTTTATTGTTAAAAGGTACAACCTAGTGCAGCAGAAAGAATATTAGAATGGATCTCAAGACAACTCTAGCCGGGCCAATAATATGCTAGATTTCTTGGGACATGTCTCAACTGATTTAGCTTCAGCTAAATAGGTTTAGAAAAAGATGAACTCCCAGATATCTTTGAGCTATGAAGTGGTATGATTCAAAAATAGAGTAATTACTCCCATGGATAATTCTCCTAAAAATACAAACCCAACACATTAACACAAGTGCCATAAATCATTATTATTCTTTTTTTAATTCAGAAAGATTTCATTATCCCAGTCTTCGGTATTCTCAAGGATGCTGCAAAGCTTGAACATGGCGCTTGACAGAAATACATGCACAATGCCTACGTGGAGGAGAAAACCGCTCTCAGCCTCTGGTCAGCACAGCGGCCAGAGCACCCTGGCCTGAGGGCACGTTCCCGGGCACCTCCATCCAAAGCCACGCTCTGCCCCCTTCCTTGGTACCATCATCTGACTGAGGAAAGAGCACGAATCCTCTTGTGGCTTTAATGCCACAATTTCCAATAATGGCAACTCCCGCAGCCGAGGTGCGGAGATGGAGTCAAATTACAAAATTGTTCTCTCTTAGGACAATGGTTGAAAATTCTCTGGAGAACAAGAAATTGTTCATGAGAAATCAATGACCTTTTCTGATGGAGAGTATGGCTGTGGAGGCTGTGGGAGATGCCAGAATCATAATACTGCCTAAGGGGTGTCATGTATCCAGACCTGGAAAAAAATCTGTAAATATCTGCCTAACCCAAGGAATAGCAACCGCATACCGTTAAGTGGGGAAGGTGCTAATTAAACGCTTCCTCAGGTAAATATCCAGTTAAAAACTCCTACACGTTAACACCTTTTTATAAGAAAGAGCAAGACCTGAAACTAACAAAAAGAATGTTGAAGACTGAATTTGTCAATGTATAAGCATGCCTCTTTATGACCTAAAGAATATCAATATCCTGTCTACTTGGTAGATCTTTTTCAGCACTGCCCTACCGAACAACGATTATTTGAAAAACCCTTTAGAAAATTAGGTCATTTTTTTTCTTTCACACCCTCATTCTGGGTCCCACAAGACAGGTTTTGTAGATAATAGGAAGAGTTCCAAAACTCACACTGACTTTTTATTTAATGAGAGATACATTTGATTTTCTCCTGCCACTTAAAGAGGAGATTTATTCCAACACTCTCTTTGAATCTGAACAAAAGTCAACCCAGGCTCATTTTTAGGGATAAAAAAATCATTGTAAAAGAGCAAACCATCAAATCAGTGAACTATCTAACCCACATGACCATGGTTTGGGTCACTGAGCTGTTTGCTTCCTTGGGAGTGTGAAGAGCTGTATTGTGCACAGGAATTCTGGAAGGAAAACAAAAGGAAATTCCAGCAAATAGAAACGCAGGCAACTAGAATTTTCCATGTAATACAGACTTTACAAAAAAAAAATTGTCCATTTTAGGAATTTCGTGTGCCTTATCTGCATATGAGACCTCATCTGACTTGAGACCTGAGGACAAAATAAATGTTTTAAAATATCATCTGTCCCCTAAGAAATAAAAAGTTTGTATTATTGGGACTGATTTTTGTCTTAACAGATGATGGATTTAACGATTTCTCAAGGTCCATATTTTAGTTATGTGCCAGAGTGCTGTAATCTATTAGAAACATATTTAGAGGCAATGCATGTATCTTTATATAAGCTAATGACAAATATTATTTTATAATAAAAGCATCTCATGATAAGTACAAATGATGAAAATTTGCAGTATCTATATGTATGCATATATATGTGTGTATATCATGTCAACTTTTATTTTGTTGGATGTTATTAATGGGAAAGAAAAATAAATATTACCTATTTGTGAAAGACAGGCCCACAAGTTACTTGAAAAATTTAACTGTAAAACTCTTGGGTTCTTACAGTGGGGCAAGACAAACATACTGGATCACATCTGGTTTAATGACATGGGAATACGGGGGGGGAATGTCTCACTCAAAAATTTACTCTTTCTCGGGCAATGTGTCAGCAAACAATAATCAGATTTCATACAAAACCATGTTTTCAGTTCACTTCTATAACCCTCTAGTGTTGTTCTGTCTTTCAACAATAGGTAATTGGAAAAGGCACTCTGCATTTTACAAATGCTTTCCCTTGGATTTCTGAAAAGGTGACTTTTTCAAAAAATAAAAGCCAAAGCATTTCTAAGCCAGAAAAATCTCATATAATTAAAGCCTCCAGCTGCATGCATTTTTAATTCCACAGACAACACAGTAATTGACATATGTGATTCTGGATCACACTTCAGATTTTAAATTATTTTAATCTGCTGAACTGTGTTTAAGTGCACTAACCAGATATACTCTCAGTAATTCGGCTCTTAACGACTATCCATCACTGCAGAGCTACCTTTGATGTTAAAATACTCTAAGAAATAATGTAATTTCCCCACATGCTGGTTGGGTTATAGTCAGATGTTTCTTAAATATTTCATGTAAGAACTCTCCCTGACCCCTACCACTGCGAAAATGTGAGGAGATTTTACTTAGAATAATTTTATATCTTGCAGTTCACTGAATTAACTAGAATGATCAGGACCTCAACCAAATCGATTGCTGAACCAAAAATGAGATCAAAGCAATAAATCAGAAGGCTAGAACAGGGGTAAAAATACAAATTACAAGAATAAGTTCAGAATAATTAATATCTGCAAAATTGCACTGCAAAACATCTTAGAAGGTATAAAGCTCATAGCACATTAAAATCTAAAATTTTAAATAGGCCTCTGAACCTGAAAAAGACTACCAATGCCTACTTAACTTGCTGTAAACCGCACAGACATGATACCATAGAGCTTTATTAACAACTACACTATCTACGTTCTATGCTTACTTTGTCTAGTGCCTGAAACCTCTTGCTGCTAGATTATTCAGATATATGAGAGCATTCAGAAGATTTCTAGTCACCTTTCACATGTATCAGCCAAGATTATAGTTTTCTATATTCTTCTCCTTAAATTGTATACAAAAAATATATATGAAGGAAAAGCAGAGATAATTAATTAAATTTAATAAGCATCCAATAACTCCCATTATTAAGGAACTATGATGTTGTCTGGGTATATGAAGAGATGAAATCAAAACAGTCATTGTGAGACATCAAGTGAACGGTTACCGGTGTTAAGAGAAAAGTTCAGGAAACAGAAGGAGGGATACTGAGATATTTGGATGTTTATGACCTCATAACATGATTGTCACCTCTACATAAAAGAACCTTTACAGTGTTGTATTCCCAGGAAAACTTACCTCTTAGTTTTGAAAAATATTTGATGAAATAATTTGAAGTTATTTTAGTTGGTTATTAAATATTCATATTAAAAATGGAAATTGTTATGCAGAAAGTTTATTGAGTTGTGGCCTCAGGATAATCTGTTGGGAATTCATATGGACTCTCAAAGGACTCTGAACAGCAGAAACAATCTTGAGAAAGAACAAATTTGAAGGACTCACACTTCCCGATTTCAAAACTCACTACAAAGTTACTGTTATCAAGAGTGTGGTCTGACGTATTGACAGACATATAGACCAATGAAACAGAAAAGGCAGCCCAGAAATAAACTCTTGCATGTACAGTCAAATGATTTTTGACAAGAGTGCCAAGACAATTAAATTGGGGAAAGGACAATTATTTTAATAATGGTGCAGTGAAAACTGGATATCCACGTGCAAAAGAATGAAGTTGGACCCTTATCTTATACCATATACAAACATTAAATACACAAACTGCATCAAAAACCTAAATGTAAAAACTAAAACCATAAACTCTTAGGGGAACAGTTCCATGACATGGATTTTGACAATGATATATTGACTATGACAGCAAAAGCACAGGCAACAAAAGAAAAAATAAGCAAGTTGAATCACTTCAAAATTCAAAACTTTTGTACATCAAAGGACAACGTGAAGAGAGTGAAAGGGCAATCCCAAAAGAGGAGAAAATATTTGCAAATCACGTATTTGATAAGAGATTTATATCCAGAGTATGCAAACAACTGCTAGAACTCAACAACAAAAAACCAAACAACTCAGTTGAAAAATGGGCAAAGGCTTGAATGTACATTTCTCCAAAAAAGGTACACAGATGGCCAATCAAGACATGAGATGATACTCAATATCACCAGTCATTAGGAAAATTCAAATTAAATAGACAATGAGATACCCCTTCACACCCATTAGAACAGCTATCAGCAACAGAAAAATAAGTGTTAGTTAGGATGTGGAGAAATTAGAACCATTACGCCTTGCTGGTAGGAATGTAAACTGGTACAGCCACTTCGGAAAATACTATGGCAGTTCCTTAAAATATTAAACATACAATTACCATATGATCTAACAATTCCACTTCTAGCTATATACCCCCAAAGAATTAGAAACAGGAACATACCTTTGTACACCAATGTTTATAGCGGCATTATTCACAATGGCCAAAAACCAACTCACGTGCCCGTCAACAGATGTGTTTACAAAATGTTGCATATACATATAATGGAATATTATGTAGCTTTAAAAAGGAAGGAAACTCTTGATTATACTGCAACATGATGAACCTTGAAAACATGATGCTAAGTGAAATATGCCCAACATAAAAAGACAAATACCATGTGATTCTGCATACACAAGTTATTAGTGTAGTCGAGTTTATTGGGATAGAACGTAGATTCATGTTCACTAGGGGCTGGGATGAGAGGGCGTTGGATGGGTACTGTTTTATGGTACAGAATTTCAGTTTGGGATGTTGAAAACGTCCTGGAGATGGAGGATGTCATAATAATGTGAATGTGTTTAGTGCTACTGAACTGTATATGTAAAAATGGTTAAAATGGAAAATTTTATGTTATGTATTTACCACAAAAAAAAATCAAAAAGGGAAAAAAAAATGTGTTGGGGAGTGAAAGAAGTAGGATTAGCAGAGGGGTGTTAACTACAGTGAGGACACAAGAAAGGCCTCAGTAACTCCATAAGGGAACGCTGGACCTAGGCTGTCCCTTCAGAATTGATCCGGCTTGAGGACAAGGGCAGGGATCTTTATACCAACGGTATCTAACAGACTTGGGTACAAGCTGCTTCCAGAGGTAGAATAAGCTTGGTGTGACTACTCTATTCTTCAAGACTCAAAGGAGGCGCATACCCGAGCGTCATCAGCCACCAACACTCTCAGCAGCTGGTGGGGGTGACTCACTCTTTGAGGGGAGATTTGGGCAACAAACCACGCCACTCATTACAGTCCACACTTGTGGGTCCCTTATTTAATGCTCTACCCTAACAGTGACATTGCTCCTTCACTTACTGTTGGCTTTCGCTTTCCCAATCCTATAAGAGCCACAATAGAAGCACGGTCATGGGTAAATCCTGTAAGAGGTGAGTGCTTCCCCATCAATCATATCAATACCTATTTCATATGCAACCTGACAGTTTTGCCCATCTTGACCCAGCACCCTCAGAATCCAATTATTTCCACATCTTCTCCCAGTTCTTCTTCTTACATGTTGACTAAATCCTGCAGCTCCTTCAGTTCTAAAATGTATTATTACTTCCTAGCACGCATTAATAACACTTGTAATACTTCTGATGACTTTCTAACCTATTTCTTAGTTCTCTTTCTAAAGAACATTCCTAATTACCTGATTAACCTCCACTAACTGAAGATTGCCTCCTCTGTGGGTAAGAAAATGAGAGCAACATTCTTTGTAGTTTTATTAGATGTTTTACACTAGATAGATTGTCCTAATAATTGTGAGGCAAATTTTATCTCAATTTTACAGATAAGAACCTGAGACTCAGAGAAGTTAACTGACTTGAAAAGGATAAATAGCTAATAAGTAATAGAGGAATAATGTGGCTGCCAGACTGTTATCAACCACTTCCTTCTTAGTAATAGTAATGAAAGCTATTTATTGAGCATCTACAGTGTGACATACATTGTGAAAGTCACTCACATTTCAAATTTAACACTTATACCCACCGTCTAGGAAACAAGGAAAAGTGATATTCTAAGTAGTATTATTCCAATGTTTCTAGTTGGAACCTGAACCTCAAACAGGCAAAATCCTTAACATAAGCCCACCATATTTGTCACAAGACACCCTGTTTTATGAGTGTGCCATACCCAGTATGAATCCCTCAAAAACCTTAGGAGTGTTCAAAAGCATCAAAGAAATTCTATCTATCTATCTATATACACATATATACACATGTATGGAATCATTGGGTTATAAAGTATTCCTTTTGTGGATGTATAGCACCAATTTCATTGTAAGTATTTTCCCTTAGGAAAAAAGTCACAGAATAACAACTAGCTGGCAAATTTAAATGGCATTTTCTCCAGCACAAAATAGTTGAAATGTGTCACCTTCTATTTAATATGAAATATAGAGATAGCCTCATTCACCAGAGGGCAGAGAGCAGAAGCAAGAAGAACATCAATTCTGCAGCCTGGGGAAGGAAACCACATTCACAGATAGACAAAATGAAAAGGCCCAGGACTTTGTACCAAAAGAAGGAACAAGATAAAATCCCAGAAAAACAACTAAATGAAGTGGAGATAGGCAACCTTCCAGAAAGAGAATTCAGAATAATGATAGTGAAGATGATCCAGGACCTCGGAAAAAGAATGGAGGTAAAGATCGAGACGACACAAGAAATGTTTAACAAAGACCTAGAAGAATTAAAGAACAAAGAAACAGAGAGGAACAATACAATAACTGAAATGAAAAAACACACTAGAAGGAATCAATAGCAGAATAACTTAGGCAGAAGAACAGATAAGTGACCTGGAAGACAGAATGGCGGAATTCACTGCTGCAGAACAGAATAAGAAAAAATAATAAAAAGAAATGAAGACAGCCTAAGAGACTTCTGTGACAACATTAAACGCAAAAACATTCGCATTATAGGGGTCCCAGAAGGAGAAGAGAGAGAGAAAGGACCTGAGAAAATATTTGAGGAGATTATAGTCGAAAACTTCCCTAACAAGAAAAAGGAAATAGCCACCCAAGTCCAGGAAGCACAGAGTCCCAGGCAAGATAAACCCAAGAAGAAACACTCCAAGACACACAGTACTCAAACTGACAAAAGTTAAAGACAAAGAAAAATTATTGAAAGCAATAAGAGAAAAATGACAAATAACATACATGGAAACTCCCATAAGGTTAACAGCAGATTACACTTTCTTCTCAAATGCACACGGAACGTTCTCCAGGATAGATCACATCTTGGGTCACAAATAAAGCCTCAGTAAATTTAAGAAAATTGAAATCATATCAAGCATCTTTTCCAACCACAACACTATGAGATTAGAAATCAATTACAGGGAAAAAACGTAAAATACAGAAACACATGGAGGCTAAACATGGAGGTTATTACTAAATAGCCAAGAGATCACTGAAGAAATCAAAGAGGAAATCAAAACATACCGAGAGACAAATTACAACGAAAACATGATGATGCAAAACCTATGCGGTGCAGCAAAAGCAGTTCTAAGAGGGAAGCTTATAGCAATACAAGTCTACCTGAAGAAACAAGAAAAATCTAAAATAGTCTAGCCTTACACCTAAAGGAACTAGAGAAAGATGACCAAACAAACCCAAAGTTAGTAAAAGGAAAGAAATCATAAATATCAGAGCAGATATAAATGAACTAGAAACAAAGAAAACAGCAGCAAAGATCAATAAAACTTAAAGTTGGTTCTTTGAGAAGATAAACAAAATTGATAAAACTTTAGCCAGACTCATTAAGAAAAAGAGGGAGGACTCAAATAAATAAAATTAGAAATGAAAAAGGAGAAGTTACAATGGACCCTTCAGTAATACAAAGCATCATAAGAGACTACTATAAGCAACTCTATGCCAATAAAATGGACAACCTGGAAGAAATGGACAAATTCTTTGAAAGGGATAACCTTCCAAGACTGAACCAGGAAGAAACTGAAAATACGAACAGACCAATCACAAATAATGAAATTGAAACTGTGATTAAAAATCTTCCAACAAACAAAAGTCCAGGACCAGATGGCTTCACAGGTGAATTCTATCACATTTAGAGAAGAGCTAACACCCATCCTTCTCAAACTCTTCCAAATAATTGCAGAGGAGAAACACTCCCAAACTCATTCTATGAGGCCAACATCACCCTGACCAAAACCAAAGACACAACAAAGAAAAAAAACTACAGGCCAATATCACTGATGAATATAGATGTAAAAATCCTCAATAAAATACTAGCAACAGAATCCAACAACACATTGCAAGGATATACATCATGATCAAGTAGGATTTACTTCAGGGATTCAAGGATTCTTCAATATATGCAAATCAATTAATGTGATATACCATATTAACAAATTGAAAGATTAAAAGCTGTATGATCATCTCAATAGATGCATAAAAAGCTTTTGACAAAATTCAACACTGATTTATGATAAAAACTCTCCAGAAAGTGGACATAGAGGGAAACTAACTCAACATAATAAAGGCCATATATGACAAACCCACAGCAAATATCATTCTCAACAGTGAAAAACTGAAAGCATTTCTTCTAAGATCAGGAACAAGACAATGTTGTCCACTCTCACCACTATTATTCAACATAGTTTTGGAAGTCCTAGCCATGGCAATCAGAGAAGAAAACGAAATAAAAGGAATGCAAATTGGAAAAGAAGAAGTAAAACTGTCACTATTTGCAGATGACATGATACTATACATAGATAATCCTAAAGATGCCACCAGAAAACTACTAGAGCTAATCAATTAATATGGTAAAGTTGCAGGATATAAAATAAATACACATAAATCTCTTGTATTCCTACTCACTAATGATGAAAAATCTGAAAGAGAAATTAAGGAAACACTCCCATTTACCACTGCAACAGCAACAACAAAAATACCTGGGAATAAACCTACTTAAGGAGGTAAAAGACCTGTACCCAGAAAACTATAAGACACTGGTGAAAGAAATCAAAGATGACACAAACAGATGGAGAGATATACCATGTTCAAGGACTGGAAGAATCAGTATTGTGAAAATGACTATACTACCCAAAGCAATCTACCGATTCAATGCAATCACTATCAAATCACCAGTGGCATTTTTTTTTTTTAAGAACTAGAACAAAAACTCTTAAAATCTTTATGGAGACACAAAAGACTCCAATTAGTCAAATTAGTCTTGAGTGAATAAAACAGAGCTGGAGGAATCACACACCCTGACTTCAGACTATACTACAAAGCTACAGGAATCAAGACAGTATAGTACTGGCACAAAAACAGAAATATAGATCAGTGGAACATTATAGAAAGCCCAGAGATAAACCCACACACTTGTGGTCAACTAATCTATGACAAAGGAGCCAATGATATATAATGGAGAAAAGACAGTCTCTTCAATAAGTGGTGCTGGACAAACTGGACAGCTACATGTAAAAGAATGAAATTAGAACACTCCCTAACGCCATACACAAAAATAAACCCAAAATGGATTAAAGACTTAAATGTAAGGTCAGACACTATAAAACTCTTAGAGGAAAACATAGGCAGAACACTCTATGACATAAATCACAGCAAGATCCTTTTTGACCCACCTCCTAGAGAAATGGAAATAAAAAGAAAAATAAACAAATGGGACCTAATGAAACTTAAAAGCTTTTGCACAGCAAAGGAAGCCATAAACAAGACGAAAAGACAACCCTCAGAATGGGAGAAAATATTTGCAAATGAAGCAACTGACAAAAGATTAATGTCCAAAACTTATAAGCAGCTCATGCACCTCAATATCAAAAAATCAAACAACCCAATCCAAAAATGAGCAGAAGACCTAAATAGACATTTCTCCCAAGAAGATATACAGATTGTAAACAAATACATGAAAGGATGCTCAACATCACTAACCATTAGAGAAATGCAAATCAAAACTACAGTGAGGCATCACCTCATACCGGTCAGAATGGCCATCATCAGAAAATCTACAAAGAATAAATGCTGGAGAGGGTGTGGAGAAAAGGGAACCCTCTTACACTGTTGGTGGGAATGTAAATTGATACAGCCACTATGGAGAACAGTATGGAGGTTACTCAAAAAACTAAAAATAGAACTACCATACGACCCAGCAATCCTACTACTGGGCATATACCCTGAGAGAACCATAATTCAAAAAGAGTCACGTACCACAATGTACACTGCATCTCTATTTACCATAGCCAGGACATGGAAGCAACCTAAGTGTCCATCGACAGATGAATAGTTAAAGATGTGGCACATGTATACGATGGAATATTATTCAGTCATAAAAAGAAACAAAATTGAGTTATTTGTAGTGAGGTGGGTAGACCTAGAGTCTGTCTTACAGAGTGAAGTAAGTCAGAAAGAGTAAAACAAATACTGTATGCTAACACATATATATCGAATCTAAAAAAAAAAAAGGTTCTGAAGAACCTAGGGGCAGGACAGGAATAAAGACACAGATGTAGAGAATGGACTTGAGGACATGGGGATGGGGAAGTGTAAGCTGGGACGAAGTGAGAGAGTGGCATGGACATATATACACTACCAAATGTAAAACAGATAGCTCATGGGAAGCAGCTGCATAACATAGGGAGATCAGCTGGTGTTTTGTGACCACCTAGAGGGGTGGGATAGGGAGGGTGGGAGGGAGACACAAGAGGGAGGAGATTTGGGGATATATGTATATGTATAGCTGATTCACTTTGTTATAAAGCAGAAAGTAACACACCATTGTAAAGCAATTGTACTCCAATAAAGATATTACGAAAAAATAATAAAATAAACATACGGGACCTAATGAAACTTAAAAACTTTTGCAAATCAAAGGAGACTATAACAAGACAAAAAGACAACGCTCAGAGTGGGAGAAAATATTTGCAAGCGAATCAACGGACAAAGGATTAGTCTGCAAAATATGTAAACAGCTCAAGCAGCTCAATATCAATAAAACAACATAATCAAAAAATGGGCAGAAGACCGAGATAGACATTTCTTCAAAGAAGACATACAGATGGCCAAGAAGCTCATGAAAAGCTGCTGAACATTACTGATTATTAGAGAAATGCAAATCAAAACTACAATGAGGTATCACCTCACACCAGTTAGAACAGGCATCATCAGAAAATCTACAAATGACAAATGCTGGAGAGGGTGTGGAGAAAAGGGAACCCTCTTGCACTGTTGGTGGGAATGTAAATTGATACGGCCACTGTGGAGAACAGTATGGAGCTTCCTTAAAAGACTGAAAATAGAATTACAATAAGACCCAGCAATCCCACTGCTGGTCATCTACCCAGAGAAACCCGTAATTCAAAAAGACACGTGCACCTCAGTGTTCACTGAAGCACTATTTACAATAGCCAGGTCATGGAAGCAACCTAAATGCCCATCATCAGATGAATGGATAGAGATGATGTGGTACATATATACAATGGAATACTACTCAGCCACATAAAGGAACGAATTTGGGTCATTTGTAGAGACGTGGATGAATCTAGAGTCTGTCATACAGAGTGAAGTTAAGTCAGAAAGAGAAAAACAAATATTGCATATTAACTCCTATATGTGGAACCTAGAAAAATGGTACAGATGAACCGGTTTGCAGGGCAGAAATAATGACACATGTAGAGAAGAAACGCATGGACATCAATGGGAGAAAGTGGCCGGGGGGGGGGGGGGGGGGGGGATGGTGGTGGGATGATTGGGATTGACATATATACAGTAATATGTATAAAATAGATAACTAGTAAGAACCTGCTGCATAAGAAATAAAATTTTAAAATGTTTAAAAATGAGAAAATATAATATGTAATATAAAGTACATGAAAGAAGATGTGTTTAGAAATTAATATAATATGTAGAACATTCTAAGCTGGTCTTAGCTTACTCAGAAGAAAATCATCATCTCCTTTATGAGGGGTACTAAATGCATTATTTTTTTCTCAAAAAATTCCCTAAAACTGTATACAGCTAAATGGAATTTTACTACTATTTTAATTAGGCTTGAATGATTTAATTCAGTAAGCCCAAATCACTTTATTATAGCAAGTACTAAAACAACATTTAGTTATTTATTGTTAATATGACAATCTAATGGATTAAGCTCTTCTGGGTTCCCAGAGGTAGGCGGAAAATCAAACTGGTGACTGAGTTTCAGGGTTAATGGAGAGTTTAAGGGCATTTTGTGTCTGTGGTTAAAATACATGGAATCCCCAACACTGTATTCATTTGCAAGTGGTAAAGCAAAAACCTCAACAATCACCAAAACTGAAACAAAAATCTGAGCAAATTATCTAAAGCGTAGTAGACGTGCCAGCACAGTATTTCAGATAATAACAACTAGAAAATCTTAGAGGAGCTCAGTTCATTGCTGACGCCAATGCCCTTGATTTGAAAAGTTTTAAAGCGATGAGTTGGGCCCATATAGAGAGAGGAGCATAGCCTAAATTCACTCTAAGTTTAGAAATACATGAAACAGAGATTCTATTTCCTGTAACATAGGTTCAACTGCAGAGTGGGTTAATTTTATGAAATTCTTCCTAAAATGGGTTCAATAACCCTTACCCACAGAATCATGCTTTATTTAGTCTACAAATATTTGCAGATAACAAATGGTAACTGCTACAAATTAAATTTAGTCCTTTTCAATCTTGTGCATAAAAGATCACAAATGTTGGAAATAAAATGCAGTGAAGCAGCATAATCAGCGAATTTTTTCCACAAGCGTGTACAACACTTGGAAAACGATTTTAGAGTGACAGCTTCCTATCTGGATTATTATACCTCAAATGTTTTAATAAAACAGAAAAGAAGAGCAACAAGCGTTCTAAACAGAATATGTGACATTGTGGAATTGATAATACAATTGTAGAATTCGGAGAAATGAAATCCTCTATTCAGTGCCCTTTTAATGTTTGGGGTTTTGTTTTTTAATAGTATGACTTCAACTGAAATCAGTCAGAAAAGAGGTCAATTGGAATGAACTCTCCCTTCCCAGTGAAGAATGAAGTTGAGTATGACCATTGGTAGAAAGTAGTAATCTCTATTAAATATGACTTTGTTCACATTTCTGTTTTTACACTGCAAATATGAACCTTTTCCAAATCTTAGTTTTTTTCCTACCAAAAAAAAAAAATCAAAGTCATATTAAAAACACGGCTAATGTTTTCTCCACATTATGAATACAAATGTTTTAGCTGCTAATTATATCAATGATGGAAAATTAAAGTGAATTATACTGCAGTGGAAAATTAGTCTAAACCATATAGATGATTTTATAAAAAATTATAAATGTGGCTAAAATTCCTGACAAGACAAGACAGGAAGGGCATGTGTAGAGAACCTTGAGAAAAAGTAGGGCATACAACCACAGGCTCAGGCTGAATTTGTAGAGCTTCACCAACCAACAGACAATCTACCATGACTTTACTGTTTCAGGCTATAAGCCTGTTACACTCAGCAAATGAAGACGCTGATAATTTGCTGTACTGGTTGAAATGATTCACAGTTCACAAGGAACAGGACCAACTGTGCTGAATATATTAAACTTTGAAGGCTTTACATTCCATATGCCCTCCACTGTAAATGCACCTACAGTATAGTTTAAATGGCCTTGGTGGCTCCCTTATGATGCAGTGGCATGTCAGCTTTGGAGATACAATTGAAATCTTTGCTGTTAAATGGTGTTTCTAAACCATTTTTAAGTATGCCTAGTGATGGGGAAACAGTGTAGCAGGATATATTTAGAAGCCTGTACACACACACACACACACACACACACACACACACACACACACACACACACGTCACTCATGCCCTGGCATACCTTAATAGACTTAGGAAGCAAAAATACTTAGATAATATATTTTTCAATTTTCATACATAGTTAATACATTTTTAATCCATTGTGAGTCTTGATGGTTTTTTCTACTCCTTTCAATTCAAAGTTGCCTTTAATTACACATTTCTTTTTAAAAGAATTTGTTTCCTCTTATATGAATGTAGATTCCATGGAATCATAAGTTATTTTGCCTGCTTCCACTTCATTCTCCTCATGTGTAAGCTATTGACATTCACACCAAATCTACAGATTTGTAATGAGGATTAAATCAATATAATATTTTAAAGCCTCTACCACAATGTCTAGCATATAGGGGAGAGAACAAACATGTTATAGAATAATGCTCATGATAATAGTAATTATCAGTATCTCACATGTATATTGCATACTCATCTGGTATTTATTAAAAAATACCTCAGACAACTGAAAAACTTCTGTAGACTCTGGAAAATATACACTGTCTTGCCCACCTCACTTCTGGTGCTCCAGTGATGACAATATATCATTTGAGCTAACCTCACTGCTTCCCCTCCTACAAGGACAAAATTCAGCAGCATGTTATATTTTCTCCACTACAAATGCATAATACCCCAAAAGGCTTTTCCTGCCTACCTTGATGAATAACACAGAGCGTGAGGAAATCAGCTTTCCTGACTCACATGGAATAGAACCATGCCTCCGGTTGTAGCTATGGGCAGACTCTGTGCCCATTTCCACTTGTATTCAAGAATTCTGCTTCATTTTTAAATGCAAGAACGTGTTTAGCCCAGTGCTTATATGCACATATATATCAAAGGTCACATTTATATATTATTCAACATGATGGCTTGTCTCGGTAAAACTTCATGGTTGGTATTTTCAGAGTCCTGAAAACTAGCTTAAGATGGGCTACTTACAGAGGTTAGGAAGTAACTTAACTGACTTGGTTAAACATGTAGACCCAAAACTTCTTGCAACTGCTAATTATAACGTGATCAAAAATGAAAGAGGATGAATCAGATCATGGACATCATTTCGAGGGAACTTCGCTATCACCTTCCCAGGTTGGCAACAGATCCTATCGTGTATCAGATAACTTCCTAAACTTCTCCACAAAAAAGACAAGATAGTGATGGCTCAAGGCATGCCTTCTCAGTAATTACATTTTCTCTTCAAGACTGTTATCAATGTCCCTGAGAAACTGCAATATAAAGACTATATAACCAACATGTTTTCATTTCTCTTTATGTAGAGGGGAAGGGGAGAGAGATGCTATAAATATATCAAAAGTTAAATCCTGGTGTTCAGCCTTTGGGATATTAGGACAGGTATTAAGAGCTTTCATTTGGTGGCTTAAAAGTTTGCCTCTGACTGATATTCTCAATATATGCAAATATATATATACACACACACACGTATATATACACACATATATATATATATATATCTTAAAGGATTAATTCTTTAAGGGCTTTGAGTCATGTTTTCACATAGTGTGCAGTTTCAAATGAAATCAACTAAGATGCTACTCAAAGCATATTTTTAAAGTTAGATGTTTCAAAGGATTAAGATAAAACCATGAGAAACAAAGAAAGAATTATAGTTTTGAGCTAACTGGTAACCAGAGAGCGATACCCAGATTTGATATTCTTCGACTCAACTATTCACGCAGGGAGCAAATACTAAGTTCACTGCATGTTGGCCACTCTTATAGGTGTTATAAATATAGCAGCAAAAAATTTAAAAAGAGAAAATCCTGACATTATCAAGTTCACAGTGTGTGGAATACGTAGAAAAACTAAATTTTTTGTTTTCCACCCGATCCCTAGTACTTTAAATTCTCCTCAATGATCATTAATTATTGCTGATGAATTTCAAAGGGCTGGATTTAAAAGTGAGAAAAAACAAAAAGCCAGATTATTGGATAGCAACGACTTCTTCAAAAGACTTTGAAATATCTTTCCTTACTATAGACAATTATTTTAAAAGTAATCTGCTTCATGTCAATTTATTATCACAAAGCACCAAAATGACTGAAAACTGAAGAAATTCTCTATGTTGGTGGACTGGTGAATATACATCTCTCAAGACAAACAAAATTTCAGCATTTCCAAATAACATTTTCAGCTTGAAATCTAATGTTCACCTCCCTTACTGTATATGAAGGAGGTTACTAATATTTTAACATTTTAAAGAGATTGTGTTATTTACCTTTAACGACTGTGGGCAATATATTTTAATATTGTTTTTGAAAAATGCTGTAGAACTGGATCATTTTGATAGGTTTTTCTGTGAGAGATAGAAGTTATTTCCCTTTCTTTCTAAGATGTAAGATAGTCCTAGGTCTTTTATGATATTTATAGTTTTTATATTTCTGACCAAGACAGCCAAAATAAATAGCATAAAGAAAAATAAAACACACATAGATATGTAGATATGACTATTAATATGCATTATTTATAAGTTTACTTTCTGCATCAGATTTTTAAAGCATACTTAGAAATATTAATTTTAAATTAAATATTCATTGTTTTCCACATATTATGATACCTTTCTAGACAAATGTGAATTTCTCTTTACAAAGGTACTGGGATCGCTAGAAATCTTGCCAAAAGAGCCACCTCATAACACGTTTGGCTTTGCTGAGTCATAATTTTGTGTCATCTAAGCAAGAACGGTTTACAGGCGATGCTCCATTGATACTGCACAAATATGAAATCCAGTGTTGTGACGACGTATATCCTAACTATAAACTGATTTTATTTTAGACAAACCAGATATAATGAGAGGTGCATTATGTAACCATCTGTCAGAGTTTACTTACATAAAAAAATCTGGATGGAATAATTAAAATCAGAACAAAACAGTGATTATGAATTTGTGATTTGAGAATTAAACTGTGAGTGGGAAACTGATCAATTCTACTGCTAAATAATAAACATATAGTTTCTGTGTTAGATATCAATTCCACCCTTGCTTCCTCCACTGAGAATCAATAAGTTATGCCTTAGTACATCAGCTTAGTCATTTGAGATATTATTAAACAACAATCAGGAGAGTAATATTTGTTACACATTTTGATTCATTAATCCAGTATGCTTTAAGCACAGAATTTGAATACATCTCATTCTACCGTTTAACATGTTCACCACCTAAACCTTTTACAAAGGAGGCAGGAAAAAGAAAGTTTTGACAATCTTCAAAAACGTTAGCAAAATCATCAGAGTTATTTTTAGTAAGCTGATCATTTTTTTTTTGTTTTACAATTTAGAAGATCTTTCAGAGGATACCACAAATGCTTCTAAATATATCTCAAAAACTAGATCAAATAAAATTTGAAAATACTCCTTTGAGAAATACTCTTTGGGAAACCATAGTAATTCTCTCCCTGAAGTGGAAGAGATCAGTTATGCTGACATTCGGGAACAAACACTGAGGTCTCACAATAACCAGGTCTCTCAAAGGAGGTCATAAATGTCTGAGGTCGATAAAACCTCGTCCTCAGGTCAAGCAAGAAACAAATCCTCTCTACAAGAGAGTATCTCTAAATAAACCCTAGTTCATGCAAATTAAAATCCAGTAGGATTTTCATCCAGCAAAGCAATTATTCAAGACTGAAAATAAACAAGTGCACTTTCAGAGGAACAAAATTGATTTTTTTTTAATTTTTTTAACCACCACAAACACAATTGTACTGAAGGAGCCCATAAAGACCTAACTTCAAAGAGAAGGGTAACAATCTGAAAAAGAGGCTGGGATGTGAGAAGCAAAGGTAAACAAAGAAACTGGTGACCATACAGGAAAATCCAAAATATTTTCCCTATATCATTGTCATATTCTATGAAATTAAGAAAAACACGAAACTAAAATACAAGATCACAATAGCCCGCCTGCAAGTGTTGTCTCTAAGTGCTAAATGCAAAATAGGCTGTAGCCGTAAAATCATTACAAAAAAAAAAAAAAAAAAAAAAAAATTAGCCACGATTTATGCACGCAGGGCAGGAAAAAAGGCCTATTTTTAAAAAAATAAACATAACTGTCCCTCAAGCCATGTGAAGATTTATCAGACATATTTTCGCCATTTCACATGCTCCAGAATAATCCAGGGAGAAGAGATTTTCCTTTTGGTTCAGTTGTTTGAGTTGCTCTCGCCTTGCTTCCCACCCTTTCAGTAACCCTCACACTATTCCTGCAGACTCTGGGGTGGCTGTTTCTCGTGATGCCCTTTTCCATATTTATGAATTAGTTTTCTCTGCAGAAGAGATCATAGGTCCTATAAACACAATGTCTCATTCCCGCTAGCGCAGCACCTGCAGTGAAGTATCAGTTTTATCTTCCAGATCAACAGGATAAATATGAACAGAACAAGCTGTGTATTGTCTGAGCAATATCGCTAGGTAGCTCGACGTTGCCAAAAGATTTCCGTTCAAAATAGCTTCCATGGATTTCTTTGTCTTACCACCAGTTACTTAATGCTCCACACCAAAATTGAAAAGTGCAACAAAAACCAAGTTAACAATGACACTTTATGTATTTTATATACATCCATATCAAAGTGTGTAAGTAATCATCAGAAATCATACAACCACCCCTCCTTTGTTTCATCTGCAGCATAATGTTAAAAATGTAGATTTTTGTCCAGCTCATTGTTTTATTGGAGGCATCACATTGCCATTATTTGGTCAAAAACATCATGGAAGATGTGAATAAGCTTCTAACAGGCTCAGAGTTACTTGTACACTCTTTACATTTTTAATTACTAGGAAGACCCATAAGTAAAACGGTATCGACATGGTCTTACATATTTTCCCAAATATTATGAAATTTGGGGTCATGAGCAAATTATGATTTTAATTCTTCTGGGAATCAGAATTAGTAACTTAGAAGTTTTGACTCAGTTTCTAGCTGACAATAAATATCAGTCAAGCAAGTGAAGGTTGCGCCTACAAAGGGGCAGATTTTCAAAGTAGCTACAGGCTAATCAGTAACTTAGAATGGAGAGCGAGAGAGATGCCTTTGGACAGAGTTGCTGCTGTGCTGTGAGTCCCAACACTTCCTGCCAAATGGACAGGAAGTGTCCAGTGGACAGTTCGGGAAGTGCTGCTTCCTCCTGAACCCTAGCGAGAGGTGATGCTCTTGAACGACCCTTAAGTTGTTTGTATTCATGGAGTTTGGAAGGGGGGCAGACTCCTGTCCTGAGTCCCACTCAGGAAGTTGAAAAGAAACAGAGATGTGCAAATTCTTTGGTAGTAAACTTAGCCTTCACTGGAGAATTCATCAAGGTGAACGATAGGGGAGTCATTTAGGTCAAGGTAAACAACAGAACCAGATATTCTGTCACGTGGGAGGAGGAGAGGCAGCCTGGAGTCCACGTGACTTGTGCTCAAGTCTGGGTTATAATGAAACTCAAGCAAAGAGTTTTCCATGGAGGAGGGCCCTGAAAAAACCAGGATCTTACAGGGAGTAATACTCAGGGGGAGGGTACCCACAACCTATGACAGAACAGAGTCCAAGTGGAGGACCCCCAAAGACACCGTACTTTTTTCCCAAAATGACAAGCAGTTTATTGGAGATGCCATAGAAGTTCAGTCTATCACTGGGCACAATCATGGGGCCAAAACTAGGAGAATTTTACAAGACAGTGAATTAATGGCTGGGCTACAAAATGGAAAATTAGAGCTGTTAAGGCCAGTAGATCATCGTTCTGAACCACTGGCTGAACCGTGAAATAACGAATCTTTTTTAGGGAAGGGAGCATGGTTACCAGGCATCTGAAAGGATGTTATCAACACACCACTGCCATGTTTTTGAGCACCCACTTCCTGTTAACTCTATCTCTCTACAGACCTGTCCTCAGAATGGAAAGGAATAGACGATATAATTTTGTTTTCCCTTTGTAAAATGCTGAGTTAGGTTAGGATTAGGAAAAAGCTTCTCCAGTTACTCAGAAGGGCAGATCACAGATTGGGAATGTTCACCTGTCACTCTCATGAAAGCTGAGACTAAACTAGTATCTAGTGAAAGTCAGCTGTAGCAATTTGCCAGACTTAGAGAACAGAAATTCATCTTAGAGCAGTACCGTTTTTAAGTAAAATCTTTGTATAAAACTCTACCCCTTTGCCACGCCCCCTCTCTACTCCATCTTGGCGGGCTTTGGGAGAAAATGAAAAGCAAGGAGAGAAGTAGCTGGCCACTCCTGTTCCCAGGCAGCAGGCAAGCTGTCTGAAGCCCGTTCCATTCTCACAGTGGAGATTTAAATCAAATTCATAGTTATGAATATTATAAAGGACTGGATATTTTAAGTGCTGACTTAATATTGTGTTTTGTGATTTAAAATGACCTCAGGACTCCCTAAAAGTGAAGAGAAGAGTTACAGGACCCACCAAAACTTTCATTTAATGGCAAAAGAATACCTTCTCTCATTTAGTAACAGCATTAAAGCGATAGTAGGGACAAATAATTAGCAGGTAAATTAAAAGAATCCCCTAAGTCACGTCCACTCAATATCTGTGTGCCATTTGCATAAATGAATCATCATTTCTTCTATTCAAAGGAGGATAGGACATAGTTCAAATATTAGATCAACTAACCCTATAAAGACAGAAAGTAACGTGGGAAAGAAAACATTATAGAAGTTCTTTTTTTTTTTTTTTTTTTTTTTTCCTATACTGCCCTTCTCCGTATAACCATCTGGCGGTTTGCCTGTGACAATTACTGTAGAAACAAGTGGCTCTGAGCCCAGAGTAGTCATTGAAACACACAATAGATATTTAGAAGAGAGAGAAGCTCCAATCACATGCAACACAGATGTCAGAAATGTAAAATGGTTGCATGGAGTTTGATTTCTTCCAAAGTTTTACAAGGCCAACAACATACTTCAATCACCCTCTCCATCTGAGTACAATGACTTATCTAAAGCAGGGTCTCTGTTCCTTGGCACTAATGACATTCGGGCCAGGTAACACTTTGTCTCATGGGGCCATGCACATTGCAGGCTTCAGCGGCATCCCTGGCCTTTATCCATTCGATTCTGGCAACTCTCCCTAGTTGTGACAGCTGAAAATATCCCAGACGTCGCAAAATATCCCCCAGGGATTAAAATGACCCCTCACCTGCACCCCCATGACAGCTACGGGTTGAAAATCGGCTGGCATACAAAAATTTTGGTTTACAGTGGAATGTTAACGTAATTTATTTTTATTGAGCATTTTAAAAAATTCACAGTAATTCAACACAAAATGATGTAACTTGTTAAAACCCAGTTGGAAAGGCCTGATACCTTAGAGGAGTATTGAAAATTAGGAGATTTTGTTTCCCTACGCCTACCAGGACCCTTCAGAGACAGACTTTTTATGGTACTATTAAAATGTGTCATGAAGTTTGGAAAACACAGAATCACTTTCATAAACAACTATTTTATTGAAAATTAAAAAGACTGTATCTCAACCCTAAGATCCTAATGCCACCCGAAGAGCAGATAAGTGTTGCGAATTCTAGCCCAAACTGAGCAGCATCAAGCATCTACTGTCACCCCCAGATTTATTGAATGTCGCTATAAAGGACAGTGTTCCTGATGCAGTATATCTTATTTCTTTGATATGTAGCCATAAGAAAATAATCTCTCATGATACTCATTTTATTGCTCTATAAAAATGCGTTAGTTTATTAAATATTGAATATCTCAGTCTTAATATGAAGAGAAAGTGTCTTAATATATTTTGAGTCAAACTAGATAAGCATGGTCTTAATTTTCATGACCTTTTAAAAATATTCAGACCATATCATCAATTTTCTGATGTGTTAACCATAATGAAACATTTTTTATTTTAAAATTTTATTTTATTTAAAATTTATTTAAAATTTTATTTTATTTTTTATTTAAAAAATAGCTTAGCCTGTAGATTTTCTTAACTCTTTTGTCATATACATGGAATTGTCAGGGCCCCTCCCGATTAGGTACCTGCTCTTGAGGACATTTTTGTTTCTGTTATCACAGGAACAATTACTCGAGAAATTAGAATGAAAACAGTTAAGGAAGAGAATCAAAAGGGTATACCATTATGACGCCAATCCACTTTCAATCAAGAGAGACAGCCACTATTACCTTCTGATAGATTATTTTAACAGAGAAGTAGCTGAAAATATTTAACAAGAAATATTTTAAAGGATCCTGTTTTAATGGACAAATTATTTTAAAACTAGGGAAGAACATACAATAGAATTTCCGTTCTTTTAAATAACTACTTCCTTCTCCAAACTCTATTTCCTCAGATGATATCGAGTGAAATCATATGTCAGGCGAGCAAACAGTCAGGCACCATTAGTGTATATCCCATCTGCTTCTCCATCCTGAATTCCTAATTTGAGTGTGAATAAGAGTTTGAAGTTCTGGGTGTGTGTGTGTGCGTGTGCGTGCATAGTATATTTTTCTTCTGAATAAGATAGGAACGTAATGGTGTGCAAACAAAAGGCAATATAGGAAGTAATAACTTAATGGCCTTTAAGAAATTGAGTTAGGGCATTCCATGAACAATGACGTACCATGAAGGGATCACGTATAAAATTTACATAAAAGGACAGAATGCTCAAACTCTCAATCTCTCTTCTAAAGCCTAGAAAACTGAGACCCTCTGGGTTACAATGATATGAATAAGGACGTACTGAAAGGCAGTGCCTTAGCCAGGACACTACAAAGAACCCAGAATCATTTGCTTTCTCAGGCGATATTCCTTTCATCACACAGTTTGCTGCATGTAATGCATTGAATGGAGAAGGAAAAAATGTACGTTACTTCAACAAAAGCTTGAAAATTAAGCACTATAATACATGCTAAAGTGCAGGAGTGAATTTGGGGACATTAAAACATTCAAAGATTTATTTCTATGTCATAACATCCCTCAGTGCACTTATGATGCCCTGTCTTTTGAACTCCTGGTAGCTACTCCAGTTGCTATGAACTTTGCCTAAACATCCCACACTGAAAGCAAAGAAATGACAAAAAATATATATCTACAGTAACTAAAAGTAAACCGCGTTTTTAGGTGCTGTGGTGGCAATACTTCAACGCAAGGCAGATCACCGTGCAGATGAATGGAGAAGTCATTTAAGCAATAATACAGCTGATGCAGTGGTAAAGAGTGAAATAAAAGAGAAAACAGTTGTGTGTGAAACACTGTCATGACAATGCAACAAAGGGACAAGAGAATAAAAGCTAAACTCACTCTCATTATACGCTTCTTTGAATAGTGGCACCAAAGGCATCGTTGCAGGTAGAAATTCAGGCTTCAATGAGACAATCACCATTCACCTCAGTGACGAGGCTGAATGCTTATTTATTAAATTTTCAACGAAGTATTTATAAATGAACACAAATTCTAATTAATCAAGAGTCACTTTATAAACGGAAACTAACAACAAGACTTCTAACCCACACTCTTTCCCTTCAACGCTAAAAAAAAGGAAAGAGAAAAAAGAAAATCATCAGATAGAGTCCATTTTTATTTGGGGGAAAATACAATCGATTTTCAGTGATGCTATAACTGACATAATCTAATGAGAAAATGAGCCATGGCCTTTTCCTTTACTCAAAATAATGTGTGTTATCATTTGGGGCTTACCTGTGCCACCTTCAAAAACACTTAGTTTCTGTCTTTAAGACATGCTGTATCAGACTAGAAATGAAATTGGGGAAAGATCATATAGCATTTCACCATAATATCCCTGGTTAACTATGGCCAGTTCACATTCAGAAAACTGTGCCCCATCTAATTACAGTGCGTATAGATGTGGAATGAACTAGACTACAGAGGGGAAAAAAATAACTGGGGGAAAAAGTTCTGTTTCATTTCATCTTGATCCTAGTGAAAGCTGTTCTTATGTTAGCAAAGCTCTGGACATGTTTTAAATAAAAGCAGAGAAAAGCAAACATTGCAGTTCCCTCCATTGGGAAGTCTGCATTTCTTTTCCTGGCATGACCTCCACAGGTGCTAGGTAATTGGGGCAACTGGCTTTGTACTCTGAGGGACTCTACTGGGCAGGATGTGATACAATCCCATCCTGGTTTTTGCCACTGCTGCCTCCACTGGCCAATGGGAATCACTCATGCATCATGCCTTGTCCAGGTATCTCTGGCCCTCATGAATTTATTCCATGTCACTGTCTATCCAGTCAGGGGAACTGATGAGAAGAGTTAAATTTGAGGAAAACTTGTAATATGTTAGCGATTAGTAAGAGCGAGTGTGATGACAAAGCACTCTTTTATTTAGGATTGCCTGGGAAGAACTCTCAGAGGAGGTGATATTTGATAAGAAATCTGAATGAAGGGAAGTAAAGAGTCATGGGCATATCTGGAGGGAAAACAGTGTAGACAGAACAACAGTCCAAGGACGCCGTGGCCTGAGCTTATTTGGCAGATGTAAGGAACAGCTACGAACCCAGGGTGTTTACAGTGGAATGAACAAGGGAAAGGCGATAGAAGAAGAAATCAAAGAGAGCAGGAAATAGAGAAGCGAGATCTGTAGCAGCAGATCATACGAAGTCACCCAGACCACTGTGAAAAGTTTACATCATATTCCGCACATCAAAAGAGGCCATTGGAAGATTTGAAGGAGTCACATCACATGATTTTTCCATAAAGGAATCTCTACAGGCTCCAGATGGAAAATATATAGAGTATGATTTGCAACGGTGAATCAGATCAGTCAGGTGGTTGCAACAGACCATATGAGAAATGATGGTGGCTTGAGCTACTGGAAGACACGGTAAAACCTGGCAGGAGTCTGGATATATTTTGAAGACAGACAAGAAGATTTATCACCAGGGGTCAGATAATTTGAGAGCTCTGTGGAAAGCCATTCTCTAGTAAGTTTCAGAGCTGAAATTAAGCCAATTCTCTCTGCCTTCAGGTGCACCTGAAAGTCCACTACTCAGTGGTTTCCAACCCAGGACGATCGTCGTTGGGCACAGCAGTATTGACAAAACACAGGTTTCTAAGTCCTGCTGCAATCCTACAGAATTAGGCCATCTGGGAAAGGAGACCAGGAAGTCATTATTTCAGATATTCAACCAGGTTGGCAAACTACCTCATATATCATGCAGTGATCAGGATGATGGGTGTAGATACAAGACACAGACTTAACACCAAGAAAAATGACTCTGTTTGGGAAGTGTGCAGATAACACCTGTGTCAGAGTATTTCACAAAAGATAAACCATAATCAGGACCCTGCAGCATGCGTTGCAGTTCCTGAATGAAGAATGGATCAAAAAACAGTAGACTTCAAACAGAAATTTCAGGAGGAAAAATCTTAAACTCTAAATGGGCCATTCCTTCTGAGCCTGGGACAGAGAACTGGAAGAATGGAGTGGGTAACAACACATTTTTAAAATAGAGATTGGTATCAAAGCAAGTTTAAATCAGCTGACCTCTACTTTCTCTGTAAACTACAAGATGAGGTTAGCTGTTGAGGTGGCAGGTTATGATGGATATTTGGGCAAGAGGTTTGAAGGGAACAGAGAATTGTTTCAATCATGGCAGAAGAGAATGAGAAAGTGTCCCGGAAAGAACACTCGGATGAAATTTCCGAGAACACGTTGTAGTATGTAACGTAGAGAATAAATTATGTATTAATCCACTCAGCTGTGTGATTTCCATCCATTTTGCTCCACAGCCTCGCACAGGAGGGGAGACACAGTATTGAGGAGTGATCCAAATTTGAGGATTGTGGGCTTTGGAGGCGAATCGCACAAATTTTACAGGTAAGGAAGGTGTATTTGGTTTAGGAGCTGTGTGAGCTTAAGCAATTTATTTAACTTTGTGACTCCCAACTTCCTCATTTGCACAATTGAGGTGAACCTTAACTCACTATGCTGTGGGGATTAAATTAGATAAACTAAATTGATTACTGTCTGATAAATGGTAGAGAGTCTAGAACTGATACCCATTATTACTACTGTTATTACTATGAGAGTATGTCCTTAAGTGGAATACATATAAATTATCAGAAATGAGAAGGCCAAGAATTAGGTTAGAGTTTTGGAATGTTCACAGAGACCTTGAAACACCAAGAATAATGGCAGGAGACATCATGAGTAAATGTGGAAAACTGACATGAGGGGAGCTAACCTATTTTTATATCTTTCCAACCTGTTGAGACCATCGTGCATCCCAATACTGTGCTTGCTCTAACTTCTGGCTCTGAGTCACCCGTAACTTCCCTTGATTTACTTTTTACATGAGCACAGTGATCTACCTAAGTCCTTTTGGTTTTAACTCACAAGGCTGCATGAGAAGGCAGGGAGGGTTACTGAACACATTTTGGTTTTTTGATCGGTTTTGTTTGTCACTACGCAGGGGCGAGTTTCCCCTCCCCTGTTCACTCCTTCATGCGTTTCCAACATGGCCTCTTAGCCAAGCTCCACAGAAAACCCTCCACTAGAGCCCCGGATGACGGGTAGGTAGCCAAATCCCCAGGACCGTTTCCAGGTCTCACCTTGCTGGACTTTTCAAGTGCTTCTTGAAAGCCTCCCCGCTTGGCATCTGTGTCACCACGCTCTTCTGGTTTTCCTCTATCGTGCCCACGGCTCTGTCACATTCAGTTCAGCAAACGCTATGTGATTATGTGGCAAATCACTTCTATCCTTGAACTCCTTAAATGCTTATAAGAAATATGATTTCTTCCTACCTACACATGTGGCTATGTCCGTCCCTCTCAAGGTAGAGCATGTCAAACCTCATTTTGCTCCTCTTGTGACCTCTGCATTTTAACGCTTTCCAGGGCATGTGTAGACCCTTCTTTCCAAGGACCTTCTCCTCAGAGGGGGGCTGATCATCACCCAAGGATCGTTAAGCCATTTACGAACTTATCGTGTCTAAATGCATGAGTCGAAGTGGTCTGCTCTCAACCCTAGACTCAACAATTCAAAGGATGTTCACTCTCATGGGTGGCTCATATCTAATGTTAAAAACAAGCAAACAAAAACAATTGAGCTGTTATGTCAGACGTATATTTTCCAATTTATTAGAATTTATGTTTCCAGGCCTTCTCTTTTTCTATAAATATGTTAACCTATAAATTAAATTTCCACTAAACAGCCAGGATTACCTTAAAAAAACACAGACATAAGAAGTTGCTTTAAACTGTTAAATAGTCCTCACTGTACATCAGAGAAAATTCAAACTCCACATTAGAACCTAAGATGCCTTCAGTCTGGACCAGGCCATGTCTCATGAGACTTTTTCTACATCTATAGCATTGTAGACAGGTGGACCTCCTTCCAGATACCTGAAGACATACAAGCTCTTTTGCCAACTTTAGGGAACGCAGGTCTAACTCGCCCTCTTCCCTAGAACCCTCTTCTCTATTCTCGGCTGGTTTCTTCTCATGACTTGAGTCTCATATTAAGCGTCACCTCTTCAGAGAACACCCCGTTAATATCTTTCTCCTCAATTACTCTCCTCCCTTCACTTTTTTGTTTCCCACCTAGTATTTATCACCCTTTTAATTGTATGGAATTCAGGTTTATTGTCTGCTTTTCTTCCCTCCACACACAGACACCATGGCCTTGAAAGAGCCGTGAGCCAGAGGGCGCGGATGCTGTGTTTCCCACCCACCATCCAGCATAGAACTCAGACCCAGCATGTGGTAGGCAAACCAAGCTATTTAGAACCAGTGAATAGATAAAATGCCAGAGCTCTTTCTAACCTTGTGAAATACGTGTTTTTTTGTTTTTTTTTGGTTGGTTGGTTTGTTTTTGCGGTACGCGGGCCTCTCACTGTTGTGGCCTCTCCTGCTGCGGAGCACAGGCTCCGGACGCGCAGGCTCAGCGGCCATGGATCACGGGCCCAGTCGCTCCGCGGCATGTGGGATCTTCCCGGACCGGGGCACGAACCCGTGCCCCCTGCATCGGCAGGCGAACTCTCAACCACTGCGCCACCAGGGAAGCCCTGAAATAGGTGTTTTTGTGTGCAAGGAAATTTTGATTAGTTAATAGCAGAAAAAGGTCCGAGAATATTGTTTCTGTGAAGGTCCCTAAACAACGTATCACTATTTTTATACTTTACCTTATCTTTGACAGACTTTTCATCTTATGATCCAGAAAGAAAACTGCTTATATCAGGGGAGAAAACTGTCCAAGGTCTATACAATATCTGATCACATTAAGTTTTATATTGTATTTGTTTTGAGAATAAAGGTTTTCAGTGTAATAGCGAACTTTAAAGGGAAAATTATATTAAATATAATACATTTACAATTTAGGACTGATTTCATTTTTGAATCTTCAGGCAAATCCAGAATATGCTTAGGCTGATTTCATAGAAACAGTATATTTGCCAAATCTCCAGTGACCCTAGTCAGCTTTTCCTTCTAAATGCCAGGAGATGCATCAGAGTTTGGTTATAATCTACCTTACCATTGGTGTTTATTTTTTAATAATAGTATTATTTTGTCAGTATTTAAAACCATTTTGTAACTAATATAGCACTTTTGGAATAAGCAACAGTACTATCCTAAAACTGCTTGTGTATTACAAACTAGCATGAAATAGGTTATTTTTGCTTCAGATTTCTGTTTTTGCTATTGGGAATATTTTAATACATCTTAATAGCTTCATTAAATAATTATATTAGTTTATATCAATGTCAAATAATGGATTCAAATTATACCTTTGTGTCTTTCAAAACTATTTTGAAAAAGTCTTAAGAAATTAACTTTTTGTTAGTTATCTTTTCTTACATAAAAACATTTATCCAGGGGCTTCCCTAGGGGTGCAGTGGTTGAGAGTCCGCCTGCCAATGCAGGGGACGCAGGTTCGTGCCCCGGTCCGGGCAGATCCCACATGCCGTGGAGCGGCTGGGCCCGTGAGCCATGGCAGCTGAGCCTGCGCGTCCGGAGCCTGTGCTCCGCAACGGGAGAGGCCACAACAGTGAGAGGCCCGCGTACCGCAAAAACAAACAAAAAAACCAAAACATTTATCCAAAAATAACATCATACTCTTGCCACAGTGAGACACGGTTAAGCTGCTAGTCACTGCCCAGTGTATAAAATTACATGTGGAAAAATTTCATATTGTAATTTCATGGTTCTCCTTGAACAAAGAAAATCTGATTGATTGCCATCATTTACACAGCCAGAGAAGAGAAGAATATTAAAAAAAAAATCAAATATATCATTTTAAGCTTCTATCTACAAAGCTTTGAGAAGTGAACTAAAATGAGAAATCCTGCACTCCTTCCAGATTGCATAAAGCAGCTGTAAATTCAGATTCCACACTTCATCTTTCATTTTGATGTGCATTCTTTTGATCCCCGGAAATATATTTATAATTTCCAAAAGAACTGCCTCAGAGGTAAGTGGTATCCAAATATTGCTCTGCAGAGATAAAAAACATACAATGTCAGTGGTATTTGGCTCTGGACTGATGATGCACTGCACAAGAATATAGAGACATCATTCCTATAGAACTTGTAACATGATGGTTTAGAGACTACTTAAGCTTTAACACAAATCATTTTTATTTTCCCACTGGAATTTAAAGCACTTTATTCTGTTATATTGTATTTCCTTTTGTTTCCCCATTTCCCCTGCATTATACTCACTGAAAATTTTGTCTTTGGCAAGCTGTAAGGAAGAAAAGAATAAGGAACATGACTGCAAGGCAAACAAATTGGGAAAAGATGGAGAACCAATTTCCAGAGAAGGTATATTTTTAATGTAAGTGAGCTTAAGTCCATGCCAGTAAAAGACTTCTTAAAATTCGAAATAAATTGGTTCTGTTTTTTTTCTGATGAGTTCTGCCAGATAAACCCAGCAGTAAACAATAACAAATAGACAATATGAAAAATAAACATACTGGCAACAGTATATTTTATCCTCATATTTTTCCTATTCAATATTGTAGAACGTTCTATTAGAATTACTGGAAGGCACATCACTGGCAATGTGTAAAGAGTAGAAAATAAACTCTAAGTGATCTTGAAAATAAGAGAAAGGGGAAAGTCAGAGATAATTTCACTTCATAATCTGACATCAGTGACAATTTTGAGTCTTCCTGTTGCTGTATTTGGTGAAGACGTATGCATTCCTTAAGGAGTTCTTCAGATGTACTGCACATGGATGAGATTTAACATGCCTTTGCTTTCTAACAGAATAACACTGCAGTTGGTACACAGTGTCAGAGAGAAATAAAGAATAAAATGTTTTGAGTTCTACTGGGACAATAAAAATGATTTGTATTAAAGGTTAAATAGTCCCTGAACTATAATGTTACACGTTTTATGGGAATGATGTGTCTATACGCTGGAGCAATGCATCAGCAGTCCACTGCCAAGAACCGTGGCATTGTACATTTCTATTTCTGCAGAACGGTACTTGGATAGGATCTGCCTCTCAATAGATCCTTCCAGATACAGGAGCAATGGACATCTTATCTAAGAATGAAATAAGGGATCATGACCCTAAATGGGACAACAGATCATTCAGCATAAAGGCCACTGTTGACGTGTTCACCATCTGACGACATTTTGTGTTTCTTCAGGTTTTCAAGCAAGCTAGTGCTTTTTGCATGGAGTGGGGAACAGTTTGATTTCATATAAACTGAGATTTGAAATGGTTATACTTTGCCTTTTTAAAAAACATCCTTGAGGTGTGGGAGTTTTTCAAAGCTTACTAATTAATTATATTTAGGAGGCAGTTTTATAAAAGGATGCACAGAATTGGCAATTATCTGTTGAAGTCAGGTTATGCAAAGTCATTCAAGGAAACTAAATATTTTAATTAAATGAATGTCATGCAAATGTGCTCTATATATTCAGAAAAGTCTAGCTGAATATTAAATTATTTCTGCATATGGGAAATATTATGTCAGACTCCTTAAAATAATTGTAAGCAGTATGACTTCATAACCTCTTTTTTCACGTGGCTACTTGTATCTCTTCCCAAGTAAGCAAAGGCATTCAGAATGAGTAAAGGAAAATTTTCGTGGAAAGTCAATGCTTTACATAGGATGTTTTTGGAAAGGCCCTTATCTTTTATGTACCTTTCTCTTAGACTATAGGTTTAGTATAGTGTATAATATAATGTCTATATCACTTTGATGAAACATAAAAAATTAAAGATATATAGAACAAAACCAAATTAATTAGTTTCTGGTAGAACCATAAAAGCCCATTTCTAAGTGTCCTCAGATCTAAGATATATATCATTATGCTCAGGGTGAGTTAAATACAATCTCTCCAAGTCTTCATCATTAGCTTGGGAGTTATCAATTGATTTAACTTTAGATCTAGAGTCAGATGGAGAGGTGAGGAGCATATAGCATAAATGAGTGTAACAGATTGATTGTTTAAAAAAGTCATCTGTCACAAAATATCCAAACTTTGTATGTACTGAAATGTGTTGTAATTATATTGCAACAAAAACAAGTATGTTACTGGCAAATATATTTTAAATTTGAAATCCATCTCAAAAAACAAAACATACCTTCCATCACTATTCTTTCCTTTGATTTGTAAAGTAAGCCTGAAACCCTTTCTTCTGCACCTATTATCAAGCTCAGGTCTTACGCTTCACATTGTGCTGTGCTTTCACAGTGTATGAACCTTGGCTTTCAACCTCTTAATAGCAGCAGTATTTAATTTTATCCAGTTCCCTACCAGAAAACAGATACTTCCATAAAACTAAGGTACTTCCATACACAGAATTTTTACATCACAGCTTTTATACTTAGAATAGCTACTACAAAGTTTTCTGTAAGAGTCAGACATTTCAACAATGTTGCCTTTAATGTTTGGAACTGCAATGCACCATGGTAAAATTTCTAATTCTAGCTCTTGACTCACCTAACCGTATTATATGATTGAACACTGCGAGGTCGCTGTCATCAGTTTTAAGTCTGAAACTGTATTTTTCTTTTCTTCTTTTTTTTAAAAAAAATTTTAGGAAAGTCATTTAGACAATCCTGTTAAGTTCCAGAAGGTGATTTCTGACAAGCTGTACGAGCCAGGTTAATCTTTAACAAAGGGGTTTCTGAAAAGCATAATTTCACAAGAAATTGGGCAAGCAAATCATATACTATCTTTATTCTACATAGCATTTTATAAGGTGCTTAGATGATGAACAAAGAGACTTTCATCGATTCCATCTTTACTTGTGAGTTGAGATGGATTTTTATTTTAGGTGATAGAAACTCATGGAATTTTACATCTTAAATAATATGTTCAGTATCAAATGACAAATCAACTAACTTCCAGGCAGTTCAGTAGACAATGGTTGAAGCCAAGGAAACATGCAGATGACTAGCTTAGTCTTCCTGAACAACAGGAGTTCCATTTAAAATTCTTAGTTAAAGCAGATCAAGGTGAATGATGAATTGAATGAGGATAACTAGGGTGTCACCGCCAAATATTTCTAAATGGTATTTAAGAGTTATATTAAGTTCAAAAGTAACTGATCATCTTCGAAACATTGCCTTCAGTCATTTTCCTTGGCAATTTTACCTTAAACATTTCCAGAACAATCCAACACGCATGCACACATATACACACACTCATACACAAAATCATGTTATGAGTGCATCCCAGTCATGAACCTCATGTCCACAAGTTCTGAATCACATCACAATCCCACTGATAATGCATTACAAACGCATGCCATCAACAGGTGAAAACAACACCAATCAGTTTTTGTTTTTGTTTTTGTTTTCTTAATGTGAACTGGGTGTGCTCACCCATACTTTATATTTTCAAGCTTCTGGGCAACAGTTATGTCAGTTAGTCTTGTATTTGCCAATGTTTGTTCTATTTCTGTATGTACTTTTTTTTTCTTCATATGATAAGAGCATCTCCAAACTAACCGCTTTAAAAAAGTATCGATAAGAAAATTGTTTTTATTCATGATGTAACTGCTTTTCAGACTAGAAGTGCTCACTTACATTAAAAAATAAACCCTCTTAAAACTTTGCCTTTCAGTTCATTGTTTTTCATGACATGTCATTTCTTCATGTGGTTCATCACTATGACTGTGGTTTGTTTAAAAATGGTGCCTTAAGTTGCAGTCTTTTAACACAGATGTACTTGGATTGCATTTTAAATACATAAGAATATTCTTCAGTTCCACTAAATAATATGTTCTTCAATTTTCCTGAAACACTCCCCTTCTTGGTTTAACTTTTATAAATTTGCTTTTGTTAGAAACACTTGTACAGAAGAATATTATATATCTTTTAAAAAGAAATTTTGTAAGCACAATGGAATGGAAATATTTTTCAGTGTCAGGAGAAGGATGCAAGCAGACATCATGGGAACCATGGGCAACTACAGAGGAGCCGATGAGCAGCCCTACACAACTATGGCCAAGAGGGAATGTTGGCTTTGAGTTTGGAGTTCTTCCAATTTTTCAAATGAACTTGGGGATTGGGATTTTTGACCTGACATCTCATGATTTTTGAGTGTTGGTTCAAAACTGTTTGAATCTCTGTGTAGGAAAACAAACATGATTAAACCTGCATCTGATACTCAAGACCTATGTCTTTGACCTCTAAGTGTCCCAAGTCAACCTGCATCTTTTTATAAAAGAGGAAACTAAGATTCAGAAAATTGATTTGCCCAAACACGCAGAGTGAGGTAATAAAGTTAAGAAATAAATTATGGGGCTTCCCTGGTGGTGCAGTGGTTAAGAATCCACCTGCCAAGGCAGGGGACAAGGGTTCGAGCCCTGGTCCAGGAAGATCCCACATGCCGCGGAGCAACTAAGCCTGTGCACTGCAACTACTGAGCCTGCGCTCTAGAGCCTGCAAGCCACAACTACTGAGCCTGTGCGCTACAACTACTGAAGCCCACATGGCTAGAGCCCGTGCTCCACAACGAGAGAAACCACCACAATGAGAAGCCCGCGCACCACAATGAAGAGTAGCCCCCGCTCGCTGCAACTAGAGGAAGCCCACACGCAGCAACGAATACCCAACGCAGCCACAAATAAATAAATAAATATTTTTAAAAAGTCATTAAAAAAAGAAATAAATTATGATATGGGGAAATATAATGGGGTCCACCACATTTAAAATGTGTCTAACATTAATAATTTCATTGTGATTAAATTTTGAATCAACCAGTAAATATTAAAGAACGCTGAAGATGTAAACTCTACCAAAATAACACAGATCACCATCTGCCTTGGATTATGTCAAATTCAACCTGAATATACGTTTAGGCCAGACAATTTCTCAATATTTTTTATTGTTGTAAAAGGATAAAGGCAGAATTCCCATTTACATTTTAAAGCAAGTGCCTATAGAAAAGTAAAATTTTAAATGTGCAGTTACTACATGATTTCAGATGGGCATTAGCAACTAACATAGGCCAAAAGTTCTGATGACTAAATTGTCTTAACTGGCTGTTTGGACAGAATCAAACACTGTTCAACCCTAGCTGCATGGCTCTACCCTCTGGCACCTAAACAGCAAGCCCAAAAGAATCTCATTACAAAATGAAGTGCATTTGGTAAACATTCAGGAGAGCCAGTGCCAGGTGGAAAATAAAGTTCTGTTGATTTTGCCAAGCCAATTTTGGTGAGTAGATGAAAAGGTTATACAAGGGCATTTGCTCTCTCTCGGCAATATTGTCTCAAAACTGTTACTTTTCTAGTAAATAAAACAGTGTTTTGACATAAATATATTCTAAACTACGTATTTAAAGACAGTAAAAAACTACTGGACAACTTTAAGTTAATTAGTTTAAAAGTTTTAAATGCTAAAAATACCTAACACGTAGCCCTTCAATATTGCCTTTTCCTCAGCATATAAAATAAGGTTCAAGTGTTCTAACTAAATAAGATTAAGCATTGTTAAGAGAATGCTTTTTAAAATCGCCTGATATCATTAATTGGCACTCAAATTCCCGCTAATCCTTCCTGAAATTGTAACTGTCTTAGAAGAGCGGCAGCAAATTTCAGCATTTCTTTCTTTCTTCCTAAATATACCACGTTAACCTCTGACCTACAGTTTGACATAAAAGGAGACACTGAATCATAAAGAACTCAGCTCCGTTATAGCTCCTTCTAAATTCAGATACTTTTCCCAAGCATGAAATTCTCTTTAAGGTAATACGCCCCATGGATGCATATGTGGAAATGGAAATAAGCAAGAATTATACACCATAATTATAATTATACACTATCGTCAACTTTCCTCAACTGCACACACAAAAAATAAGGCAGAGGCATGAAATTTTATATCTTATTATACCTTTGTCTTTGGAAGACATCTCACTCTAGATATAATTCACCCCAGATATTTCTAAAGATCTGGTCACAACATTTCTGCAAGATGACAAAGCTCTGTGAAAAGGAGGGTCTGCATTTTTGTTCCGTTTCTTCTGAGATCCCCCACTCACAACTCCTTTTGTTCCAAAGACTGTCTTGAGGCTGACTCATCCATTCAACAAGCATTTCTCTGAGCGCCTGCAGAGTGCAGGGGCTATTTTAGTTACTGCACATACAGCAGTGAACAGAAAGGACCACATTCCTGCCCTTGAGGGATACCATTCTTGCAGGGAAAGACAGACAAAAAACGAGAGGACAGGTAAACACACACAGCCGAAGTTGACAGGCACGAAAATCTTATTCAGTCAAGGGGTTGAGGGGGTTGCTGTTGATCTCTGAAAAGATGAGCTAAATTTTTCCTTTTCCGAGCATTTTATCATGAATCCTTAATCAGAGTATAAATATTTGCATTTCTACACTTTCTCCATCTCACTCAATCTCAGTAACTGGTCTTAAATTTTATGTTATGGTGGGGGCTTCCCTGGTGGTGCAGTGGTTGAGAGTCTGCCCGCCGATGCACGGGACATGGGTTCGTGCTCCGGTCCAGGAGGATCCCACATGCCACGGAGCAGCTGGGCCTGTGAGCCATGGCCTCTGAGCCTGCACGTCCGGAGCCTGTGCTCCGCAATGGGAGAGACCACAGCAGTGAGAGGCCCACGTACCGCAAAAAAAAAAAAAAAAAAAAATATGTTATGATAATAAAAAGAAGAAACGGAAATGTCTTGAAGAATAAAAAGCCTAAACTACATGGCTTTAGAGTCCAGGCATCAAGATGTTCCAATTTACTCTGTGTGCGTGACAGTGAGGGGCCACCACTGCCCTGGCGTCATCTTTCTTTGCAGATTTTCATCCTAATAAATCCTTCGTTTTCATGTAGTGCACGCATTATGGTTGGGGAGTGTGGGTGTCCTCACTCTTTTTCTTCTGCCGCTGAGTCTACGTTATCTTATCAGTCATCCGCTTAGCGTAGGTGAGTAGGGATGCTTTCCTGAAACTCGAGTCGCGATGGGAGGCTCTATTAGGCAAGTGGGAAGAATCCTCCAGAGTGAAGTTAGCCTCATCCTCACTACTAAACTGACTGGACGGAAGTGATTTTTCCATTGAATAGTGCAGCTGGGCTCTTTGGAGAATATTAACACACAAAGTGCATGAAAGACCGAACAATGTTTCTAGTGAAACACAGCATGTAGATTGCTTAATCCAGTACACGTGCAACACCAAAAAAACCCAATTACTTTTGCATATATACATATGTATATATATAAACATAAAACATATCTAGAACTTCTAAAACATCTATATTTAGGTTATAACAATTGGCTGTGAATAGCATAACTATTTCACTTTTGCTTCATAATTTTGTTTTTAGCTACACTCGTCTTAATCACGATATAGAAATTGTTAATTGTGTGACAAAGGAAAAAGATACAAATTTTTCTTTTCATCAGAAGAAAAATACTTTTTAAAAAAAATTAATTAATGAGAAGTTTTTTAACCAGTACATTTCTAACAACTCACATTTACCCAAGAGTAAAAAGAAAAACTATATAGCCTATGTTGAGACAAAGTGTAGCGAATTTGAAGAGGTTTAAAAAGACCCAAAGATAGCAGAATGCAGTCCATATATGGCTAGAGTAAATCTTAAAACGTGTGTGTGTGCATGTATGTGTATGTGTGTGTGTGTGTGTGTGTGTGTGTGTGTATGAGTGAGTGAGTGTAAGGCAGGTCAATTTGTGGATCACTTCTGAAGGCAACAGGAAGCAATATATACTAAGGTGGGTTTTTTAAAATTATTATTCATGAATCACATCATGAGATTGTATACAGGTAGGACGCAGGTTGTAAAAGATTACTTAGCTCATTATTTTAGATAGATTCTCAGGAAAGAACAGAGATAGGATATCTATAACACCTTTATCTTGAAGATTTGTAGTACTTTTAATTGAAAGGGAGTGGATATTTACCAGGAAAAGGACAGGTGGCAAAGCAGGTGACCAAGATAGCTAATGAACATTGAATATACTTATATCATTTGAAAACTAATATATTGATTTTCGTTGTATGGTTTTAACACATTGCAATTCTCACATGTTAGTGGCTCATTATTCTTTAACCTTTGTTCCCCCACCAATGAAACTGGGAGAAGATTGAACAAAAATAAAGTTAAATGTAAACATGATCAAACTAAAAGCAGTCTCATTAGGAGCAACTAAGAAAGCGAGTACACTAAAGCCACGGCTGAGAATGCCCAGATAGAGAGACAATCAGGTTGGTTAAGCACCAGTTGGGTGAAATCTGTAGCATTAGGGAAAGCATTCATTTCTTCAAGACAAGGTACCAGGAGGACAAGAGAGATGATAGGAATGGTAAAAAAATCACCTCAACATTGTTCACGATTTACTTAAGAGTCACCGATTTTGTGGGCAGGCGAGGGACTCAAGACTTATTATTCATTCAACAATCTTTACTTGAGAGATTTCAATAGTTATCTCTGCAGTGGTACTTCTAGCTTATACTAAGTGGTAGATAGTATCCCAAAGTAGAGAGAAAAAAGGAATCTGATATTTAGAATCTGTTCTGATCCTAATCTTTGCAGTTTATTTTCACCTTGACTTCTGTATAGAAATGCCTTGAGTAAATCAACATTTACCTTTTTGAGTTAATTATTTTCTACTGATTCAACCCCATTTGAATCTCAAAGTTTTCTAAGCATTAGATGTTATAATGAACATCAGGTAGCTATCCAACTTCACAGCCTCTGGAATCCAAGCATGGTTTTCAGCCACACAATTCTACTGTCCTTATAGCCCTCTGTACATTTCTGGCCTTTTCCTAGGTTTCTTCAGGGAGTTAGACATCTAATGAACTTCCCTTTTGAGAATGTGGCTCAACACTTGGAGGGGATGGAGATGTTACAAGTATTCAGATCAGCTTGGTAACTATCCAGGCCTTAATAGTATATCATACACCCAGCAAAGCTTACAACTTCCATAAAACTTTTAGATTCTTGGTTTTATTTCCCCTGCAATGCTTTTACCCCCCCTCCAAAACTTATAATATACTTTAATACAAGAAAAGAAGTAGGAAACTAGACAATGTAGACCAGGGATTTCAAAAAGTTAGCCTTTTTTAAGAGGACAAGGATTTGTTACTCAGTGATAATTTTACCGAAAGCCGCAATGAACAAAATTGACATGTCTACTTTTGCTAGTTATGAATGTGAATACCTGAAGGTTGATACTCAGCTGCAATATTCTGTTAAAATATTTTAAATGGAGCATTGCAAAATGTCTATAAAGTATCTTATGAAGTTGCCCTCATCATTTGCAATTCCTAAAGAAATATACTACAAAGAAATGTATTTTAACAATATTAGTAGACTTTTATTATCCAAAAGCCATAGAATTTCCAAATATATAGAATTGAGAATTTTAACTTTAGCTTCAAATACTACTCATGTCACCAAAAAAATTAATGTGGTGGGCTCTGAGTAGCTTAATCACAAAATGAGAGATTGGTAACTTCCTGACAAAAATAGCTTACAAATAAATAATAGCTCAACACTGAAAGAGAAGTACTATGTTGGGTATTTTGCATACTGTCTTTCCATATTGGTAGAATTCATACTGAATGATGAACACCCCATTGTTAAAACCAACGGATTAACCTGTTTTCTGAAGATGTATGTCTGTAATTGCACTTGGTTGATAATCTTATCTTGATCAAGCAGTGTAAAATTCAGTATGTCAGTACTAAATTTCAAGAAAAAAGATATCTTCTATACACTGACATGGAGACAGAATCCTGGAACGCAGTTTGGCTTTTGTTTTGTTTTGTTTTTCCCTCTACGCAGGGTAAAAGGATACTGCATCTAATTCAAGGAGAAAAAGAAGTGTGATTTCAAGGGAACACATTTTATTGATTATAGCAAAGAAAGGGGAACAAGTTCAATGGCTCACACTACTTGGGTCCTGACATAGATGCAACTTTGCTGAGGAGAAAATGAGTATGAGGTAATGCCATCATAAATAATTGCTTGAATCATCTTGGGACTATAGAAGCTCAGGTTTTGTAAAAGGAGAAAGCCCTGGAAATGTAAATGCATGGAAAGGCAAGCTCTTAAGGTAATTGAGGATTTTTCATTGGACAGAAGCTTTATACAATACAGGGTTTTAAATCTCAGTTTGGAATTCCCTCTTTAATAACTGCAGGTCAAAGCAGCTTCTACATTTTTTACTATTAGTTTTAACTACTACAAACAGAATTAAAGGGGCTAATTGAACAAACCCAATTAAAGAGCCTCCTCCAACACTGTACAGTGACACAGGCAGGAGAGGGTGTTTGTTACAAATAGCTCAAAAGCTTTTAAATGTATTTCTCGTCTGAATATTGAAATCAATATTGATCTGTACATTTGAAAAAGAAAAATCCAGCAATAGATTTAACAAAGACCATGAAGATGGACTGGTAGAGTTTCCAGGATTTATTCTTGTCCCTTTTGGGAAAAGCCTAAAGTTAAAGATGGAGGGGGAAATGTAATGCCATTTATATGATAACTTTGTCTATTTTTTCCAAAATACCTTCTGACCTCAATATTTAAAGCGAAAGTTTAGTATACTCTTATCATCCTGCTTCCTTCCCAGGGAGATTAAGAATTTGCTTCAAGTCATATAGCTGGCAAGTAGCCAACTAGGTATCAGTCCTATGGAATGCTGTCTCAGTTGTATTTTTAATCTAGAAATACAACTAGAAATCCTGAAAAATAAAAAATAGTACAAGTTTTACTACGGCCAAATCCACTTCAACATTTTCAAAGATTTTACTTCTTTTTAACTTGCAATTGAACAAAATTAATTAGTATATAATAATAGAAGGCAGGTACCCTGCGAAGTGACTTAACGTCTATCATTTCATTTCACGGGAAACACTTCATGGGAAGTGATCTCTATTTTATAGTTGAGGTAAACCACAGTGTGGAGAGGTGAAACAATGGGCACGAGCTCCCGCAACCAGTAAATCAGGAGTCCACCCTTGACAAAGAAGGTGGAGCTGGGAGAAGGCTCAGAGCACGGCCTTGGAGACAGACCACAAGGGGGATCATTTTTGCCACTTGCCACCTGTAGGACTTCTGTCAACTTTGTTACTTAGTGGTGCCTCAACTTTCCCTTCAGTAAATTAGGGTAATGGCTTCAAAGAGTTATTATAAATATTAATTGTATTCATATTGTTAAGATGTTATAAAAGTGTTTGGTAAATCAATAAGAGACATCTCTCAATTTCCAAAACAGGATTTTCCTTTATATCTTACAATCCTGCTCCTTTACTATCTTCCCAGAGTGGCTTGTTTTTGTTCAATGTATTATCTATTAAGTATGTGTAGGAAGCAATTTGGGTAATTATGCATTGCTCAGAGTTGGTAACGTTTTGGTAGAATGGAACTCATTTATGAAACAGTCATTGTAACTGATAAAAATAATTTAAAAAATTTTAATGTGTAAACCTGACAAACCATCAATTGCAAAGACATCTACCAGAGAAAGCCTTTTTTAGCAAAAAAAATAAGATGTTACTGCAGAATTTACTTAAGAACTGTACAAGTGTCTATAAACTTCTCACAGGAATGATTAATAGATTTTTGCAAGTAATTCTCATTTAAAATATGGTTTTCCCAAAGATTACAAACACTAGTTTCTCTTACTCCCCTTAAAATATTTTTCAAAAAGTTATATTATGAATTCATGTTAACCTGACCTTTATGTAATTTGCAAATAGGACTTATACTTAAAATGATTCCCAGAAGAAACCTAAGAACTATTCTCACCAAAAGACAAAGATGTAAAATAGGAGAGTTAAATGCAAATTTTTTTGTCTAAAAAAACCTTATTTTATCTACAAAAAGTGATTCCATTAAATGAAATATCTTTCAACTGTTTGTCCAACAATGTATTTGATTGTTATTACGTGCTAAATAAGTTCCTCACTGTATAATATAATGCAAGATACAGTATAATTCAAGAATATGTCTTTATAACTCAAAGAGACTAAAGTATAAAGACTAAAATATGTCATGATAACCTAGAAAGAATAAAGCTTAGGTCTTATTTTAATTCTCTAATTCTAGCATCATAAAGGAGAATTTTCTAATCTAATATAGTATTTTTGAATTTACCTCATCCATAGGTCTAAACTTATTAAATGACTAGTATTAGGCAATTCCCTTTTACATGTAATCATAGATGGGCATAGGAAGCAGTACATCCTATAAATATTTAAGAACATGAAATGAGAGTGAACTTAATAGTGTTTCAACCAAGTAATAAAAGTATGATATATTGATAAATATAATGTACTAAGCAGATTACAGATATATTTCATTTTACTCAACAAATGTCTAAAAACTTGTATGTAAATCATTTTTTTTCAAACTGAACCATAATTTAAATGAAACTGAAGAATTTGTAGAGACCTCTGCTTTGCCTCTCACTTCTTTTTCTCCCTCTTGAGGTGACACTGCATGTGACTGCAAAAAAAAAACTAAATAGAAAAATGTCTCAAAATGCTTTAGTCTCTTCTCATATTGTGCAGAAGAAGAAACATTACAATGCAGCGGAAAGATCAAAATTATTTTTAAGTAGAATCTCGACTAAAATAGAAAAATATCTTGAAATTAAATATAGAAGGGAGAATATTGTGAATGGGTGAAAAGCTAGATTGTTCTTAGAGTTTCATGAAACACCATCAGATAACAGTCTCATCAAAAGGCATGAAAGTTTTCTCCTAGGTTATGTGTTCTTGTGTGTCAACCACATGGAGATTGTTCAATCACGCAGACACGATGTCTTTAGGTGTCATGAATGCTTCTCAGTGCCAAGAAAGTTTCTTGAAATACGTTTATTATATGACCGTCTTCAATAAAACCAAGTTGCTTTCCAAGGTTAAGTACTCATGTTATACTACTAAACCACCCCAAATATATTGTACAAGGAGAACTGGATACCGTGCCCTGTTTTGCATATGTGTTAATTAATAAGGAGGCAGTAATTTTTTAAAAGTACTTGAGTAGTCAATAAGAGGCCAGAGATAATATGCATAAATGGAACATCACTTAAACCGTTGTGAATATACAGAAACATTTGTATTTCCTTGCTACCATCTTTAATTAGCATCCCAGGCAAATAGAACGTACGGACGTTTTGATGATAAAGCTTGCTACGGTTTCGCATCGCGGTTCATTTCCCATTTTGAACGTTTTACATTGATTTTTCTCCGCTTCTTAAAGAGAATGCCCTTCTCGATGACCACTTTAACTAAATCTGAATACTACTACAAAAAAGAAGTTTATCAAACTTATAATAAGGAATTCAGGTTAAATCTAGGAAAAGCTAACACTTTTTTCTCCCATATTCTTGGAACAGCAGACAAATTGCCATGTTCCAGCGACTGTGTCAAGAATTTATAATAAATTATTTATTGAATGCTTTTTATAAATTATTATACATATGGTCACCTACCTGAGGAATCACTGCTGAAAAATCAAAACCATGCCTGCCCTCTAACAAGAAACTGGGACATCTAATTATTATTAACCCCATAATACAAAATTCAAGAAAACTGTACAATTCTTCTAAAAGTACTTCAAAATATAAAAACCCAAATAAAATAAATGGGAAATGGTATTAAGGATTGTTTCCCAATGTAATAGTGAATAAAGTTTCACAAGCTATCATATTGCCAACATGAAAGGAAAATGTTGATTTCGGCCCCTAAACATACATCTCTTCGTCACCAAGAGGAGAGAAGTGACTATGTTGATACATGGTACCTAGGATAGCGTGGTACAAAAACCATCCCTGTCTTCCTACAGCTTGTAGTCTGACAGAGAGCATCACTGTTGGATGTGAGGAAGGTCTATGATACTATTATTCTCACTAGTTGGCAGGGCTGAATCACAATGCCACCACCACCTTATGTCAACAATCTATGTCAACAGCCCTTGGAGAAGCTGCACCTAACTTTGGTCTCAACGGTCACAGCTGAAACTTTACTTTTTATCATACAATTGATTCATGCCTGAGCCCTCTCCCGTGCAGTAAATTCAACAGGATTAGGGGCTGTTTTATTGCTCACGACTGCATCCTTACCTTCTAGCACATCACCTGGCCTCTTTGGAAGAGATGAATGAATAGCAGCAGAGAGAGACAAGAGAGGGAGAAATAGAAAAATCAAACCTGACACAAGGAGGGATTCAGATCTAAGGGTGAAAGTTGCTAGAACTTAACAATGGACATTTTTAAAAGCAAAACAAATTTTCATTTATGTCAATTTTATGAGACTTTTTCAAAAAGGCAAACAATGAATTAAGGCCTTATATTACATAGCTCTCTAATCAAATTTTAAATGTTATAAGCTTAATGTAAATGTTAAATATATTTTTTGTCAAGTATCTTGTCTTCAAACTTTCAGAAATTTCTCTCAGTTAATGATGGGAATTATTATCTGTTTTCTACAGATTAATTTTTTGAAGTGGAACAGACTTCTTTGTTTGGTCCACCAACCCCCATTTCCAAACTCTGAATATTTTTCTACAATCATATCCCGAACAAATCCAATTTTGTTTAACTGAAAGAGGCAGGAAAGGGAAACGTCTAACATGAACTGGGAGGTCATTAACTGGGACAGCAGCAGTCTAGCATGGCCTGAGATACACCTCGCCTCCTCCCCCTGGGCTGTCCACTAATACTGTACTGGGTTCAGTGAGAATCAGACTTGCTGGTAAAAGGTTAACAGTCTCCCACTGAGGAAAACATCTATTCAGCTGTCAGGTCCCTAACAGAAGCCTACAGATTAAGTTACTGTGATCTTCCCCAACATCCTCTTTCTTCCCACCAAGCCACAAAGGGGCAGCTGATCACACTGAAAGAGAATGCGTTCTTTATAGTGAAAACCCATCACCTGAGTACTCTCAGGCAGACTCCAATTACCCTGGCAGCATTCAAAACGTTCTACAGGCGCCATTCTGCACATAAGAGACTTTCTGATCTGAGTTTTGTGTGGCAATGTAAATACTTTAAGATATATGAAGACAGGCACTTTAATGTGTTAAATTCTTCTTATAATGGGAATTTCCTGTGTGTGCAAACTGAAATACATAATCACCATCTGACGGTTGGGAGGAGTTGGGGAAAAAAATCAAACACACAGTTAATGGACAGAAGCTTCCTTGAGGGAACGTTAATTGTGATGACATAAGGACAGCTAACTTCTACCATTTATAAAGGCATAAAATATTCCAGCTTTGTCATATATTCTCATTTCATCACATGTTCACCATTTTATTATTGTTATCCAATTTTGAGAGTCGAGACCTCTGATTCTTAAAAACAAAGAATTATAGCAGGGCTAGGAGCCAAATTCTGACCTTTTGACTCAAGTTGAGTACATTTTTCATTATCTGGCCTTCGCCAAAACCTCTCACCCCTTTCCTCTTCTACTGTAAAGTAGTTATGGAATGTGAGAACTTTTTAAGCTGATTCTGTCTTTTGTTTTCAGTCCTGAGATGAAGCAATATGTATCAGAAAGGAGAAACTTCTCAGAAAATAAGGCACTGTGGCTACTCAGATTAGATTCCGGTCCCTGCATTGCATCCAGGCTGTTAAGATCCTTCCTGAGTTTTCTTTTTCCTCTATTTTTTACTGTATCTGGGACTGTGAGTAGATTCTTCCTCTGAAACAAGAAGCAACTTTAGCACTGTGCTGTGTAAACAATGTTTGATATAAGACCATCATAAATACATTTAAATTAAATACCGAAACTGCCTTAATCTTTCCATTTTTAATCCCCAGACTACCTTTATGAAAAAGACTTCAAGCACAACAGTGCTCATAAAATGCTTGTTATTACCAATGTTAAAAATCCGTAGTCAGTAATGAAAGTTTACATGACTTCTGTCTGCTAAAAAATAGCATAAAGTGAATATTTCTCATTTCTGCAAATGTAAACTGTCCTTTGTTATCACTGGTTTCAACGACGAAAAGGAGAATTACAATGACTTTTTCTTTTTTAAGAAAAGGTAATCCTTACAGCTTCTATAAAAGGAGATAACTTTGCTTCCGTTAGTGTTACTGAAACTGCCTTTTTTCATTAAAAGAGGTTTCATAGGATATACTGCTTTATATAACTTTTCAATAACCAAAATTACATTATGTAGCATTTAAAAATTCAATCAGAGGGCTTCTCTGGTGGCACAGTGGTTGAGAGTCTGCCTGCCGATGCAGGGGACACGGGTTTGTGCCCTGGTCCGGGAGGTTCCCACATGCCGCGGAGCGGCTGGGCCCGTGAGCCATGGCCGCTGAGCCTGCGCGTCCGGAGCCTGTGCTCCACAACGGGAGAGGCCACAATGGTGAGAGGCCCACGTATGGAAAAAAAAAAAAAAAAATCAATCAGAAACTGAGAGCTGATACTGTTAATGATGACCCTAAAACATCACAAAATTTATGTACCAAGTACATCATTTAAAAAAATAAATAAAAGCTAAAATTGATCAGTGCAACAATGTCACCTGGAATGGCAGAATAAAGACTTCCAAAAATCTACTCCACCATAAGAGCAATGAGACCACCACAAACTTTTTCAGAATAAACGTTATCACAATTTTGAAAATTAAACAAAATCTTTCAGTAATCTAGCAATAGTTATTCAAGAAAAAGTGGCTGAACGATGAACACTGTGACATTTTAATTTGCCCCATTCCTATACACCAGCTCAAAGGTAGCCTTGAACATCAACAGCCCAGCAATTATAGTACTCATGAAAACCAGCAGCCTTGTAGCCTTTGGAGGGGCTGGGGAAGACCTGGATGGGAGCTACCCAAAAGGCTCATCTGCAGAACATTATGATCATCTGACAGCTCCTAGAAACACACGCACACAGGGCTTGTCTTTATTTGACCTGACTCAAAGCTGGCTCACTGCAAACAGCTTTCTCCTAGGGGCATTTGATGAAAACAATCAGTGGCAAATATCTGGAAACTGAACAGAAAGGAGCAATGAACAGAGACTCAGAGATCCTTGGGGAAACAATCAAGTGTAGCAACAGACACATAATGAATATCCCAGAGGTAGAGGAGAGAAAAGTGGGCACAAATACTATTTGAATAAATGCTGCCCAAAAATTTTCCGTACTTGAAGAAAAGCATTAATCTACCTATCCAAATAATTCAACAATCTCCAAGTAGGATAAATTCAAGTATATACATATATATGTGTATACATGCATATGTGTGTGTATAAATCTTTCCTAGGAGATTTAAGATACAGCTGCCTAAAGCAGTAATCATTAAGCTGTAGTTATTGATGATCATATAATGTACAAAGATGCAACTTTTATAATAATGACATAGAAAAGCGTATACTAGAAAATATCTAACACAAAAGAAGACAGTAATAGAGGAACAGAGGAACAAAAATGATATAGCATACAAATAGCTAAATGGAAGACGTAAATGCTACTTTATTGGTAATTACACTAAATGTAAGTGAATTAAACACTCATAAAAAGAGATTTATAGAATGTATTTTAAAAATAATTAAACTCTATGCTGTCCACAATAGATACACTTTAGACGAAGACACAAATAGATTGAAGATAAAAGAATAGACATACCCCATACAAAGTAATATCAGACAAAATAGACTTTAAAACCAAAACTGTTACTAGAGGCAAAGAAGTACACTTTAGATTGATACGAGAAAGAAATAGACAATTCAAGAATAATAGTTGGATACACCAATATTCTTTTACTTTCAGTAAAGAACAACTACACAGAAGATCAACAAGGATACAGAAAGCTTGAACAACACTGTAAATCAAGTAGGCTTAGCTCACAGCTATGGAATATTCAGCCCAACAAAAATAGAATATACATTTTGCCCAAGTGCAGATGGAACATATCCAGGATAAACTATATCCTAGGCCATAAAACAAATCTGGATTAATTTACAAGGGTTAAAGTCATACAACATATGCTTTCTAACAGAGTAGAATGAAATTAAAATTTAATAATGAAAGGAAAATTAGGAAATTTACAAATACAGTTGACCTTTGAACAATGTGACGGTTGGGGTGCTGACCCTCCACATAGTCAAAAATGCACATTAACTTATAGTCAGCCCTCTCTATTTGAGATTCCCCTGTAGCCTAAGTGCTACATCTGCAGATTCAATCCACTCTGGATCATGTAATATTGTAGTATTTACTACTGAAAGAAATCCACGTATAATGGACTTGTGCAGTTCAAACTTACATTGTCCACAGGTCAGTTGTATATCAAAATTAACACACTCCTTAATAACTAATATGTCAACAAAGAAATCAAAGGGATACTGGAAAATACTTAGAAATGAAGGAAAATAAAAGCAGGGTACCAAAAATTATGAGATGTATCTAAAAGTAATACTCAGAAGAAACATAGACATTTACAGCTATAAATTAAAAAAAGAAGTCAGGAATCAATAACTTCATTTTCTACCTTAAAAAATAGAAAACAATAGCAAACTAAACCTAAAGCAAAAAGAAAGAATAATCAAGATTAGAGAGGAAATAAATGAAATACAGAATAGAAAAACAATGGAGAAAAACTAAAAAATGGTTCTTTGGATGAATCAACAAAATGGAAAAACCTTTAGCTAGACACAGCAAGGAAAAAGAAGACAAGTGACTAAAACAGGACTTGAGGAGAGATCACTATTACCAATGTCACAAAACTAAAAAGGATTATCAGGGAATATGATGAGAAACTGCCTGCCAATAAATTTGATTACCTAGGTGAAATGGACAAATTCCTAGAAAAGGCAGAAATTACTGAAACTGACTCGAGAAGAAATAGAAAGTCTGAATAGACATATCAGATGGCTTTGCTGGTGAATTCTACCAAATTTTTAAATGAAAAGCAACATCAATTCTCTATAACTATTGCAAAATAATGGTATAATGCTGAAAGCTTTCCCCTTAAAACCAAAAACAAAATGAGGAAGCCCACCCATGTCACTTCTATTAAATATCATACTGGAGTTTTAAGGTAGAGTATTAGGCACAAAAATAGGGGGTAGGGGGAATTGAAAAATTAAAACTCTCTTTTCACAGATGACATAAAAAATCCAAAGGCAATAAATCCAAAGGAACCTCCCCCCAAAAGAAAAAATTTATTAGAGCTAATATGAGTTTATTAAGGTTGCAGGATACAGGATCAATAAACAAAAATTAATTGTCCTTCTATACACTAGCAATGAACAATCACAAGTTTTTGTATGAGAAAATATTCCTTTATATCAAAAATAATAAAATACTTAGCAATTAATTTATTAAAATAAGGGCAAGTCTTGTACAAACTTATAAAATATGTTGAAAAAAATTGAAGACCTAAATAAATGGAAAGACACCCCATGTCAATGGATTAGAAACAATTTAATATTGTAAAGGTGGCAAGACACCCCAAATCAATCTACAGATTTGATGTATTCCCTAACAAAACCCCAGCTGTTTTTTTTTTCTTTTTTGAACAAATTGTTAAGCAGATCCTAAAATGTACATGGAAATGAAAGGGACCCAGAATAGCCGGAAACATCTTACAAAGAACAAAGTTGGAGGACTCACACTTCCCAGTTCAAAACTTTGAACACAGCTGGAACTATCAAGACAGTGTAGTACTGGCATAAGGATAGGCACATATATCAATGAATAGAATTAAAACTCAAGGTATAAATCCTTACATTTATGAACTGAATTTTAACAAGGATGCCAAGATAATTCAATGGGAAAAAACAGTACTTTTCAATGTATGATGCAGTGACAATTAGATACCCCCATGCAAAAGATGGAAAATTGAGCCTCTCACACCACTTACAAAACTAACTCAAAATGGATCAAAGAGTTAAATGTAAGAGCTAAAATTATAAAAATCTTAGAAAATATCAGAATAAAATTCTGTGATTTTTGTTTAGGCAATGGTTTCTTGGATATAACATCAAAATTGTGAGGAAAAGAGAAGTAATGGATAAATTGGACTTAATTAAAATAGAAAAAATGTCTGTGTTTCAAAGGGCCCATCAAGAAAGTGAAATAAAAACCAACGCAATGAGAGAAAATATTGGTGAATCATATATCTGATAAGGGGCTAGTACTGAGAATATATAAATAACTCAACAACGAAAAGATTAATAACCCAATTTAAAAATGGGCAAAAGAACTGAATAGATTTCTCCAAAGAAGATATCCAAATGGCCAATAAGCATATGAAAAGATACTCAACATCATTAGTAATTAGAGAAAGTCAAATCAAAACCTCGATGATGCACACTTTCATACTCACTACGATGGCTTTGATTAACAGGGGCACAACAACAAATTTTAGGGAGAATGTGGAGAAATTGGAACCTCCATTCAGTGCTGGTAGAAATGTAAAATGGAACAGCCACTTTGAAAAACAATTGGGCAGTTCCTCGAGGAGTTCAAACGTAGTTACCATATGACCTAACAATTCCATTCTTAGAATTGAAAACATATGTCCACATAAAAATTTGTGCACGAATGTTCATAGCAGCATTATTCCTAACAGCCAAAAAAGTTGGAAAAAACCCGAATGTTCATCCATGGATAAGTAGAAAAGCAAAATGACATCTACCTATATAATGGGATGATAGTCATAAAAATGAGTAAAGTACTGATCCATGCTACAACATGAACAGTGAAAACATGTTAAGTGAAAGAAGCCAGGTGCACAGCCCACATAGTATATAGTTTAAGTGTCCCAAATAGGCAAATCTATGATGACAGAAAGGGGATTAGTAGTTTCCAGAGACTTGAGGGAGGGTAAAATGGGTAGTGACTGCTTATGAGTATGAGGTTACCTTTGGGGGTGATGAAAATAATCTGGAATTAGGCAGCAGTGGTGATAGTTGGTTTAAACATATTGAAAAACCTCAGAAATGTGTATTTTACAGGGGTAAATTTTACGGTATTGTATCTCAATGAAACAGTTTGCTCAGGCCAGCTTAGTGTTAAGCTTACTTTATGTTAGCACGTTCTGAAGTTGTTAATCCATACTTGAGGATGTAATAACCTGTTCACTAGACATATGTAAACTGTTGTGTAGTACTTTTATAGAGCAATAGGTTCTTTCAAGCCTCGTAAAATATATCACTATTGGGGAGGACAGTAGTATTCCCCTCAGACAGATAATCTAGTGCAGCTTCTCTGCCCTTTTTAATTGAGGTAGCTTTTATTTTATAATCATGGTAACAGCAAAATCTCCAGTCTCACCCGTTCTTCTACTACACTGTTTGTCCCGGTGTGCCTGGGATTTACCTGGTTTTCAAACCAAAAGTCGCATGTTCTCAGAACCCAAATGTGCCCCAGAAACAAATCATCTGGCTCTGGGCCCGATCTGAACTCCAGACCCACACAATCTATGAACTTAATATAATGGTTATTTCACCACTTCATTTTGGGATGACTAGCTAATTAGCAATAGCAGTGGGATGCCAGTTACTCATCTACTTTCCTATCCCTTAACCTTAGGTTTGTTTCTGAAGACACTTAGTATCTTTCCTGCCCCTGTGTTCCCTGTGACCCTGTGTTCCCCTTGCTTTACATCTTTAATTAGAGCTCTCTGTTTATCTGATTACTGGTCTTCTTTCTCTCCATTGCACCATTTAAGTACTTCTATGGCCCACAGCAGCGCTTAATGAATTTCATGTTGTTCATTTCACATATTTATCAAATTCAGTCACATTTGTTCCGACCTGTTTGCAGGCAATGTCAAATAAAACTCAAATAATTCTTCAAATCATGTAGAGACAGTGATTAAACTCTATATCTGTGACACTGAAGGCAAAATATACATGGGTAACTCAATTCTAAATCTCTGAAAGTAATAAGTCTAAATCTCTAGAAATAATTTTTCTAATATTTGTCTTTCTGGGTACTCACTACAGATGTCAAGGACATATTTGTCCTTAATCTTTTTAATAACTTTTAAAATAGCATTAGTCTTGGGGAAATTCATCTGCCTTAACAATAAAGGTATGGTTTACCATTATATGGAAAATGCACTTTCATTTTAAGCGAAGCACAAAAATGAATCTAATTTATTGCATATTTTATATTCTTGTAGTTTTGGAGGTACAAAATAATAGCTATTTCTATAGAAGATTGTGGGGTGAAAGTACATGCATTATATCTGTAAGCAGATGATCAGAAATGTGATGGAAGCATTTATATCTGTAACATGATTTATCATTAAATCCAAGCAAAAAAGCAAACATATTATGAAATATTTATTTCTTAAAATTTTGAAGTGTGTTTTTTCTCCCAACCTGACACTCTGAGGAAAATGTTTTCTATCAGTGTCAGAAACTCTCGTTTTGTTATAACTCTGTAGGTTCTTTGAACTTTTCATACTGCAGCTATGCTACATGAGAATTCACTTCAATATATTTCCAGCCTCATAGCAATTCTGCAATACCCAAAATTTTTACAATGCCTTCTGCCAAAATGTTACAGACATGTGACAGAAAACAAAGAAGCAAACAAACAGATGAGTAAAAGTATACACTTGAAAACTCCCCTGCTGAAAACAGAGGGCTAGAAAATAATTGGCTTTTCTCATAAATAGCTATTTTTGATTAGATACAGTGAGAACCTTTGTTTCTCATGGCCCTATTGTTATTTATATAGTCAAATAAATTCCTGTTCTCAGAAACACGAAGCAAAAATAAATGTATCTTAACTTCCTGTGAAGATTTTGAAATAGCCATATCTAAGTAAATATGCTACTACCTTCCCAGTGACTGAAGCGGAGTCTAGTCTTAACTAGGTACAACTTTTTAAATCTTGGACAGGTTATTCCCATAGATGAAGTGAGAATAAAATTCATGTCTACTAAATAGTGCTCAGTCCTTAAAATGGAATAAATGCCCAATACATGTTCATTAATTTATAACTGCTACTATTAAATGCAAAATGGGTAAATTGTTAGGTACTAAAACATTTATGAAATAAAGGACACATGGTCTTTAAAGTGTGCAATGTATTATCTTCCTTTAAATGAACCCTACAACTGTAAAACCCAAAGTTTGTCTATTTGCACGTAATATCATTTGAAACAGCAAAGTTGCCTGATAAAATTAATGTAGATAATCTGTTATTTCTATCACTTGTTTGTTAAAATATCTTTGCTTTTGATTCCAAGCAAAGTCCCACTTATCTTTATAACTTGCATTTAACTTTTTATATTTTTACTTAGATATATTGTCTTACTTCAAGTCAGTCTAAGATTTATTATATTTTCCCCAAACTGATATACTCTCCAGATTATTTTTTCCTTCTCCATCTGGACCCCTTTTTCTCTCCATCTCTTGCCACATATAAGTCAATCTACCACAAAGGTTTATATTTTTCTCTTTCAGAGAATGTATCTGGTTGTCAAAGATAATCAGATACATGTTTATTTGCTCCATTCAGTATTTTTAATTAGTCTATTCCTTTTTCACTGGTAGCATTTTCAGAGGTTCATCATTACCATTATATTCTTTCCTCAGCTGTGTTTTAAATTTTTGTAGAGGAAGGTGCTTGCTATCACAGAAGTTGGTAGCATCTGTTAAATTTCTTTCAAGAATAATTTCTGGTGGGTCTTTTTCAGAAAAAAAAGTTATTGTTTATAGTATGAACTAATTTGACATTTCCCAAATGGTGACATTTCTTTACTGTTCTCCTGTGGAACTGTCTACACTAGAGCTAATTTTTCAAGTGGACACAATTGTGTCCAATGGAATCAGCTAGTTCCATTTCCCATGTTTCAACATCTTTTAAGTCTTCAAACAATTTGACAAGTTTTGCTCCAAAGTATAGCTGAGATCCCATGTGTAAAACATCATAATTTGGTAGTCTATTGCTTGGTCAAGTTCTTTCAAAACTCCAACAATCTTCAAAATTAGATTCTAAAGTTTTGGGTAAAAGATGTAATTAAAGCCACTTATCTTTAACTGGTTGATAAAGCATTTCTAATTACTTCTAAATTTTTCTCCTTCAAAACTCATTTGCACAGGCAAGGTAAACCCAATGTTAGCTTTATAATATTCAATAACAGCCCAGTCCAACCACATGACTTTTTAAAGTTCCAAATACAACTTCATCTAGGTAGAAAGCCATCTGAAAAGATATTACCTTTAGGATTAAAGCAGGGAACAATTTTGGTGAGAATAATGTTTAGAAAATGGATTCCATAGTAGACAGATTAAAAGACAGATTTCCAAAGGTTATCACCCCTGGATACTCGGGACAAGGTACCAAGCAGAGCGTTATGGGACATGCCAGCTGCCTCCATACACCATCTTCCAGGCCTTCATCCAGGAAGCTCAGTTGGAGGATAAACATACTCTGATTCTTTTCTCAAGCAAGAACATAGTCAACTTTTTCCAGCAAACATGGGCATATTTAAAAAATAAATCAAACAACAAAGTGTTCCCATAAAAAAGAAAATCAGAAGATTTCCAGGTAAAAAACAAACTGCATTTGTCAGTTCCATAATTTACTGGAAGTTCTGTCACTCTCAGCCTGCATTTTTAAATGGTAAGTAATGCATGGAACTCTGTAATAGATACAGCATCAGCCCTCTAGCTGCAGTGTTTTTATGCCATCTCTACCCCTGTGTATTTTGAGGTTTCTAGTTTTGTCTTTAGAGTCTCTGCAATTTTCTCTTGGTTTTGGGTCTACTTCTACATTTCTATTGTGAACAATCATATTTGAATTAATCTTGGCTTCAGATAACACACTGCATAGATTCTCTCTGCAAAGCATGACAGCTAATACCCATGGCACACTGAAAGCTTGCAGCCCTCAACCCCTTCTCTGGAATAGGCCTGTGTCTTCTGCTCCCACCAGTGGGTTTCATGCTCACCTAGACTTGGTTGTGCTCTCCCCACACAACTTTGATTATGGCAGGTGCAGTTGTTATTGAATTTATGTGATTTACCCAAGTACTGGGTTGGCCAAACATTAAGATGTTATGGAAAAACCCAAATGAACTTTTTGGCCAACCCAACATTTGTTAATCAAATGCGTGTTCCTGTGAAAAACTAAGTTGAATGCTTTTGAAAGACCATATATATGTGAAGACCCCCACATCAGACCTCCTAAATGTCAATAGCTAAAGCAAACATTGACAGAATTGAAAGGAGAAATGGCTATACGAAAGCAATAGGGGAATTTGATATTCCACTTTCAATAATGACTATACAACCAAACAGAAAATCAACAAGGAAATGGAAGACTTGAATAATACTACAGATCATTAGAGCCAACAGACATATACAGAACATTCTACCCAACAATAGGAGGACACACATTTTCTTCAAGTGCACATGGAACATACTACAGCATAGAACTTCTTTGCCACATAACAAGTCTCAATAAATGTAAAAAGTATAAAATAAAATCATTAGAAAAATATCTTTTCTAATCACAATGCAATGACGTTAGAAATGAAGAGCAGAAAGAAAACTGGAAAATCCACAAATGTGGAAATTAAACAGCACACTCTTAAACAACCAATAGATGAAAAAATAATTCACAGGGAAATAAACCCAAAGATAGTAGAAGGAAGGAAATAAAGATTAGAGAAGAGATAACAAAATAGAGACTAGAAAGTCAACAGAGAAAAATGAGTAAGGCAAGACTTGGTTCTTCAAACCAGTCAACAAAACTGACAAACTTTGAGCTGGATTGACTAATAACAACAACAAAAAAGAGGAGTCTCAAACAAAATCTGAAATGAAAAAAACCCCAACCATTACTACTGATTTTACAAAACGAAAGAGGATTATAAGAATGGACCATGATCAACTGTATGTCAAACAACTGAAAAACACCACTAATCAGTCATTAGCCAGATACAAATCAAAGCCATCACTGAGGTACCACATCACCATTAGGATGGCTGTTACCTAACAATAAACAAAACCAACAAACAGAAAATAAGTAACAAGTGTTAGCAAGGATGTGGAGAAAACTGAACCCTTGAGCACTGGGTTGCAGTGGGTTACATTCCCACTGCTGGTGGGAATGTAAATTGTGCAAATGCTATGGAAAACACTACGGTGGTTCCTCAAAACACTGATGAAAATAGAATGATATCATCCAGCAAGTCCACTGCTGGGTCTATGTCCCTCCCAAAACAGGAACTCAAACAGATATCTGTACAACCATGCTCATAGTAGCATTATTCACAATAGCCAAAAAGTGGAGGCAAATCAAGTGTTCGTGAATGGATTAGCACAATGTGGTACTTACATACAATGGAACATTATTCAGCCTTTAAAATGAAATTCTGATACGTGGTACAACATAGATGCTCCTTAAAGACATTATGTGACGTGAAATAAGCCAGTCTCAACAGAACAAATACTTTATGATTCTACTTATACTGCATACCTAGAGTAGTCAATTTCATAGAGGTAATGGTGGCTGCCAGGGGCTAGAAGGAGAGAGGAATAGGGAGTTATTGTTTAGTGTGGGAAGATGAAAACGTTCTGAAGATGGATGTTACTGAAGGTTGTACAACACTATCAATGTACTTTAATACCACTGAACTCCACACTTAATAGTTATAATGGTCAATTTTATATTATGTATATTTTACCACAATAAAAGGAAAAAAGCATTTATGTGTATATATATGAATAGAAGGTGTCATTTTCTTTTCATTTCATTTGCCTTTGCTTTTATTAAGCCCATATTCTTACAAAATTAATATTATATAAAAATAAAAACTGCATGTTGGAAATAGAGACCCCTCCAGGAAAATCTTAATATTGCTGATTACTTGTTCAACAGCTCTGAGGCATTTTCATTATCATAATAAATTATATCATTATATAATTATCTATAATTCTATCACACAACTATAATTGTAACTAAATGAACACATCCTAAGCAAGTACAGTACTCCAGGGGTTGTATGTAATGAAAAGATATTTTACTTTATTGGCTTTGTCCCTTTCCAATTTTGAGAGGACTGTTTGCCTTCTTTATCTTCCGATGCCAAAAGTACTTCCTCTTAGAGGGTAAGCTTTCTCTAAACTTTTCCATTCCTATACCTACTTTATGAACCCTAGAAGTTTTTGCAAGTATCCTAGCAGCCTATTTAAAAAATCAGAAGAGCCATCATACTAATTCTTATCTCGTTTATTTAAAAAATTCCCCAAGCTATTTATATTTATGGGACTCAAAATAGATGTCCTATTAAACTGTTTGAGATTACATAGAGAGAGAAGCACACAAGCTTGAAGGCGAATAGAGAGAGGTTCAAAACATGTATAATGTATTTTGATGAGGAGAATCAAAGGATTCCAAGATTTAATCACATGCAGAACTTTAAAGTTTAATTATAGGAGTCCATCATCTGGAGCCAAAGGCCAGAAAACTAATTCTTACTCATAAATGTAACTGAATTGAAGCTCATTTTGCAGAAGTGTCATCTGAGCTTCATGGAGCCATGGTTGTTTCAGCCCTTTGCTCGATTTACTTTGTTAGCAAAATTCTACTGGAATATAAAACAAATTTTGGAACTCAATTAGAAATCCTCTAATGCATTTTCAGAAAGGAAGAACTTCTGACCTAAAGCAATTTCAACCAGTAAAATGACATATATAGTCAAAATTCAGGCTAGGCTGGTAAGCAAACATAGTACTGGTAAATGGAGTCCTTAAAATTATTCATGCAATGTATATGTGTGTGTGTATATATATATAGAAGGGTATTTTTTCTGAAAATTGAAAAAGTTTTTTTGTTACAATATATGGAAAACAAAGAAAAATATAGGCATTAATAATAAAGAAATTCAAAATTTAATCTGGAAATTCATAAACAAGAACAATGACTATGTGAATATGTTTCACTTAATCAGAGAATAAATTATAAATAGAAATATTTACTTCTATTTAGGTCAGTGATCTCTGCATGGCTGAAAGATTGAGTTAGTCACAAAACATGAAAGCTGACTAAGCTAGGCAAGGAATTTTCATTGCTCTTTAGTGAAGGATACACTAGTTTAACATTGTAAGGAAATATACAAACTGACATTTAACCTTCTGCTTGTTTAGTTTAGGGGCATTTCAATAAAGTATTTCTGGTGCATTTTTTTTTAAACTGATATGTCTCATCTGCTTAAGTAATGCCTGACACATACTAGGTACCTAATAAGCATTTGTTCATTAAGTTAGTATCTGGGATGTGGTCATGACAGCATTTCAGTTACAAGCAAAATGGGTGATTTTTTGCTCATTGGTAACAGCACCCTTGTTAGTCCTTGAAAATGGAAATCATTTGTATCCACACGGTTCTCACGCTGTAACAATCAGCTACAACGCCAACAGTAAGATGTCTTTGTGGAAAGAGAGGCCAGCAGTTTCCTGTTGTAAAGTGTCTGAGTTTCAGATTAGCTTCCAACTACTTCTAGAAATAATGACCGCTGTATAGTCCCCACTAGAACCTGGGAAGACTCAGAATACATTTGCCTCAGAGTTACAGACTCTCAGAACTGAGAAGGATTCCTATCAGAAAAAAAGTTGTGATTATGTTTTCTGATAACATTAATATTCATTTCAGAAAAGAAGATACAAGATACAAATGAAAGTAATCCATCATCATTATATTATTAGCGTTTAGATAGTGATTATAGGCGACAAACTTTTTTTTTGGGGGGGGGGGGCACTGGTTTTCTAATGTCTCTGTGTATTTTGCATATTTTTTTCCTTTTTACCTGGGAATCAAACACTTGTACTTTTTACAAATGTGCTACAAGCCCGGGAACAAAGTTTTGCTGCAACTGAGTACAAGCCATGAAAGAAGTAAGGACACACTGAACTTAGCAGGTTATGTGACATGGTCTGAATTAATAACCACTTGTAGAGAACAAAGAGTAAGAAGAATAGAGTAGTGTAGCAAGAAAATGATTCCAAACCAAGGTTGCCTCTACGTTGGTATATACTTCGCCTCAGGTGTGCGTGAGGATTACTGATACCACACTGAGATAATTACTATAGACTTGTTTTGTGTTTTTGTGAGTACTTGAAATCCAGAGTGATGGCAACAAAATCTAATGGAAGGATATGTTACTCTGATTTTCACTTAAAAGTCTTTTTTTGTATTTCCCATGTACTCATTCTTTGAAAACAGAGTTGTAATGTTTACATATCTATTATTTCCATCTGCTTGATTCAATGCAATGAACAATACAGTAGGTGGTATATTCATATATCTCACTGTCTATTTCCCTTTTTTTAAAAACAGGTTTTATTTGATGTTCTGCTGCCTGGCATGTAGTGTTTTCAATATATATTGAATATTATTGGTTTGACTTCAGTTGCCCTTGTTTTATTCATTAGATTTTCTATCCCCATAATAAGACTAAAATAAAGAAATAACCCTTTCTGAAGGAAGAATGAGTAAGATGCAGCAAATACCCCTTGAGAAAAGGACATGATTTAAAATCGCAAAATAACTTTTATTTTCACATTGATGGAGTTTGGTACACATCCCTGCCCAGTGCTGGGAAACTTCAGGAGAGTATTTTGTCTTTTGGGTTTTTTATTATGAAAGTCAAATTAACTTCTGTTCTATGATGTGTGGTGGACCACCTACATTGTCCCAAAGCCTTTTAAAGATTGCTTCAGGCCTCAAACTTGAGTTAATGGCAACCTTGTAGAATAGCAGCTCTGGCCACTAATAGGGTTGGTAATTTTGCCTGAGCAAGCATTCATAAGGAGACAGACCGTGAGGGTACAGGCATTTTGAAATGCCTCAAAAGGTGTGGCATGGTACTTTGCACCCCATAATAGGAGGAATATTGCCTTGAGACATTCCATTTGATTAAAAAGATAAGCTTAGAAACTAAGGTTTGGGGCTACTTACATGAAACATATTTGTAAAAGTTGTTCAAGAAAATGAGAAAAAAATGAAATAATGTCTAAATAATGTCAATAGAAATTAAGTGTATTTTCTGCCTAATAGAATGAAAAATTGTCAGTTTGGACCAAAGATAAGGAAGGCGGGGGGGGGGACTTTAGAGATACATATTGTCAAGAAGGAGAGGCTCTGGTCTTCCCTGGTGGCGCAGTGGTTGAGAGTCTGCCTGCCGATGCAGGGGACACGGGTTCGTGTCCCGGTACGGGAAGATCCCACATGCCGCGGAGCGGCTGGGCCCGTGAGCCATGGCCACTGAACCTGCGCGTCCGGAGCCTGTGCTCCGTAACGGGAGAGGAAAAAACAGTGGGACAAAAAACCGAAAAAAAAAAAAAAAAAAAAAAAAAAAAGAAGCAGAGGCTTTCAGAAGGTTTTTTCTAACCTCAGCCTTAACAGAAGTACAAAGTGAGTTTTAATAAAGAATTAAATCAAGTGGCCTTACTAGACAACTTTATCTGGGTCAGGGTCTAAAAACAGCTAAAATAGACAAATATAACTCCTCCATGTATTAATGAAGAAATGAGGTAATATGGGCTGAACTAGGGGTCAGTAACTATGGCCTATGGGCCAAATCAAGCCATCTGTTTCATTTTTGTTTTTTTAGTAAATAAATTTTATTAAAACACAGTCATGCTCATTCACTTGTATGTCGTCCAGTCTATGGCAACTTTTATGATACAATGATTGAACAGTCAAAACAAAGACTATACAAATCAGGCCTGCAAGCCTAAAGTATGCACTATCTAGTACTTTACAGAAAAAATGTATTGATCTCTGGGCTCAAACCTCAGGAAAACATTTTTGGAGAAAGTGCATCTTTGGAAATTTCTTAAGCGCTCTTGGGAAAAAGAGAAAACTAAGATGTATAGAATACTGATGTTAAATCTTGGGATATATTTCTTTCACATGTGCTTAAAAGAAGTCTATGATATAGTGCCATCAATACAATAGGTACAAGTACAAATACAACGGGTACAAATGAGCAAACTGGGGGTCAGATTCTACACAAGGTTGCTCAGTCTGGGGTCTCTTCGTACTCTTGCGGGGGTTGTCTATTACATAAGTGTGTTACATTTAAGGAAGTGTCATCTGTCCGCAGACATGATGTATTTATATATTTATGACAATTATCTGATGGCGATAAGATGTTACATCAAAACCAGTATTACAACTGGAAGTCAAGCATATTGACATAGCATGCCCTTGTTTTGAACTCATAGGAAGATGCCATCTGCGCTACTGAGAGTGATTCGTAATACAATGCTATACCATATGGAAATGACAAATTAGCATATTAGGTTGGAATGAGAAACCAGGTAAACAAAACTTGAACAAAGATTTGAATTAGCAACAAGCATGGTATGGGTTTTGGGTTTTTTCCCCTGCACAGTGAAATGGTACCAGAGCATGAAGATATAAATGAACACTGGGAGAATGAAAAGACAGCCTCATATTTTGCCACATAAAGTTGTTAAATATTCTTTATGGAGACTGCTTCTGTGCACACCCTGATTCTTGTGGTGCTATTAAAATGTACATTTTGTAGCAACGTTAATAAATGAGAAGTTCTGTTAAATGTATGCGTCTCACAGAGCTGGGCTCCTTTTTATGTTAAAGGAATATGCCTTGTTTCCATTTTAATATTTAGGACTATATGACTCAGCTTTAAATATACAGACCCAATATCTGCAGTAAAGAAAATTTGCTAGAGATGGTGGCTATACTTCCAAAATAAAGCCAATCTTGTCATACTGTTAGCTTTTAAGATCATTGTATTTTAATACTGTTAGCATTTTCACAAATTCTAATGAAAAAAATTCTGGGCCATTTGTATTACTCTAACTCTAATATATACATACACACATTTATATGCATATTACTAAAACAGTTTCTAACTGAATACTTTACCGTTTTGGAATTTTTTTCCTTCAGTAAATTTAAAAAGACTGTTATAATGATAAACTCATTTACTAAGTAAGTGTACGAATAAATGTGATATATTCTAGAAATAGGTACAAAGTAGAACAAATGAAGGAGAGTTTATTTAAACTGGAGAATTTCACCACAGGGTTGATATCTCAACTGAGTTTTAGAAAACAGGTAGGATTTAGACTGATAGAGCAGGAAGAAAGCAAGTGTATCTCTGGCAGAAAGATGTTGGGAAGATAACTAGATAGAAATTCCCAGCAGGCATTAGGGAAGATGCGTCAGAGAAATCAGCCCAAGGATGCGCATTTGGGACTCATTTCTGGGAAGAAGCCAAAAACAGTTGTGTGTACATAGATCTCTAAGGGGGACAGTGTCGAGAAGGAGAAAGAAACAAGTGCAGAATATTCCGGCAACATCCATGTTGTAGAGTAAGAAAAAGTTGACAAGACAGCATGGGAAGAAGGAGAAGTAAGAAAGCACGTTGTGAGAGAAGATTACAGAACTTCAGAGAAGTGTGGGCAGCGTCAAATGCTCCGGAGAAGAAAAAGAGAAGAAGGGATTTGAAAGGGTGATGGGCCTTGTCAACTACAAGATTAAAAACAACATCATTAGAGAAAGCAATTTCAACAGAAGGCCAGTGAACAGAGGGGTGAAGCTCCACTCTCTAGCGAAATGAGAGCAGACAGTGCGTGCACACCTGGCCCTTGTGGTTTGTAACAAGCTCAGAAGCCAGGGTCTAGGAAAAGGTAAGAGTACTTAACATCATTTTTTAACTTGTGTGTGTGTGTGTGTGTGTGTGTGTGTGTGTGTGTGTGTGTGTGCGTGCGTGCATGTTTGGGTTTAATTTGGGAATAGGTGAAATTTGATACCTCAGTTACTTGAAATTAAAGCGGTAAGAGACTGAAGAGACGAATGTCAGAAAATACTGGAGAATATACATGCTTAGTCTGAATGCAGTAGAGGGAGGTAGAAACAGCTGACCAAGCAGAAAGAAGAGCATACTGGTCAACATTTAAAAGAAACTGAAGGGATCTTTAACATATACCTGGTTCCTGGAGTGAATACATTGAGTACCATATACACAGTAATCATAGATACCTGAGAATCCCAGGATTAGTTTCCACGATTATCTAGATTCTACAGGACCTAGAATACCTTGGTATACAAGTTGCTTCCTTTATTCTGTTTAAGGAATTCAGCATGATTTTACACATAAATATTTCAGTTAAATTAATAAGCCATTTGAGAGATAATAAGAAGCTTTTTTTTTGCCGTACGCGGGCCTCTCACCGCTGTGGCCTCTCCCGTTGCGGAGCACAGGCTCCAGACGCGCAGGCTCAGCGGCCATGGCTCACGGGCCCAGCCGCTCCGCGGCACGTGGGATCTTCCCGGACCGGGGCACGAACCCATGTCCCCTGCATCGGCAGGCGGACTCTCAACCACTGCGTCACCAGGGAAGCCCTAAGAAGCTATTTTAAGTTATCTTTCGAAGACATGAAACTTTCCTCAGAATGAGCATCTTTTAAAAATCTCAGGATCTAAAAAACCTCTGACTACCTCACCCAATATTAAGTTAAAAAAAGAGTCTTTGAGAGTGAACAGAGCAGGGAAAATCATCTTGGAACACAAATCGAATTATTTAGCAATGAAACACTAATACATTGGATCCTCATAGGCCCAGCCGCTTCTGAAGTATTTCACTGGAGTAAGGCAGTTTCCTCTCGCTAGTAACATACTTCACACTTTAATCGCCTCTACAAATTCCCATCTTCTTCTGGAATAGGGTATCCTGCCCTCTTCTAACCCATACAACCTCATCCCTTGGGACAAACAAACATTATCGAATTTCTTGGTTTGCCTTGCTTTTGAAAACAAGGTCACTAATTCTAGGTCAAGGAAAATGCAGACTTTCAAGCCTTCTTTAGGCAGAGGAAGTGCTCTGGTACTATTGTGTGAGACCAAGACAACACATTCTCAATTGTATTGTATTATTTTGTCTTTGAAGTTCTTTTGACAACCATCATTCAGCATCTGAATACTTCCATGTCAACAGGCTCCATCCCAGTTCACTCCTGTTTAGGAAGGCGCAGTTAGGCAGAAAGACCCCAATGGCAGCCGAGGCTGGAACAAACAGAGAAGCCCAGAAGTGTCCCCTCTGCGGAGAAAGAGGTGAGTATCCACAGGCTCTCTCAGCTCTTCTAACCCTGTGCGTCACTCATTCATTTGGCCAGCACCCTGGTAAGTCCTATCTCTGTACTGAAACACCACATGTACTGAGGTCTCTGCCCAAGACTACTTTGATTTTGATAGCTCTGAATAAGTGTGTACTGGCAGTCCTCTCAACTACTGGTGGGATTCCCCTTATCCATCATATACTTATTTTAAATCAACAGTCCCTTAGCTTGCCTCTTCCTGCCTAGCATCTGGCAAGGGTAACTCTGGAGAACACAAGAGGGAAAGCCATCTGGAGATACTTCCACATTTTTTAATCATTCAAAGAGAAATTTCCTTCCTTTCTCCACACCATGACCTTTCAAAAGGTAAACAAACAAACTGGATGCAAATGTACATGTGCTCTAGCACATGGATACCCCCCTTCCATGGGGGAGCAGGATTTCCAAATGTCCATCTCACATTTGCCACATTTTGGTCTAAGACATATCTGAGTTTCTCCTCTTAATGATCCTTTAAGGGAGATAGATTGGACTTAGCTTGCAATTCACGCTTACTGTTTCGGTCACATGGGGGCACAGTGATAGAATGGGGGGAGGTGCAAAGAGGAGGGAAAAAAGGGACCAAGTCCCTCAGATCTTTCAGGTACGAAGCAGCAGAAGAAAATTATCTAAACCTTGTAGCTAGTTCAAATTTACAATACGGTAGAATTGTATCTTATATGTTCTGTTTCTATGATTCACTGAGGCCTGTCAATTATCAGTGTATGGTACATTTATGCCCATTGCGTAGAACACGGAGCATAATTTTATCATTTAAAATTGCACAAATTTATAGTTGTATGTCTTACTTTATGGCATATTTTCAGTCATGTCTATGATTTATTTGCTACCATATAATGTCAAATGACAACATTGTTCCTGTGAAGAAACATAAAACCTTTGGAACAATCTGCTTTACTCAGGTTTCTAAGAATGCATTGTGCTGACAGGTAGGAACTTGCCACAGCAGTTTTATGAACTCTCCTTGGCATAGATTTATGGTTAAAGGATAAAATGTCCCTTGTGAACATTTAGCAGGTTATGCCAAGCAAATTTTAAAATGTTGAGAGACATCCTGTGTTTTAATCTTAACCTTAAACCTGAAAGGCTACTTCAGGACCTCTCTGAAATACACCCCTCTCTGTGCTCCTGGCCTGAGGGTAGTTAGTTTCCTAAAGATGCTGTGTGTCTTTTTCATTTGACACTTAAACGTAACCTGCTTTGTATTGCTATTGTACTTCCGTAGCCTTTCTTCAGAACGCCATCAATGCAGTATTATTTACATAGGAAGACTACAGGTTGTTAGACTGAATTAAAGAATATGCATTGTACTGTTTCTAGAAAAGGCAATTCACCCCTGCACACGTGCGTATACACACACACACACAGTAACGGTGGCTTCTTAATTTAAAAACATGGTGGCATAAGCCTCAATTTGTTCTGATTTCATAACATTTGCAGACTCACAATAGAAAGTAAAATCACTGAGCAAAATAATAAACTTGACATCTGAAGCAAAAGTTTAAACATACTAACTACAATGATCACTACAATAAAATAGTTTTAAATATTTTACAGATAATTATTATAGTATATCATTTATTGTTATATAGAAAATTAAGGTATTAGAAGACTTCAGGTATAAAAACACATACTAAATTACTTATTAAATTACTAAAGTACTGTTTTGCAAATATTTATATTTATTTGGGATATACCTTAAAAATGTTAAGGTATAATTCTAATTGCAAAGAAGTTTTGTCAGCGAATGCCTAAAGATCTATCTTACACGTAAAGAAAGGAAAAAAGGGAAAACAAAGCAAGCCCAAAGTTAGTAGAGAATGGAAATAATAAAGATCAGAATGGAAATAAATGAAATAGAGACAAAAAAATTAAAGATTAAAAAGATAAAGAAAAGTAAGGGTTGGTTCTTTGAAAAGATTACTACACACAATTTTATGCCAACAAAGTGGACAGCCTAGAAGATACAGGTGAATTCCTAGTAACACACAATCTTCTAAGACTGAATCAGGAAGAAACAGAAAACATGAACAAACTGATCACTAGTAATGAAATTGATTCAGTAATCAAAAAACTCCCAACAGGACCAGACAGCTTCACAGGGCAATTAAATAGTCAAACAGTTACACCTATTCTCAGGCAATTTCAAATGAAAGGAAGAAACACTCCCAAACTTGTTCTACAAAACCAGCATTACCCTGAAACCAAACCGGACAAAGATATCACAAAAAATGAAAATTACGGGCCACTAACTCCAATGAACAAAATCCTCAACAAAATATTAGAAAACCAAATTCAACATTACATTAAAAGAGGCATATAGCATAATCAAGTGGGATTTATTTCAAGAATACAAGGATGTTTCAATATCCGTAAATCAATCCATGTGAATACAGCACATTAACAAAATGAAGGTTAAAAATCACATTATCTCAATAAGTGCAGAAATAGCATTAGACAAAATTCAACATCAATTTCTGACAAAAGTTCTCAACAAAGTTGGTATAGAGGAAACATACCTTAATGTAATAAAGGTCATATATGACAAACCGGCAGCAAACATAATACTCTATGGTGAAAAGCTGTAATCTTTTCCCCTAAGATCAGAAATAAAGACAAGGATGCCTACTATCAACACTTTTATTAAACATAGTATTGGAAATCTTAGCCACAGCAATCAGGCAAGAAAGAGAGATAAAAGGCAACCACATTGGAAAGGAAGAAGTCAAACTGTCAACTATTAACAGATGACAAGATATTACATATAGAAAATCCTAAAGACTCCACCAAAAACCCTTAGAACTGATAAATAAATTCAGTAAAGCTGCAGGATACAAAATCAATATTCAGAAATCTGTTGCATTTCTATACACTAATAATGAACTATAAGAGATATTAAGGAAACAATCCCATCTACATCCACAAGAATAAAGTACCTAGGTATAAATTTAACCAAGGAGGTAAAAGACTTGTACCTATACATCAATGTATAAGACACTGATGGAAGACATTGAACATGACACAAAGAAATGGAAAGATATACCATGCTCATGGATTCGAAGAAATAATATTGTTAAAATGTCCATACTACCCAGAGCAATCTAGAGTCAGTGCAATTCCTATCAAAATATCAAGGGCATTTTTTGCAGAACTGGAGGTAATAATCCTAAAATTTGTATGGAACCAGAAATCACCCCAAATAACTGAAGCTTCTCTTAGGTTTGGACAATGTGTTTGGACATGGATCCACCATTGGAGTATTCTATACAAGTTTCACTGCCTTCGAAATCCTTTGTGCTCTATCTAGTCACCCCTCCCTCCTCACTAAGCCCTGATTTCACTGCATCCATCAAATTTAGATAAATTTTGTTTTCATTTAGTTCAAAATATTTTCACATTTCTCTTGTGATTTCTTCTTTGACCCATGTATAATTTAGAAGTGTGTTGTTTAATCATCACATGTTGGAATTTTCCAGTTACGTTTGTTATTGATTTCGAACTTAAGTCCACTGAGATCTTAGAGAAGACATTTTATGATTTTTATTCGTTTAAGTTTGCGAAGGTGTGTTTTATGGCCCAGAATGTGGTCTATCTTAGTGAATATTCCATGTGAGCTTCAAAACAATGTGTATCCTTATGTTGGATGAAGTAGCATATAGATGCCATTTATATCCAGCTGGTTGATGGTGGTGTTGAGTTCAACTATGCCTTCATTGATTTTCTCCTTCTGGATCTGTCCATTTCTGAGTGAGAGGTGTCAGTCTTCAACTCTAATAGTAGATTAACTTTTTTCTCCTTGCACTTCTATCAGTTTTTGCCTCATGTAGTTTGAGGCTCTGTCATTAGACACATACACATTAGCAATTGCTATGTTTTCTTGGAGAACTGACTTTTTATCGTTATGTAATATGCTCTCTTTATCCCTTATTTTGAAGTCTGCTCTGTCTGAAATTAATATAGCTATTCTTGCTTTTTTCTGATTAGTGTAAGCATGGAACATTTTTCTCCATCCATTTACTTTTAGTCACATGTGTCTTTATATTTAAAGCAGGTTTCTTAGAGACAACGTAGACTTGGCTCATGTTTTTTGATCCACTCTGTCAATCGGTCTTTTAATTCGTGCATTTAGACCACTGATACTCAAAATGATTATTAGTATAGTTGGGTTAACATCTATTTTTTTTTTTTTTTTTTTTACTGTTTTTTTACTGGGCTTGTTCTTTATTCCTATTCTTGTCTCCCCCTGTTTTTCTGTCTTGTATTCTTTTAAACACTTACATGATTCCATTTTTCTCCTTCCTTAGCATGTTAATTGTACTCTTTTTAGTGGTTGCCTTGGATTTTATAATATGTTTTTACAGCTAACCAAAGTTCTCTTTCAAATAGCATTATACCACTTCATGGGTAGTATAAGTTCCTTAAAAACACAGTACTCCTATACCTCCTCCCATCCATCTCTTTTATCATTGCTGTCATTCACTTCACTTACATATAAATATACATAAGCATATATATATATACACACACACACACACATACATATGTATGCATACATGCATAGGATATATACATAAATATACAGAATCAAATACATTGTTATTATTTTGAACAAATTGTTATGTGCTAGGTCAATTAAGAAAAGTAAAAATTTTTATTTTACTTTCACTTATTCCTTCTTCAATGCTTGCTTTCTTTATGTAGATCCAAGGTCTGCTCTGTAAAGAACCTTTTTTAAAATATTTTTTTTGTCAGGCAGGTCAGTTAAGGACAAATTTTCTCCATTTTTGTTTGTCTGAGATACCCCTTATTTTCTCTTCACTTTTGAAGGATAATTTTGCAAGGTACATAATTCTAGGTAGTGAGGGTTCTTCCTCAACATTTTAATATTTTCTTTCCACTCTCTTCTTTCTTGAATGGTTTCTGAAGAAAAGTTAGATATAATTCTTATCTTTGTTCCTCTATATGTAAGCCCCCACCCCAGTTATTTTAAGGAATTTTTTTTGGAATCTTTGATTTTCTGTAAATGGAAGAAAATATACCTTTGGTTTTTTTTCAGGGGTTTTTTTTGGCATCTATCTTGCCTGGTATTCTCTGATCTTCCTGGATCTTTGGTTTTCGTGTTTGACATTTGTGGAAAGTATCAGTCATTACTGTTTCAAATATGTCTTCTTTTCCTTTCTCTTTTCTTCTGGTATTCTTATTAAATTTATGTTACCCCTTCTGTAGCTGTCTCACATTCCTTGGATATTCCATTCTGATATTTCTCTTAGTCCTTTTTCTCTTTGCTTTTTGGTTTGAGGATTCTGTTGATGTATTTTCTAATTCAGACATTCTCTTCTCTGCTCTGTGTGTTCTACTCATCAGTCCATCAAAAGCATTCCTCATTTACGTTATAGTGTTTTTATACCTAGTACTTTTTTTTTGGTCCTTAGAATTTCTACCTCTCTGCTTACCCTGCCCATCTGTTCTTAAACACTGTCTACTTTTCCAGTAGAGCCCTTAGCATGTTAATCATAGTTGGTTTAAATTTCTAGTCTGGTAGTTCCAACATCCATGCCAGGTCAGGGTCTAATGCTTTCTCTGTCTTTTCAAATTGTGTTTGTTGCCCTTTGGTGTGTCTTGTCATTTTTGTGTGATAGGTGGACAGTGTGTACTAGGTAAAAGACACCACTGAAAGTTGGCCTTTAGTAATGTGGTGATGAGGTGTGGGGAGAGGGAAAAAGTACTACAGTCCTACAATTAGGTCTCAATCTTTTAGTGAGCCTGTGTCCCTTGCCTGTGAAATTCTTAAGTGTTTCTCAGTCTTTTTCTCCTCTCTTAGGTGTGACAGGATGGCTAGAGTGGTCTAGAGTTGGGTATTTCCCTTCTTCCACATAGAAGGCTAGATCCAGCTGAAGTTGTCCATTTCCTTTCACCAGGTTAGTCAGACTCCGATAATACCCCAGCAGGTTGGCCTCTGATTAACTAGTTCCCCCTGATAGCAGGCTTTATTAAGAACAGAGTGCTCTGAAATATTTAAAAATGGTTATTTTACCCCTTCCCCTGCCAGAAGCCTGAGAGTATTTTTTTCCCAGATATTTACTGTGGGAATCTGGTCAAGCTCTGGGTGGTACATTTCTAAATATTATGCACCTGCCACGACTAGATCCCCCTGGAGTTTTTAAATCTGAGACACGTCCACATTGTACCTTCAGCTCTTCATCAACTGCAGTTCAGGTTTACTACCCCTGCACTAGCTCCCATGGCAGTTTCTGCCTCCAAGTCTCTGTTCCAGTAAGCTGTGACCCCCTGTGTTTTTCTCTGTCTACGATACTGGTGGCAGTGTTTTGCCCTGTGTCCTCCTCTCTAATGGATCCAGGAAGAGTTGTTGATTTTTCAGCCTGTTTCAGTTTTCTACACATTGTTAGGACAGAGTGGGTAACTTCCAACCTCCCTGCATACAGAACTATCAACTCTGTCCTAATATTTTGGTATTTACTAATATTTATTTTTCATAAGTTGAAAATATTTGAGATAATAAAATACGAATTAATTACATATTAATCTTAAATACTTACATAATTGCTTTTGTAACCATACAAATATACAGGGATTATTCCTAACAGGAAAAAATTTTTTAATTGTTATATAAGTATCTGTAAGTTTTTACATACTTGTGTGGTTTATTTAATTGGGAAGAAATGTGTTACAGAGAAATGAGCCACTGAATAATTGGTCACCAAATTTTAGTGCTTATCCAGGCTGTTTTTTTACTTAAGTATAATGTAGTGAGGTATTTATATTGTATACATAATTTTCCATGTAGGTATACAGTTTATTTATTTTGGGGACAGGGTTTCCATAACTTTTATGAACATCTCAAATAGATATGACCACAAAAACAAACAAAATTATTACTCTAAGGCATCAGGAGATAACCTTCACCAGTAAATACTGCAATGATATATTTATATTGAATCCTACATTTACATTTAGCTGTCAACTGAGAGAAAAAGAAAATGTCTTTTAAAAGTTCAGAAATATGATACCTTTGCCTACAAGTTTAGGAAAACACTTCAATTTTTAAATTTCTGTCTTATGTGATTCTGTTGCTCTGAGAAACTATTATTTTCATTACAGAATTAATGGATGCATAAACTCTCAAATGAACCAATTATCACTGAATTTCCAGAAATATTCAGTTATATAGGTGTTGGGGGCTGGCATGTGTTCCTACAAAAGTCTCAAGTTTGGAGCCCTAACCGCCATAGCTCAGAATTTGACTACATTTGGAGACAGAACCTTTAAAGGGTTTATTAGGTTGGAATTGAAATTAAGGTCATTAGGATGGGCCCTAATCCAATCTGGCTGGTGTCTTTACAGGAATAGGAAATCGACAATTGGAGATGCAAGGGGCCTGTGGACACAGAGGAAAGGCCATATGTGGACACAGCGAGGAGATGGCCACCTTCAAGTCAAGGAGACAGGCCTCAGAAGAAACCAAACCTGCTGACACCTTGATGTTAGACTTCTAGTCTCCACAACTGTGAGAAAATAAATTTCTTTTGTTTAAGCTCTCAGTCTATAGTACTTTGTTATGGCAGTCCTGAAAACCAGTACATTCGGTATATTGTAGGAAGAAAATAGTTGGAGGATTCACTCAGAATAAGCAATGACACACTCTACTTTTAAAGTCTCTTTAAAAATGAAGGAAGAACAAAGGTATTCTCATAGACTCAAGGAGTAAGTAAATGAGAAACAAATATATATTTAAAAACTAAAGTATGTGCTTCAGGCAGAAAGAAAATGATTCCACATGGAAATACCGAAATGTGAGAAGCAATGAAAAACCCTGAAAATGGTAGCAATCATGAATAAAATTGAAAATGACTCTGCTAAACAACTGCAAGTTCCTATAGAGTCCAATAATATGTACCTCAATAGACATATTCATAATAATGCAAAAGTTGAGAAGAGTAAATAGAGCTTAATGGTTTGAAGGTGCCATTGGTACTGTGGGAAGTGGTAAAAATAGTAATTTACTTTAGACTCAATACATTAAAATTATGCTGTAATCTTTATGGTAGGTGGTTTAAGAATAGTAAAAGAATGAATAAATAGTAAGCTAGTAGATTGCAAAATGAAATACTAAAATATATTCAGTTAATCAAATGAAGGCAATGAGATAAAAAGAATGTAGAAGAGATGGGTCAAAGAGAAAAGAAAGAGTAAAATGAGTGGTATCAGTTATACCAATAAGTGTAAATAAATTAAACATGCCAAATAAAGCAGTAAGAGCATCAGCCTGGGGGAAAAAAACCCATAAAAACACTTTGCTGCTAAAAATAAAACCCAGAAAACAAAAAACAAAAATACAAAAACCCCTTAAATATATGGACTCAGAAAGGTTAAAAGCAAAGAGAAAAAGGAAAACCATGAAAGTACTAACAACAAGAAAGTGGCTCTATCTAGACTAATATCGTAAATTCAACTTTAAAGCAAAAAAAAGTCATTACTAGAGAAAAAGAAACATATTTCACATGGTGAATATGCGTAGTTAAATGACTGTTTTCATGACCTCAACTGTGCACCTCTTACTGTATCTATGACCTTTGAAATTCATTGAACTAAATAGTTGGAGTATATTTTCTCACCCCTCTAATTTGTGCTTGTCGATGCTACTTGTTTCTGTGAAATTAAAAAAAAAAAAGATAGCAGACTGAGCAGAGGTAGGGGCTTGATGAAGCATGTGTGTGTTTTATTTTTTTCTCTTGCTTCTCTGCAGTACTTGTGAGAATATGCCTGAGATATCCTTTTGTAAGGACTTTAGAGACATGTAGATAAAAGAAACACATGGAAGAGAGATGGGTTAATCCAATCAAGCCTGTCATAGACAAGCCAATGATCAGAAAACTTCCAAAAATGGGGTGGGAGGATGGGAAAGACCAGGAAAATCTACAGAGTAAAGGAACCAAGCTTCATCTGACTGGGACTGAAGAAGTTAACCCAAAAGAGAACAGGACAATGAGTCAACTTGTAGACACATAGGCAATATTAAATCATTTTGTAAAGTCATTATGTTTGGAGATGATTTGTTATCCATCATTATTATATAAAACAGATAACTGATACAGAAACTGGTGCTAGAAATATGACACTGTCAAAAAAATCTATACTATGGAATTGACTTTGGTACCTGACAATGGATAGACGCTGAAAAAACTGGAAAAACAAACCGATCGCAAAGGCTGAAAAATGGCAAGGAACCTGTTGTAGGAGGCTTGAAATACAGCTACCAGTGTTTTGCAGTAGTGAAACAATCATAAGACTATCACATGAATTAAATTAGAAAATAGGAAAAATGTGCCTAATGAACACTTGGAAGTTTTTAAATTGCTTTATGAAATACTGAAGGTTCAGTTTGCTCTTAAGAGCTACAAATGATAAGCTTCTATGAGAAAGAAACAAACTAGAAAAGATAAAGCAGAACTTACAGGAAATAAAGAACAAAGGAAACTTGATGAGTTTGATAAGAAAGTATAATCTCCAAAATTTCTAGATGGCAAAATATTCCTAAAGGGTCTTTGCTGGTGGCGCAGTGGTTAAGAATCCGCCTGCCAATGCAGGGGACACGGGTTCAAGCCCTGGTCTGGGAAGATCCCACATGCCGCAGAGCAACTAAGCCCATGCACCACAACTACTGAGCCTGTACTCTAGAACCCACAAGCCACAACTACGGAGCCTGTGTGCCACAACTACTGAAGCCCACACACCTAGAGCCAGTGCTCAGCAACAAGAGAAGCCACCGCAGTGAGAAGCCTGCACACCACGACAAAGAGTAGCCCCTGCTTGCCACAACTAGAGAAAGGCCGTGTGCAGCAACGAAGATCCAACACAGCCACAAATAAATAAATAAATTTATTTAAAAAACCTATTCCCAAAGGAAAATATGTTATGATAGGAGTTGAAAGTTAAAAGGATGTGGCAGGAAAATGCTTGTGAATTAAGACAATGTGTAGGATATTATCTCAGCTAGGAAAAAAGAGCTTCCATAATCCTAGGAACATTGTGTGATGCATCAGCATATCATGCCCAAAATGAGTTTATCTAGGGAAAGAAGCATACATATTTCTAAGGGAATTATACGAGTGGATTCTGGTAAACGATGTGTAATGGAATCACATTTATAGACAACCCACCAAGTTTCTAAGGGAATTTAACTGGCTAATTTCTCCAGCCTGGACTAAAATGGACTGATATTGTTTAAAATGAAAACAAACAAACAAAAAAACCCTCTCTCACATTTTCTGCAGACAGAATGACGATTAAAAAAGCATGAAAAAGTCTCAAAATCTCCAGCATCCTTTTCAGAAGTGATCAAGGAGTGGAACCAGAAAGGATTTATGTTCAAAGTACCAGAGACAAAAGATGTCCAAAAAAATGGGTTGAGGAACTACTCCCAGGCATTATAATTAAGGCCAAAATGAAAAACATTCCCCAAACTTGGGGTATTTGCCATGATTTCCCAAGCTAGATTTCTGAATACTAATAAAACAATAACTGCTACATGTCCATTGTCCCCACTCTTGAGTAGGAAATTCTACTGTAGTTATCTTTTCCTTGTTGCACTATTAAGGTTTAGGATGGGGTGAGTAGATAACTTCTTTTTTGTCAAGAATTCTTCAGGACATGACGAACCATGTACAAGGAATCATACATGGATTTAATATAGATCACAAGATTCTGGGATATGAACTTGATGCAACTGAATGAAACTTTGGGGGAAACTGGGAGAGAACTGATCATATTTTTCACATGGAAGGTTTGTAAATAATTGTGACCAGGCACTGATTTGTGGTTGATTGCACTGACTGCCCAGAATCTTCAGCTCTATTTGTATAACAGCTTTTTGTCTTATGACTTTGCATTCTTTCTCACTAAAGAGGTAGAGTCTATTTCCCCACACCTTGTATATAAGCTTTGCCATGTGACAATCTGCACTGGTCATCAATTTATTGCTTTTCAACTCTGGATTATCCCTCAGGACCTGCTCTGCAATAACGGACGAGACATTGTAATTATTTCTACTTTACAGTGAGCACAACACTCTGTCATCAAAGGTCACTAAAGGACAATGAAGGAAGAAAAAACTCCTAAGTTTGAGTGTTCTAAATTTTTACTTTTTCTTGCCTCTTACTTCATAATCTGTCTATGGTCACAAGTGGGGACATCCAGGGAATTTCTGCCCAAGCCACATGCCCAGAGTAGCATCCCTCAGTGATCCTACGGCCCTGGCCTGACCTTGGTGACTTCTCAGGGCCCTCCTGATGCGTAGAGTGTATGCTCCAGGACTGACAGCAAGGGCAACACTCCACCTCCCTCTGTGTGCCTACGGATAAGTCTTAGCTTGTCTGCATGGTGGAGGGTTATCTTCCAAATAACCCTGCATGTTCTTGATATAGACACTGTATCTTCTGATGCAGACACTGCATGCTCCCAGCCTCATGCCCACGGAAACGCACTGTGCAAACTCCTACTAGCCTAGGCTTAAGTGCACCCTGGAGGGTTGTTTCCACTGGCTCTCCTGACATGGAAACCACGTGCTTCAGCCTTCATGAACAAGAGAGGTGCCAGGGCACCCTCTATGTGCCTGTTTACCAGCCTCGATTCTCCTTTGCCCTGATGGTCATTCTTCATGGACCTTCTACATGGGCTCTGTGTGTTCCCTGTTTCCCAACTACAGTGACATCCCAAATCCCACTGCATGCCTACCCACCAGGCTTGACTCACCTGCACATTTGAAGGTTATCACCTGATTGCCAGAAAACTGGACTAGCTCTGGCAGAAGCAATCTAGTGTATATCTCTGCCAACAAATGGGCTTAAGCCACACCTTCTCTAATGAGATTTGACGCCTAGCTTTAGAAAGGGTACCCTTCCTCTCTAATTTTGTTCTTCTTTAAGGACTCTCTCAAAAACCCTAGGCTATCCATTAGTTATCTTTCCTTTTTATAGGTTGCTCTCCTAAAATAGTTTCATAATTACTTACATTAAACTTCTATTTAAACAACTATGTCATTTTTGTCTCCTGATTGGTCCCAGACTGATACGCTTATCTTGCCTAATAGGATGTTAGCAGATTTCTTACCAGCAAAGGCTTGAAAGAATGTTGCATGTTTCTACTTTGTCTTATTTCTCTGTAGCTATCATTAGAATATTCCATGAAAACTAACCAGATCAAGGGATAGAAAAGAATTGTAAGCATGAAAATCACATGAAGGAGAGCAGAGTTTTCACGTAACTTATAAGGGAGCTGAGTCAAGATCAGCAGAATTGGCCTAGGTGACCCACAGCTGACTTCAGATGCATCAGTGAGCCTGGCTTTGACCATAAATTTTCTCCAGTCCATATGCTTGTTAGGAATATATCCTGTCTGGAGCCACTAGTTGTGGTGTAATTCTTTATACAAGAAGGGAGTGGCAAAAGATAGCTGACCCAAAGGCCAATATACATGGAAATCCTAACTCCACAATCTTAAATCTGTATGACACCAATAATCCAGTTTTAAAATGAATAAAGCAATAGAAAACAAAATTAAAGGAGAAATGTTAAAATCCCCAGCTTTACATCATTTAATGTAATGGGAAAAATCCAGAAGCTATCAAAAAAGGACAAACTCAGTATAAATTGACAGAAGAAAAATATTGAGCAAGCATTTAACTGAAGATTCTCAAAACATACGCAAAGTTGCTGTCATCAGTGAAATGCAAACTAAAAGCACAATGCAATATTACTGCAGGTACACCATAACGGCTAAAGAAAAAGAAAGAAAGAAACAACACTCTTCCAGTTATCTACTGCAGCAGAATGAAACACCTCAAAACTGCGTGGAGTAAAACACATCAATTTCCCTCTCATGTTTCAAGAGTTCCAGCAGCCTTACATGGGGGATTCTTGTGTTCTACATGGAACTGAAGGGGTCTAGTGGCTGGGCTGGTGGGAAATATTTAACACAACTTCACTCTTGTGACTGGCATAGAAGGTTTGCTGGAAGACTGGGATTAACTCATACTGTCAACAAGCCCTCCCCAGCTTGACGGTCAGAGAGTGGTCAGACTATTTACATGGTGGCCCAGAGTTCCAAGTGAGGGGCCTTCAAGATGCCCCAAGAGAAGCTGAGATGCTTCCTATTATTATAAGTAAAATTCCAGAACTTCTGTTGCAGTCTGTTGGCCAATTCATTCAAGAGGAAGAGAATCAGACTCCACCTCTCAACAGGAAAATGAGGCAAGAATTGCTAGCCATTAACAACCTACACAATTACAAGTATGTGCATGGAGGGTAAATACCTGGTTGATGGGCGTGTAAAACGGTATATCCAGTTCTGAAACCTGTTTGGCATTATCCTCTAATCATATGCGTGTCTGAACATACGTAATTATACTCCTAGATAATTACATAAATGTAAATACATATTCTCCAAAAGACATGAACTGAAATGATACTGTAGTGCTGTTGTGCCCCAAATGGGAGAACACAGGAATACCCTTTAACAGTAAAATGACTAAAAGGTGTGTGACAGATTACAACCTCCCATCCAACACTCTTCTTAAAATAAGATTTTGACAATTTTATTCCAAAGGGGTGGGATGTATATTACTTCTCTCCTCTTGAATCTGGGTGGATTGACGGTTATTGTTAGAGTGACACTATGTGACTTTTGAAGCTAAGTCATGAAACAAGCCTGAGTTCCTGCCTGATTCTCTTGGGATGATCACTCTTAGAACCAAGCACTGTGCCATAGGGAGCCCAAGTATTCCACTGAGAGATCAGTCTGGAGAGAAATGCACCTTGCATGAGCCCAGAGCTGTCAGCTTGCGCCAACGGGCCTGAGACATCAGTGTTGGGACCAGAAAGCAGGTAAAGCCCTAAAGGTCCTGAGAAAAGTGTTAGTGAGATCCTGAAAGGCCTCAGGGAAGCTGTTAGTGAAGATGTAAAGGAAGGACATGTTATTGGAAGTTTGAGGAAAGAGGCCCCATGTTATGCACGAATGGCACTGTTGGTAACACTGCCCCCTGCAGGACTGGGGAAGGTGGGAACAGTACCCAGTGAGCCAGATGACCTAGCTGAGGAGATTTTCAGATAGAATACTTGAAGGGCCACCTGTTATCTTCTGTTAGAATTAAAAGTGAGAAGAGACATGACTTCAGAAATGTTTAAACAGTAAAAGCCAGAACATACTGAGTTGTAAAATAAAACTGTTTCTCATCTCCAATCTCTCCTCGTGGCAAAATATTCTCAAGTTATGAATCTTAAAGACATTATTCCAGGGACCTTCAAGATGGCAGAGGAGTAAGACGAGGAGATCACCTTCCTCCTAAGAAATACAACAAAAAATATCTACATCTGGTACAACTCCTACAGAACACCTACTGAATGCTGGCAGAAGACCTCAGGCTTCCCAAAAGGCAAGAAAATCCCCATGTACCTGGGTAGGGCAAAAGAAAAGAGAAAAAACAGAGACAAAACAATAGGGACACGACATGCACCTCTGGGAGGGAGCTGTGAAGAAGGAAAGTTTCTACACACTAGGAAGACCCTTCACTGATGGGGGGTAGGCGGGGGGGGGGGAGCTTCAGAGCCACAGAGGAGAGCACAGCAACAGGGGTGCAGAGGGCAAAGCAGAGAGACTGCCGCACAGAGGATCGGTGCCGACCAGCACTCACCAGCCCGAGAGGCTTGTCTGCTCCCCCGCCGGGGTGGGTGGGAGCTGAGGCTCGGGCTTTGGAGGGCAGATCCCCAGGAGAGGACTGGGGTTGGTGGTGTGAACACAGCCTGAAGGGGCTAGTGCGCCACAGCTAGCCAGCAGGGAGTCCGGGAAAAAGCCTGCACCTGCCTAAGAGGCAAGAGACCACTGTTTCGGGGATGCGCGAGGAGAGGGGATTCAGAGCACTGCCTAAACGAGCTTCAGAGACGGGCACGAGCCGCAGCTAACAGATCGGACCCAGAGATGGGCATGAAACACTAACGCTGCTGCTGCAGCCACCAAGAAGCCTGTGTGCAAGGGTAGGTCACTATCCACAGCACCCTCCCCTCCCCTCCCCCAGGAGCCTGTGCAGCCCGCCACTGCCAGGGTCCCATGATCCAGGGACAACTTACCCGGGAGAACGCACGGCGCGCCTCAGGCTGTGGCAAAGTCATACTGGCCTCTGTGCTGCAGGCTTGCCCCACATCCCAATTGTAAATACTGTACCCCTCCCTCGCCCAGGCCTGAATGAGCCAAAGCCCCCTAATCAACCGCTGCTTTAACTCTGTCGTGTCTGGGCGGGGAACAGATGCCTGAGGGTGACCTACAAGCAGAGGTGGGGCCAAAAGCAAAGCTGAACCCCAGGAGCTGTGCGAACAAAGAAGAGAAAGGGAAGTCTCTCCCAGAAGCCTCAGGAGCAGCGGATTAAATCTCCACCATCAACTTGAGGTACCTGCATCTGTGGAATACCTGAACAGACAACGAATCATCCCAAAATTGAGGAGGTGGACTTTGGGAGCAACTGTAGACTTGGGGTTTGCTCTCTACAACTGATTTTTTATTTTTATGTTTATCTTAGTATAGTTTTTAGCACTTGTTATCATTGGTGGATTTGTTTATTGGTTTTGTTGCTCTCTTTTTTATTACTATTTTATTTTAATAATTATTTTTTATTTTCTTTCTTTTTTTTCTCCCTTTTCTTCTGAGCCGTGAGGCTGACAGGGTCTTGGTGCTCCAGCCTGAGCCTCTGAGGTGGGAGAGGTGAATTCAGGACACTGGACCACCAGAGACCTCCCGGCCCCACATAATATCAATCAGCAAGAGCTCTCCCAGAGATCTCCATCTGAACACAAAGACCCAGTTCCACACAACGGCCAGCAGACTCTAGTGCTGCATGCCCCACACCAAACAATTAGCAAGACAGGAACACAGCCCAACCCATTAGCAGAGAGGCTGCCTAAAATCATACTAAGTTTACAGACACCAAAAAACACATCACTGGATGTGGCCCTCTCACAAGAAAGACAAGATCCAGCCCCACCCACCAGAACACAGGCACCAGTCCCCTCCACCAGGAAGACTACACAAGCCACTGAACCAATCTCACCAACTGGGGGCAGACACTCAAAACAACAGGAACTATGAACCTGCAGCCTGAGAAAAGGAGACCACAAGCACAGTAAGTTAAGCAAAATGAGAAGACACAGAAACACACAGCAGATGAAGAAGTAAAGTAAAAACACATCAGACCAAACAAATGAAGAGGAAATAGGCGGCCTACCTGAAAAGGAATTCAGAGTAATGATAAAGATATCCAAAATCTTGAAAATATAATGGAGAAAGTACAAGAAACGTTTAACAAGGACCTAGAAGAACTAAAGAGCAAACAATGATGAACAACACAATAGATGAAATTAAAAATTCTCTAGAAGGAATCAATAGCAGAATAACTGACGTAGAAGAAGGGATAAATGACCTGGAAGATAAAATAGGGGAAATAACTACCTCAGAGCAGAATAAAGAAAAAAGAATGAAAAGAATTGAGGACAGTCTCAGAGACCTCTGGGACAACATTAAATGCACGAACATTCGAATTATAGGGGTCCCAGAAGAAGAAGAGAAAAAGAAAGGGTCTGAGAAAATATTTGAAGACATTATAGTTGAAAACTTCCTAACATAGGAAAGGAAATAATTCCAGGAAGAAGAGAGAGTCACATACAGGATAAATCCAAGGAGAAACACGCCAAGACACAATCAAACTATCAAAAATTAAATACAAAGAAAAAATATTAAAAGCAGCAAGGGAAAAGCAACAAATAACATACAAAGGAATCCCCACAAGGTTAACAGCTGATCTTTCAGCAGAAACTCTGCAAGCCAGAATGGAGTGGCAGGATATATTTAAAGTGATGAAAGGGGAAAACCTACAACCATCAGTATTCTACTCAGCAAGGATCTCATTCAGATTTGACAGAGAAATTAAAACCTTTACAGACAAGCAAAAGTTAAGAGAATTCAGCATCACCAAACCAGCTTTACGACAACTTCTCTAGGCAGGAAACAAAAGACAAGGAAAAAACCTACAATAAAAAACCCAAAACAATTAAGAAAATGGTAATAGTAACATACATATTGATAATTACAGTAAATATAAATGGATTAAATGCTCCAACCAAAAGACATAGACTGGTTGAATGGATACGAAAACAAGACCTGTATATATGCTGACTACAAGAGACCCACTTCAGACCTAGAGACACATACAGCCTGAAAGTGAGGGGATGGAAAAACATATTCCATGCAAATGGAAATCAAAAGAAAGCTGGAGAAGCAATCCACATATAAGACAAAATAGACTTTAAAATAAAGACTATTACAAGAGACAAAGAAGGACACTACATAATGATCAAGGGATCAATCCAAGAAGAAGATATAACAATTGTAAATATTTATGCACCCAACATAGGAGCACCTCAACATATAAGGCAAATGCTAACAACAATAAAGGAGAAATTGACAATAACACAACAACAGCAGGGGACTTTAACACCCCACTTTCACCAATGGACACATCATCCAAAATGAAAATAAATAAGGAAACACAAGCTTTAAATGACACATTAAACATGATGGACTTAATTGATATTTATAAGACATGCCATCCAAAAACAACAGAATACACGTTCTTCTCAAGTGCTCATGGAACATTCTCCAGGATACATCATACCTTGGATCACAAATCATGCATTGGTAATTTTAAGAAAATTGAAATCATATCAAGTATCTTTTCCAACCACATATGCTCTGAGACTACATATGATTTACAGGAAAACACTATAAAAGAAACAAACACATGGAGGCAAAACAATACACTACTAAATAACCAAGAGATCACAGAAGAAATCAAAGAGGAAATAAAAAACACCTAGAAATAAATGACAATGAAAACACGATGACCCAAAACCTATGGGATGCAGCAAAAGTGGTTCTAAGAGGGAAGTTTATAGCAATACAATCCTACCTCAAGCAACAAGAAAAATCTGAAATAAACAACCTAGCCTTACACCTAAAGCAATTAGAGAAAGAAGAACAAAAAAAAACCCAAAGTTAGCAGAAGGAAAGAAATCATAAAGATCAGATCAGAAACAAAGAAAAAAGAAATGAAGGAAACAACTGCAATGATCAATAAAACTAAAATCTGGTTCTTTGAGAAGATAAATAAAATTGGTAAATCTTTAGCCAGACTCATCAAGAAAAAAAGGGAGAAGACTCAAATCAATAGAATTAGAAATGAAAAAGGAGAAGTAACAACTGACACTGCAGAAATACAAAGGATCATGAGAGATTACTACAAGCAACTATATGCCAATAAAAGGGACAACATGGAAGAAAAGGACAAACTCTTAGAAAAGCACAACCTTCCAAGACTGAATCAGGAAGAAACAGAAAATATAAACAGACGAATCACAAACACTGAAATTGAAAATGTGATTAAAAATCTTCCAAGAAACAAAAGCCCAGGATCAGATGGCTTCACAGGCAAATTCTCTCAAACGTTTAGAGAAGAGCTAACACCTATCTTTCTCAAACTCTTCCAAATATAATAGACAGAGGAAGCCTCCTAAACTCATTCTGCGAGGCCACCATCACCCTGGTACCAAAACCAGACAAAGATGTCACAAAAAAAAGAAAAATACAAGCCAATATCACTAATGAACATAGATGCAAAAATCCTCAACAAGATACCAGCAAACAGAATCCAACAGCACATTAAAAGTATCATACACCATGATCAAGTGGGGTTTATCCCAGGAATGCAAGGATTCTTCAATATATGCAAATCAATGTGATACACCATACTAACAAATTGAAGGATAAAAACCATATGATCATCTCAATAGATGCAGAGAAAGTTTTGACAAAATTCAACACCCATTTATGATAAAAAAAAAAACTCTCCAGAAAGTAGGCATAGATGGAACCTACCTCAACATAATAAAGGCCATATATGACAAACCCACAGCCAACATCATTCTCAATGATGAAAAACTGAAACCATTTCCTCTAAGATGAGGAATAAGACAAGGTTGTCCACTCTCACCACTATTATTCAACATAGTTTTGGAAGTTTTAGCCATAGCAATCAGAGAAGAAAAAGAAATAAAAGGAATCCAAATTGGAAAAGAAGAAGTAAAACTGTCACTGTTTGCAGATGACGTGATACCATACACAGAGAATCCTAAAGGTGCTACCAGAAAACTACCAGAGCTAATCAATGAATCTGGTAAAGTAGCAGGATACAAAACTAATGTATCTCTTGCTTTCCTATACATTAACGATGAAAAATCTGAAAGAGAAATTAAGGAAACACTCCCATTTACCACTGCAACAAAAAGAATAAAATCCCTAGGAATAAACCTACTTAAGGAGATAAATGACCTGTATGCAGAAAACTATAAGACACTGATGAAAGAAATGAAAGACAATACAAACAGATGGAGAGATATACCATGTTCTTGGATTGGAAGAATCAACATGTGAAAATGACTATACTACGCAAAGCAATCTACAGTTTCAATGCAATCCCTATCAAACTACCAATGGCATTTTTCACAGAACTAGAACAAAGAATTCCACAATTTGTATGGAAACACAAAAGACCCCGAAGAGCCAAGCAATCTTGAGAAAGAAAAACGGAGCTGGAGGACTCAGGCTCCCTGACTTCAGACTATACTACAAAGCTACAGTAATCAAGACCGTATGGTACTGGCACCAAAACAGAAATATAGATGAATGGAACAGGATAGAAAGCCCAGAGATAAACCCACACATATATGCTCACCTTACCTTTGATAAAGGAGGCAAGAATATACAATGGAGAAAAGACAGCCTCTTCAATAAGTGGTGCTGAAAGGGCTTCCCTGGTGGCGCAGTGGTTGAGAGTCCGCCTGCCAATGCAGGGAACATGGGTTCGTGCCCCGGTCTGGGAAGATCCTACATGCCGTGGAGAGGCTGGGCCTGTGAGTCATGGCCACTGAGCCTGTGCATCTGGAGCATGTGCTCCACAATGGGAGAGGCCACAACAGTGAGAGGCCCGCGTACCGCAAAAAATAATAATAATAATAATAAGTGGTGCTGGAAAAACTGGACAGGTACATGTAAAAGTATGAGATTATGTTCACTCCCTAACACCATACACAAAAATAAGCTCAAAATGGATTAAAGACCTAAATGTAAGGCCAGAAACTATCAAACTCTTAGAGGAAAACATAGGCAGAACACCCTATGACATAAATCACAGCAAGATCCTTTTTGACCCACCTCCTAGAGAAATGGAAATAAAAACAAAAATAAACAAATGGGACCTAATGAAACTTCAAAGCTTTTGCACAGCAAAGGAAGCCATAAACAAGACGAAAAGACAACACTCAAAATGGGAGAAAACATTTGTAAACGAAGTAGCTGACAAAGGATTAATCTCCAAAATTTACAAGCAGCTCATGCAGCTCAATATCAAAAAAACAAAGAACCCAATCCCAAAATGGGCAGAAGACCTAAATAGACATTTCTCCAAAGAAGATATACAGATTGCCAACAAACACATGAAAGGATGCTCAATATCACTGATCATTAGAGAAATGCAAATCAGAACTACAATGTGGTATCACCTCACACCGGTCAGAATGGCCATCATCAAAAAATCTACAAATGATAAATGCTGGAGAGAGTGTGGAGAAAAGGGAACCCTCTTGCACTATTGGTGGGAATGTAAATTGATACAGCCACTATGGAGAACAGTGTGGAGGTTCCTTAAAAAACTAAAAATAGAAGTACCATATGACCCAGCAATCCCACTACTGGGCATATACCCTGAGAAAACCATAATTCAAAAAGAGACATGTACCACAATGTTCATTGCAACTCTATTTACAATAGCCAGGACATGGAAGCAACCTAAGTGTCCATCGACAGATGAATGGATGAAGAAGATGTGGCACATATATACAATGGAATATTACTCAGCCATAAAAGGAAACGAAATTGAGTTCTTTGTAGTGAGGTGGATGGACCTAGAGTCTGTCATACAGAGTGAAGTAAGTCTGAAAGAGAAAAACAAATACCGGATGCTAACACATATATATGGAATCTAAAAATGAAAAAGTGGTCCTGACGAACCTAGAGACAGGACAGGAATAAAGACGCAGACGTACAGAGTGGACTTGAGGACACGGGGAGGGGGAAGGGTAAGCTGGGATGAAGTGAGAGAGTGGCATGGACATATATACACTACCAAATGTAAAATAGCTAGCTAGTAGGAAGCAGCCGCATAGCACAGGGAGATCAGCTCAGTGCTTTGTGACCACCTAGAGGGATGGGATAGGGAGGGTGGGAGGGAGACACAAAAGGGAGGGGATATGGGGATATATGTACACGTATAGCTGATTCACTTTATTATACAGCAGAAAGTAACACAACATTGTAAAACATTTATACTCCAATAAAGATGTTGAAAAAAAAAAGACATTATTCCACAGTTGCCTTACAGAGAGAGCAAGGCAGAGAAAAGCTTATGGCTGTGGGTTCTGTCTGGTATATCACACACATACACACATATATATCATGTATGACTGTTTTAAGCTACTATGTCTTCTACAATAGTTACAGCACAGCAAGTATCACAGGAGCACTGTGGTATATTTACACAGTGGAACGCTACTATAGGCAATGAAAAACGACAAACCCTACAGATACAAACAAAAGCATATGGATGACTTCACAGTACGGTTAGGACCAAAAAGTGTATATAAGGCATGAATGAATGTTTAAGGTTTACAAGTGGACAAAATCATTTCGTTCTTAGAATTCATCATAGTGCCTTGTCTTGGAAGTAGTAAAGATTAGTAGGGGTAAAAAATGAATTTTTCCTATCTTAGGTATCCTCTCTTTCTTGATCTGAGTGCTATTTCTGTGGGTGGGCTCATTTTATAAGATTTTGTAAAGTTCTATAATTATGATTTGTGCCTTTGCTGTATGTTTAACTGTTATACTTGTGTCTGTCAGAATTCAGTCTTGGAAACAGAGGGAGATCAATGCAGTTAAAAGTGTTCTGGGTTCCAGCCTTGTCTGGAAGGACATAAAGGCACTGAGTTATGTTACACTCTAACAATGTAACAACAATGCCTGGGGTGCATGCTGTAATCTGGAAGGTAACCACAAAAAAGAGGAGGTAGCCGCTAGCAGGAGAATGTATCATTAACAAGCTAATCGTGGAGAAAAATCAAATAAATATGGTAAACACAATATTGGCCCAAAGGATGGCAAGAGAGAATAGGGAACAGATAACAGCTCTGACAAAGAGAACAACGGCAAGTCAGAAGACAGAGTAAAAGTAAATATGCCAGTAACTCCTCGACTCTAAGTGACCTAAATTAGGTCAAAGAAAATGACAGCATTTCAAAAGGCAAAATAGTTTCCCTGATAACCCTGATCCAGGTTTGTGACAGCCTTTGTCCTGAAGCTGGGGTGCACATGGATGTGTGGACAGCCACAAGACAGTTTCAACAGAGAAGAGGTCCGTCATCCCTCCGCCTCTTCTGGGTTCAAACAGATTACTCCCTGAATTCTTCCTGTGCCTTTAAACTAGTTACTTTGATTACTTTACACTTCTGTTCTCCTCATCTGCTGAAGACACAATAATAGTATCTACAGTATAGGTTTTGAGAGAATTAACTAAAGAAAGTTCTTAGCAAACTAAGGTAGCTAATAACAATAGGCAGAGCATGAAAATTTTATTTCTGTTATTTCTACATATAAAGGAACTCAAGGCTCACCAGAAATAATGGTAGCTTCAAATCCTGAGTTCATTATTTTTGTTTATCTCCAATTGTCTAGATATTCTTGTCAAGGAATTTTTCTTCTCCTTTTTAAATGTAGAGTTCATGTTGTTATTTCTCTAAGTTTCTTTTCTTTTCCTCTTTAAATGTAGAGTTCATGTTGTTATTTCTCTAAGTTCTTTTATGTTTGTACTGGAATAATACTGTTATCGTGAATAATATACTTGGGTCATATTTTCATTCCCTCCGTACTTTTAAAACACTGTTTCATTGTCTTCTGACTTTGACTCTTACTATGGAGAAATTGAAGACCAGGCTCGTTTTTCCTGCTGTGAGGTGATATTTTTTTGGTGTGACTGTCTAAAGAATTTTATCTTTATCCTTGAAGTTCAATAGCTTCACTTCAGGCTATCTGCAGTCTTTGTTAGAATACCCCGGCTTTTGTTAAATGCTCTTTAGCAGAGTCCATTTCCATTAATTTCCTGGTGTATCCTCTTCCCATAGAAGGACACCATTGGGCTTCAGATAATTTCCCCAACCCAATATGTGGGTCTGGAGTCTATTTGTTGGAAGGAATCAGCCCTGTTCGATTTACAATTTTGTACCCTTTTCTAGCTGTCAGTTTCTCCTCTTCCTCAGTCAGAGTCGGGAAAAGAAAGTGTGCCCACTGGCTTCGTTCCTCTCCACACCTGAAGATGCTAATGGAAATTCCCCAGGACTGTATCATTTTACCAGGATGGCTTCTAGAGAAAGAAGGCAGGTTAAGGAACTGTGATTCCTTTTTGCTTTTCCTGCAAGATTCACATTAAGAGAACCTTGTTTTATCCCCTGGCTTGAAGTTTTGAACACAATTTCATTAAATTATATCTCTTTCCTTATTTTATTTTATGGAAATTTTGGTGGTTTGTTGTTGTTTATTAGCTTTTACTTTTTTTTTTTCATTTCATCAGGATCTGGGAAAGGAAATTCTATGAAGTTTAAGTTCACTGTCATACTTGTGCTCTTATGTACAATTGACAAAGAAGGCAAGTTAAAGATAAATATATTTGAAGGAGAAAACAGACTTGGAGAGCCCTACATGAACCTAAGAACTTTAAAAAATAAAGGAACTTGAAAAAAATAATGATTCTTTCTTAATCAGAACTGAAAAATGTGAGGAAATTTTTTTAAATATATGAAAAGAAAAAGTATCAAGAATCATGTGTATTTAGTAATCAAGAATCATGTGTATTTTGTACAAGCATAAGAAATTGTCATGCTGTTAACCTTACAACCTCCAATAACTGTATAAGCTATTTTCTAATGTACACTGTTCATGGAGTACATGAATGTAATGGTTTTTCCAAAGTGACATCAATAACCTAGATGAAATTTATAAGCATTTTGTAGCACCACTAGAAAAGAGAGTTGAAATATTAAACTACCACCAACACTCCAGAGTACATTTGCACATTTGAAAACACTGATTATAAGTGTTAAGAAAAAATAAAAATAGAAGTTATGAACTGTTAAAATCTTGGTTACATGCTGACCCTTGTACCCCATGGCTACTGAATATATACTTTTGATTAGAATTTTGGAAATGTCAATTATTCTTTCAGCATCATGGTTAGTGTTCCTAATTCTAGAAAATGTTATAAAACATGATATCCATTAAATTACTTGATCTGTTTATTATTATAAACTTGTACCTGGCTCTTGAAAAGAAATAGACATATAATTTGAGAGAATCTTAGAATTTTAGACCTAAATAGGACCATAAAGATCAGCTATTACAAACTCCTTCATCTTATAGATAAGAGTCTCATAGATGTGAAGTCTTTCAAGCTTCCTGCTCATGTAGCAACTAGTAACAGAGAAAGATGTAACTTTTTCCATACGGAAGGGAATAAGTATATTCTCATTTTTAAAGAAATCATGACTTCTATTTTCTTTTCATTCTTAGAATAAGAGATCACTGCACAATTGTAATTGCTTCCAAAATTTACATTTCTGACATCATAAAAAATTAAACCATTTCTGTAAAAATTAATAAGTATTTTCAATATTTGCTCAGTCCTTGGTCTCCAGCTTTTTTTAAAAGCTTTGTGGTCACACAGGCTGGTTATACTTGAGCCCCAGCCAAGAATTAACACACATGTAGAGCCGGAATGAGGATCTGAGATGTGAGTTGAAAATTCTCATCTCATAGAATCCTGATCTTGCTTCCAACGGTGTGTCCATCAACTCTCTGTAGAGCAGGACTAATGATATGAAATTGAGAAATAAAATTTCATAGTAGAGTATTTCTCCCAGAAATAACCCGTTTTAGTAATGCAGAATGAGAGAGTGCAGGAGTGATATTCTGGCCAGTTACATCTCTTTGTTTACAAAGAGGAGAAAAGTCCCAGATTTACAAGAAAATGTACAGCATTTGGAAGGCAGGAAATTCTGTTTTATGTCAAGACAAGTATAAGCAGACATCACCTAAGACCTATCTGAATCTTGAATATAAACAGTCTAAAAACAGAAACATCCTCTCATTAGAAAAGAGTTCCTATAATGATTGCACAGGTACTCCTTAATAAAAGTACAAAAGCAGAAGTTCAAAGAGACCCCAGAATTGTTTAACAGTAGTTAAACAATTTTCCTAATAACTACCCTAAGAAGCAGATAAAGCACAGCCCTCTTTTCCTAGGCTTTGAAGTCCAGGAAATCACTGAGAACCAAAAAAAAGAGTTCCAAAATAAAGTGTGTCATGTTGTGTTTCCTTGGTTTTAAAAGTGTATCAGTGGATCTGTTACAGATAATTGGCATCAACAAATAAATACATCTATTTTCTATAGATTATTATGGAAATTATCTCTAGTTTCTCTGGATAGCTTTACAAGCAATTCCTAGTCTTCCATTGATGCTGTGTACATAACATTTAAATGATGTAACCAGCCTAATACTGCCCATGCTCACAAATTCAAGGGTTTATACCATCATTGGACCTCTTCCAGTTATTATTAGGCAATCGTGGAATTATAAATTTGTTAAGAGTTTATTGTACTGATTATGTTTTTTCCTACTTTTGGCTCACCAACTGTAAGAACTCATGTTCAAATTGAAAAACTCAGGATACAAAAAGTACACACTAATTACAGACTCCTATCTTCCTTTTAATAATTCATGCTTAGCTGATATACACAGGTACCCCTTCCTTCCCCTGCAATCCTCTGCCAGTTACCACTTCGCCAGTGTAAACACAAAATATTTTTTCAACTCAGACACTGAAATGGCTTAATCTACTTCTTTTATTCTGAATCTACAGTACAGTGATCCTTCCTATGTGTAATACTGATGTCTTCCCCTTACTCGTCCTATTTTAACGTTGTTTCTACTCCTTTTCTGTGCAAAGCTAATTTTATGTATCTGTGTAAGGATCACAGTGTTTTCTTTCCTTCCATTAATTTAATACATTGCTTATGATTTCATGAAACACTGAACAAAGTTCCTAGGAGGGTCTAACTATCTAGACTGTCAAGGACACATGATATAACCACCATCCATACTTCACCCCAGATACAAGATTGGCAGAGCAATCCTACGTATGTTGATAAAAACTGACTTTTCTGACCTGCAAAGCAACCCTGGGAAGAAGAGGGAATCAACGTTGCATCTTCATTTTACAACAGGATGAAATCTAGTTTTGTTCAATCAAATAACTCAAGAGACAAAAATACAGGTAAAATGCAATCAATAAAGTGATAGGAAGAACCTTTAGCAAAGCTTTTAAGAAATTTTTAAATTTCTGAACCACATTTGAGTATTTCTTCTGGTGAAGTCCCACTCTCCTACCCCAGCCCTGATCTCTGATCTCTGCTTTATCCTCTGTAACCCAGGAAGCTAACTCCTCAATTCTGTGCAACTCACTACTTCTACCTGCTGGCCTTGAGATGAGAGGAAAGAAAGATGGATATGCGTCTTCCCTTCGGACACGTGTCCCTCTCTCATAGCACTTGTTACCTCCCCTAGATGCAGGGAGGCCTCCTGCACCAGCTCAGCGAGGTGTTTGGGCCACCTGAGCTCCAGCTCTGAGTTCTAGTAACACTATTTCACCTCCTTGGGCCTTTAGGCCTAGGGGTGATAACATCTTTCCAGCGGTGGTGCTCAGCCCTGGGTGCCTGTATTGAGGCCTCGTGTGTCCCTTCATCCCTGCCCAAGCCATTGTAAACAATCTTCTCATGCTCCTCATTAGTACTTTTTTGGTGAATCTGGTTTCCTGCCTGAACCCTGACAAGTACATCATTATAATGCCAAATGTTAATAATTAACAACAACTCATGGTTTTGCTTGCTACCTTATATATAATTTATATAATTATTTATAACATAAATAATGTATTTCAGAAAAGCCTGTGCTGTAGGTAAAGAACTTTAGCATCTAGCTCTTAGCTAACCTTAACTAAATAGAAAAGGGAAAGAAAGGAATAATTATTAAGAGACTTCCTGGACGTTTGATTTGCACATGTATAGCTTTGCTCAGAGACAGACACTGACAATGTCTTGCACTGATTAAAGCCATTCTATCAAAAGCAACCGTAAAGGCAGAATGTCAGCCGACCATATGGGCACTCTCACCAGTAGAGACTTTGCAGTGTAATGAGGTTCTATGGCTTATAAACTTTTAGGACTATTTTCAAAAGAGAAGTTTAATTGAGAAGCAAAATTGAGCAGAAGGTGCAGAGATTTTCCATATGGCCCCATCCACCACATGCACAGCCTCCTCTGCTATGAAAATCCCATCTCAGAATAGTACACTTATTACAACTGATGAGCCTACATTGACTTATCACCCAAAGTCTATAGCGTACTTTACAGTTCACTCCTGTTGTATGTTCTAGGGCTCTGAACAAATGTATTTTGACATGTACCCATCAGGATGGTGTCATACAGGGTATTTTCTCTGCCCTAAAAATGCTCTATACTCTGTCTCTGCGTTCCCCTCCCCCAGCCTCTGGCAAAACCACTGGTCTTTTCACTGCCTCCATAATGTTGCCTTTTCCAGAATGTCATAGAATTGGAACCATATAATATGTAACCTTTTCAGATTGGTCTTTTTCACTTAGTAGTGTGTATTTTCTCCATGTCTTTTCATGACTTAATAGCTTGTTTCTTTTTAGTACTTATCTACTTTTAACAACAATCAGAAAAATGCCAGCAACATGGCCCTGAAGAACACTTGCCAGTCTTGACATGAGAGATGCTTCAGCATGGCCAGATATCAACCTGACTTGACTTTGACTGATGATGATGAGCTGGGATTGAAGACTGATTAGAACCAGGGCTTCGGAGTCCACATGCCTGGGGTGGAATCATTCCATACCAAGCTGTGTGACCTTGAGCAAATCATAATGTCTCTCGACTCAGTTTATCTGTAGCTATGGCATTAAAACCACACTTCAGAGCATGGTTGTATCAAATAAACTACTCAAGAGCACATAGAGTTTGGAAAGGCTTCAGCCCAGTAAACATTGACTATATTATAAATGGGGAAAAAGAAAGGTATCTAACCAACATTCCTGAACTTCAATAATATAGATATCTGGGAAGAGAAAGTTTAATGATTTTTCCAATTATTATCCTATGACTTCCCAAATTCTGGCTTCTGTTTGAATAATGTTCTTACAATCCTGCTGTTGTGAAGAAAGGTCAGGCTGTAGGACCAGAGCCACAAAAGTGGCTGAGAACCGAGGTGCTGAGCTTCAGTTCCTTAGAGAAATGTGTCTGTCCTATCCCTCATTTCCGTATTGGAGGCATAAAATAAAAAGCTATAAACCACTGGTACACTGAATACAGAATGCAAGAGGAAGAATCTCACACAGATGGTGTTGGACTAGCAGAACCGATCATTTAGTTAATTCTTCAAATAGGAACGCGCAAGACTAACTGACACGATAACTTGAAGATATAGGGAGGTGCTACCGAGAAAAAATGTCTTTACCCTGTTGTGAGAGTCCATTGACGTGCTTGGCTTTCTAATACAGTTGCAGAAAATTTGAAGTTGAGATGACAAGAAAAGACAGCAAGGATGCCTCCAAATGTTTACCTTGACTACTGTGTTTTAGTGAGTTAGAAACTACATGTTGGTCTATTTGAATTTCAGATGAAATCTCCGAAGTAAGAGTAAAAAATGCAAAATAAAGTTTTAATATGATCTTCAGTTTTATTTTTTTAATGTGTAAATAAGGTCATAGTAAGGTTAAATCAGGAGAAATATTGTAAGGAATTTAAATTAAATGAGAAAACTTAAGAAATTTGCCTTAACATTTAAAAAAGGAATAATGCTAATAAAAATGAAGTACAAAAATGGATTCAAAACACAATTTACAATAATATCTGGAAAACAAAAGGAAATAAATTATGAAATGTTCAAAATATAAGAAAGCATCCAAATTAGTAACAAAAGACCAATGAGATTTTTAATGGACCGTAATTTTAAAAACGTACAAATCAACTACTAAAAAAGAAGACACATTTGTTTAAACGTCATTTAGGTGCTCTTTTTGTCTTGAATGGCTGCTGGGTGCTACTCAGAAATACTTGCTCTCCCTCTAAGCTGTGCCTCTCACAGGAAAATGTTTAATTTACTTTCAAATCAACTCCCTTCAGGATGGTTGTTTATCTCCTATTTCCTTTCCTCAAAAGATAACTCAGCTTGGGTGGCTATTTTTGCTAAATTACACATCTCCTTAGGCATTGCTTGTTTATTTCTAAATGGTCTCTCTCTAGGGTGATATATGGAACATTTGCTTTGTCTCTAATAAAGAATGACTGTTTTTTTTTTAATGAATAGTGGATGTCAGCATGAAAAAGCTATATACACAAACTGATTCTGAAATTTGTACATATGAAAATATTTTATTTTTGTGATTTAAATTGAATCTATGGCATTCACTTCTTAAAGTCTGTGAACCCTTACACCACTAAAATAAACCAAAAAAGAACGCATCCCCTACTTTCAAGCTTTTCAAAACTGTTTTCATACCAGAGGAAACAGTACTTTACAGAGATAATAGTTCTTCTACAGAGGCCATTTCAAATGCTGGTAGGATGACATCCAACACAATTTTATAATGTTTGAGTATACAGGTAAATGACAATTAAAAATATTATGTTGTTCAAAACATCATCCCTAAAAAAAACTCCAACTAATTCCTACAGACTATTTTATCTCACATAGAATTTATCCTAATTTGTCTGCCAAGAAAATCAGGTGAAGTCAGTCAAGGTATGAGCAACAATTTTAAAAGATATTAACATATATTCTGTGGAGGAACAGGTGATTCAGGCTCAATTTTCTGCACTCATTGCATAATCTCACACTAGTTTTCCTTCCAAGTGAAATAGAGTTTAATGATCTGGACTGCCACCCACCAGATTGCATTCTCAGGCAACTTCTGTGTATCTGGCTGATCAATTTTAAAAGATTCTGGGCACCTGTTCAACTGCCCTTGCTTCCCTTTTAAACTGTGATTCCTACTGACATTTTCCTGGGTTCTTCAACTCTGGCCACAACCAATCTGAAGTTAACACTTCAGGTTATTCTGAGCCAAAAGTTTATATCAAATGAAAGTCTAGTATTATCACTCTATTTACATTTATGAGTCGAGTCTCATCCAGTAGCCAGTTTTCTACGAGCTTTCCCTGACTTAACTCTTGTAACTACTTCCCAGAATGTTATATTATTCTTTTCTACAGAAGAGATCTATAAAACTAGTAATCTTCACATAAATATCTCAAAAATGAATGTTATGAGTTGAAGAAAATACTTATTGAGTACATACATAATATTTATCAATTTTCCTAAATATTATTTCATTCAATATTGAAAATAACTTTTTAAACTAATGAGTAAATGGAAATTCCAGGAGATTATATAACTTTCTTTATATAGATAACTAAGTGTCAGCTTAAGCTTAAAATCCATCTACATAGAAATCTAATATTTCCAGGGCCGTTTTTGCTGCTGCATATCAAAAACATATATTCCTAGTCATCATTTTCAATGACAAGGTTTACTGTTGTATCTTTGAGTATCACAAAGTTATGACAGAAAGCAAACTGTTTTTTGTTGTGGTGGTGGTGGTGGTGGAGGGGAGAGAATCCTGCTAATATCACTGTGAGATACTCATAAGCTTGACAAATCTTTTTTGACCACAATATACAAGTTCACTGAAAAGCCTCAATTGAATATGTGTGGTGATACTGTTGTTAAAAGACTAACAAGTCAGGGGACTTCCAGATTCCAACATGGCAAGTAAGGAGCTCTGAAGTCCTTCCTAATGACAAGGAAAAAGATGAAGAAATTTAAAAACTTAAAATTATTCTTAGACCCATTACAGAATTGAGATTTCAGGGGGGGAAAAAAAACTACCCTCCATATTAGAGAGAGAGACAGGCAAATACAGACAAACACAACTCAGCTTGAGCTGAAGTCTCCATGGGAAACAGAACCAGTTGGAAAATTTACACGATAATTAACAATTTGCTGGAATCTCATGTAGACTAATCTAAAGGTCCCAAACTCCAGGGGATCCAGTCTTAGGGTGGTCCCTACACTATTCTGAGTTTTATCTCCAGGAGCTCAACCTGGTGATCACAATATTGGAGAAAAATCCTGTCTGGCCTCCAGCAGGGGAAGGATAAAAGCATCCATTTTGAAATATGCCAAAGCACTGTCTTTGCAACCAGGCCCACCTTCAAAAGAAACTATTTTACCAGAATGAAAACTATTGGATTTTTTCAGACTGAAACAGACCCGGGGGAAGTCCACTCTAACCATACTGTTCTATGAGGCAGGGGTGGGGTAGTGTTGCTGAAAAACTCTTGTGAAGTTCACAGCCCACAGGCATAGCCTCACTTAAAGACTGACATTAATCATAGGGCTTTAGAACGTTTCCCTGTATCCACACAACTTGCCACTACATTGTTAAAAAAAAATATTTACAGCAACTCCTTTTACCCACTACATCATATCTAGCACTCAAGAAAAAATTACAAGGTATACTATTAGGGAAAAAAATACGGTTTTAAGAGACAGAGCAAACATCAAAACCAGACTCAGATATGACAATGTTGTTGGAATTGTCATACTGGGACTTTAAATCAACTATGATTGATACCCTAAGGGAGCTAATGGATATAGTAAATAGCATATGACAACAGATAAGCAATCTAAGTACAAAGAAGAAATTCTGAGAATTCAAAAACAAAAATACTAGAAGTCAAAAATACTATACCAGAAACAAAGTATGCCTTTGAAGATGCCTTAGTAGACTGGATATGATTGAGGAAAGAACACTGGAGCTTGAGGATATCTCTGTAAAACTTCCAAAACAAAAAGCAAAACCTGAAAAACACAGAACAGAATACCCAAGAATTGTGGGACAACTACAAAAGGTCTAGCATATGCATGATGGAAATACCAGAAGAAGAAATAAAGCAATTGAAAAGTTAGGTGAAGGAATGACTGTGGATTTCCCTAAATTAATGGAAAACACCAAGTCACAGATCCAGGAAAGCTAGAAAGAAACAAGCAGGATAAATGCCAAAAACAAAACACACCTGGAGTATCTCATTCAATCTGCAGAAAATCAAAGATAAGTAAAAACTCTTGAAATTAGAGAGGATGCCTTACCTATAGAGAAGCAAAAGTAAGATTACATCTGACTTTTCCTGAAAACCATGCAAACAAGAAGAGAGTGGAGTGAAATATTTAAAGTTTTGAGTGAGAAAAAAAAACCACGATCTAGAATTATGTACCCTGCGAAACATTCTTCAGAAGTAAAGGAGAGGGTGGAGGTTAAAAAAAAAACGAAGAAGAAATATAGACTTTCTCAAACAGAAATTGAGGGAACATGTTGCCAGTAGACCTGTCTTGAAAGAAATTTTAAAATAGGTTCTTCAGACAGAAGTGGGATTGACATATATACACTAATATGTATAAAATAGATAACATAAGAGCATGCTGTATAATCAATAAATAAATAAAATTAAAATTTTTTAAAAAAGGATATAGGTCAGAAAATAATCAGGTCTGAGCATCTGAGAGGGAATACTTGAAGGTAACATAAGATTTATTTCTCCTGTTCTTACTGGATTTAACAGACAACAGCTTGTAAAAATAACAATGGCAACAATGTTTTCAATTTTGTATGCTTATATATGTATACACGTGTATATATGTGTGTCTCTGTATACACTCACATACAGTCATCTCTCAGTATCCAAGGGGGGTTTGTTCCAGGAGCCCCTGCATATGCCAAAATCCACACATGCTCAACTCCCATAATCAGGATTCTCAGTTCTTCATCTGCAGATTCAACCAACCATGGATCATGCAGTATTATATGTATTTATTGAAAAACATCTACATATAAGTGGACCTCCACAGTTTAAACCCATGTTATTCAGGGTCTCTCTCTCTCTCTCTCTGTATGTATGTGTATATATATATATATATATATATATATATATATATATAAAACTATATTTATATATATAAGAAAAATGAATGTCACCAATGATACACGGGATGGGAGGGAGGGAGGAGTTAAGAACAGTTTGTTATTTTAAGGTCCTTGAATTACCCATGAAGTGGTATAGTGTTATTTGAAAGTAGACTTGAATTAGCTGTAAATGTACATAGCAAACTTGAGGCCAACCACTAAAAAACATTTTAAAATAAGAATTAGGAGAGAATATAAAAGGGAGAGAATATAAAATTATATAGAACTCTCAATTAAAACCCTAAAATGCAGGAAAAGTGTGAAAGTCAAAAAATAAGAACAAAGAACAAGTTCAGTGATTAGAAAACACTAGTAGATATTAATCCAACTGTAGCAATAACCAATTTAAATATCAATGGTCTAAATACACCTATTAACGGATAGACTGTCAAAGTAGATCAAAATACAAAATCCAATTATATGTTGTCTGTAAGAAACACTCCAAATATAAAGACTTATGTATATTAAAATTAAAAGGATAGACAAAGAGATACCATACTAACACTAATCAAAAGAAAGAAAACAGGAGTAGCTATATTAATTCTGGGCAGAGTAGACTTCAGAACAAAGAAAGTTATCAGGGATAAAGAGGGGCATTACAAAATGATAAAAGGAGAAATTCTCCAAAAAGACATAACAATCCTTAAAGTGTATCTCCTAAACAGAGTTTCAAAATACCTAAGGCAAAAGCTGACAGAACTGTAAGGAGAAATAGATGAACCCATTATTAGAGTTGGCAACTTCAACACATCTCTGTCATCCAGCCGGCAGAAGCACACAGTTGTACTCAACAGTACCATCCATCAATTGGATATAGTTGACATTTATCAACTACATCATTCAACAACAGAATACACATTCTTCTCAAGCTCACGTGGAACACTTACCAAGACGACCACATTCCAGACCAGAAACCACACCTTAACACATTTAAAAGGAGAGAAATCATACAAGGTCTGTTCTCAGACCATAATGAAATTAAACTAAAAATCAGTAGCAGAAATATAGCTGGGAAATCCCAAAATACGTCAAGATTAAACAACACACTTTTTTTTTTTTTCTTTCGGTACACATGCATCTCACTGCTGTGGCCTCTGCCGTTGCGGAGCACAGGCTCCGGACGTGCAGGGTCAGCGGCCATGGCTCACGGGCCCAGCCGCTCCGCGGCATGTGGGATCTTCCCGGACCGGGGCACGAACCCGTGTCCCCTGCATCGGCAGGCGGACTCCAAACCACTGCGCCACCAGGGAAGCCCAACAACACACTTTTAAGTAACACATGAGTCAAAGAAGAAATCTCAAGAGAAATTTTTAAACATTTTGAATGAAATTAAAATAAAACTATAACTTATCAAAAATTATGGGATGTGGCATAAACAGTGCTTAGAGGGAAATTTATAGCATTAATTCCATATATTAAAGAAGAAACACCTAAAATCAGTAGCTTTCACCTTAGAAAATTAGAAAAAGAACAAATTCTAAAATAAGCAAAGAAAAATGACGTTAGACCAGAAATTACTGAAATTAAATATGCCGTCAATAGAAAAACCTCAGTGAAACTAAAGGCTTCTTCTTTAAAAAGGTCAATGAAATTGACAACCATCCAGCCAAAGAGACAGAACACAAATCAGTAACGTCAGAAATAAAACATGGACATTACTACAGATCCCATGGAAATCAAAAGAATAATAAAGGCATATTTATGTCCACTAATTTGAAAAACTAGATGAAATGGACCAATCTCTTGAAAGACATAATCTGCCAAAACTCATACAGGAAGAAGCAGACCATGAGAATAACTCTGTATCTATTAAAGAAAGCGAGTCAAAAATTAATAACCTCCCAAACAGAAAGTACCAGGTCTAGTTGCATTCACTGGTGAATTCTACCAAAAAAAAAAAAAAAATTATACCGATTCTTTACACTCTCTTTCAGAGGTTAGAAGTAGAGAAGATATGGCCTAGCTCACTCTATGAGGCCAGCATTACCCCAATACCATAATTATACAAAGACATTACAAGAAAAAAAAAAACTACACACCAATATCTCTCATGGATATAGATGCAAAAATCCCTAACTAAGTATTAGCAAGTTGAATCCAACAAGATACAAAAAGAATTATACACCATGTCCAGTTGAAATTTATCCCAGGTATGCAAGGCTGGTTTAACGTTCAAAAATCAATGAATGTAATCCATCATATCAAGAGGCTAAAAAAAATTTACATAATCACATCAAGAGATGTTAAAAGCAGCATTTGAAAAAATGTAACACCCATTCACGATAAAAACTTTCAGAAATATAGAACTTCTTCAACTTTATAAAGAACATCTGAAAAACCTACAGTTAGTGTTATACCTAATGGTGAAAAAATCCAAGATTTCTCAGATCAGGAACAAGTCAAGGATGTCCCCTCTCACTATTCCTTTTAAACATTTTACTAGAAGTCCTACCTAATGCAGTAAAAAAATAAGGCAAGAAAATGAAACAAAAGGTATACTAATTAGTAGGAGATAAAGCAAACTGTCTTTGTTTGCACATGACATGATTTTTTTTGTAGAAAATTCAAAAGAATAGACCAAATAATTCCTGGAAATAATAAGTGAATATAGTTAGGTTACAGGAAAAAAAGGTTAATATACAAAGGTCAAATCATTTTCCTGTGTATCAATGAACAAGTAGAATTTGAAATTCAAAAACAGTATCATTTACATTAGGTCCCCCCCAAATAAAGTACTCAGGTATAAATGTAACAAAACATGCCCAAGGAATGAATGTATGAGGAAAACTACAAAACTGGTTAAAAAAAAATTAAAGAGCAAAATAAATGAAGATATAGTTCATGTTCATGAATAGGAAGCCTCAATATTGTCAAGATATCACTTATTCCCAACTTGATCTATAAATTCAATGCAATCCCAATCAAAATTTCAGCAAGTTATTTAATATGGACTTTTACAAACTGATTCTAACGTTTATACGGAGAGGAAAAAGACCCAGAATTGTCAACACAATGCTGAAGGGGAATAAAGTTGGAGAACAATGTTGTGTGACCTCAAGACTTACTGTAAACTATAGTAATCAAGAAAGCATGCACAAGGATGTTTATAGCAAGTTTATTCAGAATTGCCAAAACTTGGAAGCAACCCAGACGTTCTTCATAGGCGAATGGATAAATAAATAGTGGTGCATCTAGACAACTGAATACTATTTAGTGCTGTAAAAAAAAATAGCTATCAAGCCACAAAGTGACATGGAGTAACCTTAAATGCAAAATGGATCATAGACTTAAATGTAAAAAGCAAAAGTATGAAATTCCTAGATAATCTTGGGCATAGTAATGACTTTTTAGATACATCAAATACATGATCCATGATAGAAATACTTGATAAGATGAACTTCATTAGATTAAAAACTTTACTATAAAGACAATGTCAAGAGAATGAAAAAACAAGTCACAGGCTGGGAGAAAATATTTGCAAAAGACACATCTGATAAAGAAATATTACCTAGTTAATAAAAAAAGCAATTATACTCTAATAAAGATGCTAATAAAAAATAAAATTTAAAAAAGAACTGTTATCCAGAATATACAAAGAATCTTTAAAAATCAAGAATAAGAAAATAACCCAATTAACAAACGTGCAAAGACCTTAACAGACACCTCATCGAAGATGATATACAAATAGCAAACAAACACATGAAAAGATGTTCCACATCATATGTCATCAGAAAAACGCAAATTAAAAAAAAAAAAAAGGAGATACCCCTACACAACTACTAGGCAAGGGAAAAATCCCAGACAATGACAACAGCCAAATGTTAGTAAGGATGACGAGCAACAGGAACTCTCACACATGGCTGGAGAGAATGCAAAATGGGACACAGCCACTCTGCAAGATAGATTGGTATTTTCTTACAAAACTTAATCTTCTCTTACCATGCAACCTAACAGTCATGCTTCCCGATATTTACCCAAAGGAATCATAAACTTATGTCCATGCAAAAACCTGCTCACGGGTGTTTATAGCAGCATTATTTTTCTTTTCTTTTTTTTTTTTTTTTTTGCGGTACGTGGGCCTCTCACTGTTGCGGCCTCTCCTGTTGCGGAGCACAGGCTGCGGACGCGCAGGCTCAGCGGCCATGGTTCACAGGCCCAGCCGCTCCGCGGCATGTGGGATCCTTCCGGACTGGGGCACGAACCTGTGTCCCCTGCATCGGCAGGCGGACTCTCAACCACTGCGTCACCAGGGGAGCCCAGCAGCATTATTTATAATAGCAAAAACTTGGAAATGACAAGACATTCTTCAGTAGGTGAATGGATAGACTGTAGTACACCCAGACGATGTAATATTTTTCAGCAGTATAAAGCAGTGAGCTATCACGCCATGAAAAGACACGGAAGAAACTTAAATGCATATGACTAAGTGAAAGAAGCCAATCTGAAAGGGCTACATACTATATGCTTCCCACTATATGACATTCTGGAAAAGGCAAAACTGTGGAAACAGTACAAGGATCAGCGGTTGCCAGAGCTTAGTGAAGAGGGAGAAGTGAACTGGTGGAGCACAGAGGATTTCTAAGGCATTGTAACTTCTGGATAATACTGCAATTGTGGATAGACGTCATTATACGTTTGTCCAAACCCCTAGACTGTACAACCGTAAGAGAAAACCCTATGTAAATCAGGAACTTCAGGTAATGATGATGTCAATGTAGGTTTCATCAAGTGTAACCAATGTACCACTCTGCTGTGGGATTTTCATAGTGCAGAAGTCTGTGCTTATGTGCGAACAGGGGTTATGTGGGAAACCTTTGTACTTTCTGTTCAATTTTGCTGTGAGCCTAACACTGCCCTAAAAAATAAAGTCTATTCCAACGTTGAAAAATAGTACTAATAGATCAAAGGTAAGAATGAGAAGAAAAACATTTTGATATCTACCCCACGGTTAAACTGAGTTCCTTTTGACTTCTTTGTTAGCGTCTGGTCTCTCTTTAGTACACTGACAATTGTGTACTGATATGTAACAATGAGTGACCAAAAAACCTCCAAAATGAGTCAAAACAATTTTGTAGAAAGAAAAACACAGTTGGGGAACTTACACTACCAGAGAGTCAAAAACAGTGTGATATTAATGTAAGGAGAGACGTAAAAACAAATGGAACTAAAGAAAGAACACAGAAACAGATTCATACATGCATCAATTAAAAATATTTTACAAAGGTACCTACATAATTCAATGGAGAAAGGATAGTCTTTTCAGAAAAATGTGCTGGGACAATTGGCTATCCCTACATGAAAAAATCAACCACAGCTCTTACCTCATAACATTTATGAAAAATAATTAGAATTCACCTAACTCTTAGAATTTAAAGTATAAATTTTCTAGAAGAAAACATAGGGGAAAGCTTGTGAACTTCGGTTAAGAAAATATTTCCTAGAAACTATATTTTAAAACCCTATTCATAAAAGAAAAAAATTGTTAAATTTGACACATCAAAATTTTAAATTTACTATTGAAAAGACCCTGCTTTAAAAAAAATGTAAGGGCTTCCCTGGTGGAGCAGTGGTTAAGAATCCACCTGCCAATGCAAGGGACATGGGCTCGAGCCCTGGCCCGGGAAGATCCCACAAGCTGCAGAGCAACTAAGTCTGTGCGCCACAACTACTGAGCCTGCGCTCTAGAGCCTGTAAGCCACAACTACTGAGCCCACACGCCACAACTACTGAGCCCACACGCCACAACTACTGAGCCTGCACTCTAGAGCCCGCAAGCCACAACTACTGAGCCCACGCACAACTGCTGAGCCTGTGCTCTAGAGCCTGCAAGCCACAATTACTGAGCCCACGAGCCACAACTACTGAAGCCTGTGCGCCTAGAGCCCGTGCTCCACAACAAGAGAAGCCATGACAATGAGAAGCCTGCACACTGCAAAGAAGAGGAGCCCCCGCTCACAACAATTAGAGAAAGCCCACGAGCAGCAACAAAGACCTAACACAGCCAAAAATAAATAAATAAATAAATTTATTTTAAAAAACCAAATGCAAGTCATAGACTAGAAGAAAATATTTGTAGAATACTTATCTGATAAAATATTCGTATACACAATATATGTCGAACTCTTACAATTCAGTATTAAGACAAATATCCTCATTTTAAACCAGATAAAAGATTTAAATAGACAAGTTAGCAAAGAAGAGAGACAAACAGCCAATTAGCATGTGAAAAGATAATCAACATCATTAGTCATTAGGGAAATGAAACTAAAATCACAAAGAGCTACCATCATATACCCAGTAGCTAAAATTCTACAGTACAAAACGGTAAAAACGTGGAGGAACTGAAGAATACATACATCGCTGGTAAAAATGCAAAACGGCAGTCGCTTTCGGAAAGCATTTTGGTGGTTGCTTATGAAGTTAAACATATATTTACCACCTGACCCAGAAATTCACATACTAGGTATTTACTGGGAAAAAAGTGTACTCCCACACAAAAGCTTGTACTAGACTATCAATACAGTTTTCTTTGTAATAGTCAAAAACTAGAAACAACCCAAATGTTATCAACTGGCAAATGAAAAGGCAAACTGTGGTATACCTATACAAGGTATTCTATTTAGCAATAAAAAGAAGTAAAAAACATCTCAAAAGCATCATGCTATGCAAAAGAAGGGAGACAAAATTATGATATGATTCCACTCAGATGAAATTCTAGAAAAGATAATACTTTGCTGATAGAAGCAGATTAGTGGTCATAAAGGTTCAGGAATTGGAGCAAGGGATTAACTACCAAGGAAATCTGAGGGGTGATGGAAGGTCCTATATCATGATTGTGGTAGTGGTTACATAACTTACACATTTGTTGAAATTTATCAAATTGGACTCGTATCTGGTGAATTTTATTTATCAATTGTATTCTTATAAAACTGACTACAATTAAAACAAAATTAAGTTGGTTTGAAAAATCAAAGTCATTATAAATGGTGTAAACCAGCTTTCTTTCAAAAAGAAAAAAAGGAGGCACCAAGTTTGGGAACTAAGCATCAGTCAGAGGAACTAGTTGAGAAACTCTGAGTTCAGACTGAGAACCACCATGTCTGCGGGAACCTAGGCCATACGAGTGACAGGGGTACGGCACCTCAGCCAGGAGCCCAGGGGTGAGCCTGCTGCTAGAAGCTCAAGGTCATCACCAGCCTTTCACTGGGTCATTATCACAGTAGAGCCAAGGAGAACACCCAGGACACAGGGATCACTACGTATGTCCCTACATTACAGATCCTGACCCTAGGTATTCCCTCCATAAACTATCTCTAGATAGATCCATCTTCTCTACATTAACAATAATGGACTGCTTTGCTTCTTTTGCTCATATTACTTGTGTCTTGTTTTAAAAGTAATGTCTATCATTTTTGTAAAACATTAAGATTTCAGCAAAGCACAAAGAAAAAAGTGAGAATTGCCCATAATGCCAGTATCAATGACACTTTGAAACGGCGATAACACACGATTTTTTTCCAAAATATTCCCGAAGACTTATCTTTTGTTGCAAATGTGGAGGTTACTGGCAGTAGATTATAAACTGGGCCTCGTTTCTCTTGGTGGCTCCCCTACCTCTCAGTCTCCTTTATAGCTACCACCCCTCATTCCTGTCCTGCATTTTCTCCTGTCTGTTCCTGGGTTCCCTTCCCAAAGGGCAGCTCTTAACTAGTCTTCAGCTCTGGTGGTATGACAGAGTTTCTTGGTAACCACCTTTGGTGCTTCCTCTCTAGTTGGAGGGATATATAATGAAAGACCCAAAGGAATGAATCTCAGAAATTGCTTTGCAAGTTGAGTGACAAGAAAGAGTCTGGGTTATGGAGTTCTGCCCAGCATCCTTCATAGATATATACCATCCTGGGTCTCACCCATTTAAAAAACTGATCCTGACTCAGAATCACAGCTACCACCCTTTGATCATACCTGGATAAGGAATAGGGATTTCTGGATAATACAATTCTCTTTTTCAAAGAAATTTACTATAACATGAACCGAGTCCATGAACTGAAATACTGTTAAATATCTGATTTAATGCTGCAAAATAAAATTGAACAGATCTTTCACTACTGAGAGAATTGTAGAATCTTGAATTCCCTACTGTAATGTATTATATGATTTTTATAGCTCGCAGCGTCAGGTACTGTATTAGTATTATCTTTCCTTCTTACCAAGATAGCCTTGCTCAGAAAGCTGTATGAATTGCACACTGTGTCACTGTTAAATAGAAAACCTACATCCAATCCTAGCTTTCTTTTTCATCACCTGAAATCTACTCTTTTGCTGGATCAAGCATTATGAATATCAGTTATCACTGACCTTCAGATGTACATTTATAAGTTAATAGTTTAACTTGATATTTTAATTCATCATGTACTTCTAAATAAAAACTCTCCTTCAAGCTACTTATTATCTAATAAATTCTTTATTAATATGAAAGAATATCCCCTTGAGCCCCAGGATTCCTTCATTCTTTTTTGCTTCTTCGTCATTTTGGTGTTATTTAATGATTAGGACATTTCAAGAACAACGAGTCTGATGTGGAAAAGACCTTAGCAGTTTTCTTCAAAATATAAAATTTTGTTAAAAATCCACTTCTTTTTTTTTTTTTTCCTGTGGTACGTGGGCCTCTCACTGTGGTGGCCTCTCCCGTTGTGGAGCACAGGCTCCGGACGCGCAGGCTCAGCGGCCATGGCTCATGGGCCCAGCCGCTCCGCGGCGTGTGGGATCTTCCCGGACCGGGGCACGAACCCGCGTCCCCTGCATCGGCAGGTGGACTCTGAACCACTGCGCCACCAGGGAAGCCCCAGTACAGGATTACACTTGAAAACGTAGGAGGTAAATCAATTCTAATTTTATCAAATAACTTCACAAAGAAAATTTATCATGTCTTAGTGTTGTGTTTATCAATTTGCATTCAGAGTAAAAACTAGTCCCCTTACTGGCATACAGTGCTTCCTTAATAAATATCTTTGTTACAAACAAAGGACTAAGATGCTAATAGAAGCTTAGCAAAAATAAAAATAACAAAACTGTCCTATGTTCAAATCATTCTACAAATAGCCTGTAGTGTTAAGAAGAATGAAATGATGATTTTCCTTTAAGAACATCAGTCTTGTTATGATGTGGAGAATGGCTGAGTGAAGGGCAAAAATGGACTAAGAAAGACGAGCTGGGTGGTATGGCAATACTCCTATTGCAAAATCATAGCATCTTAGACTACTAAGATTCGGAAAAGAAGACAGAATCAAGATCTGCATTAGAATTATATTGGTCTGGATGGGAAATATCATCAAGAGATTTTGTGGATATACGGCAAAAAAAAAAAAAAAAAAAAAACTAGTGGGCACGTGAATAAGAAAATACAGGACTACATATTTTTCCAGGAGCTATTAGATAGTTATACAACGTACTGAAAAGACAAACTCAGTGAGGATAAGGTTTAGAAGGAGATACTGTTTAATGTCTTGCAACTGAAATATCTGTGCACTATGCACGTGGAAACACAGACCTTGTGAGTAGAAGAGGTCCTGGCCAGAGATAAAATTTGGGAGCCATCTTGCACTAAGAATGTGAATGAGATGTTTGGGAAAATATATTTAAAAACCAAGTCGGCTCTCGACCCAGAAAACCTCTCCACCAAAGTACAAGAGGAAGAAAACAATGTTATTATTGGGTAAGCATTAAACCAGAATGTGATGGGCATCACAGGCAATCCACGAGGAGATTACTAAGACAGAAAGAGATCTTCCCTTTATAGAGCCAAGCAGGTATCACCCATTACATACATGTTCTCAAGATCAACAGTCACTAGTCCTCAAGGAAGAGGACTTGACAATGCCATTTAATACAAAATGCACCCTAAATTCACCGGGCAATTAGCAACTATCTGTGTCAGTGACTTGGCTTTATACAAAGGAAGTTAATACAGGGGTGTTACCATAGCAGGGAGAATTTAAGTAGGGTAGAGAAAACGTTCTCTGAAGACAAAGTCAAAAAGCTGCAAGTCTCCGCTATGGGGTAGCTTATCCACATGCATACTGCTCTCATCAAGGATGAAGACTCATTTCAGTGCTGTGGTGTGACCAGGAGATGAGAATGACGTGAATAGGTGAGCCAGCATAACCCTCAGGTAAGCAGTTTTGGGGTTTTTGTCTTTGTGTTTTTTTTTTTTTTTTTTGGAAGTGGAGGGAGTGCTGATCCGGAAGCAATGACCAGGAACAGGGAGATGGGTCCTGATGCCCAACTGCTGGCCTTCAGGTATGTGAGATGTGAGAGCAAAACGGACCCGGTTTGAGTAAGTTGTAAAGATGAGACTGAGGAGCGTGTAGGCTGAAGAGAAAGCAACCTTGAGAGATTAGGTTAAAATACAGAGGGTTGTGTAGCTCCAGGACGGTGTGGTGTTCTAGAGACACCTCAGCAGAGGCCCTCAGCAACAAGAGGGAAGGGGGCGACTCCATAAGCTCCCATGTTATGCATCACAAAATGGGAAGGAGTGTCTGGGTCACAGCTGACCTCCAGGGAGCCTTGAACTCACCCTGGTGAAGGTAAACAGGGCATGAGTCACAGCTGGTTTACTGCAGATCGTCTCCAAGTAAAGTAGAGAAATCACAGCCATGACTCTGGATCCATCTGCTTTGTTCTGTTGAATGACGGCCTTTGCAATGCTGTCATTCAGTGCTGGAAACTGATTACTGTGGACTGAAATGGGTCCTTCCGAAATTCATTGGTTGAAGCCCTAACTCCCAATGTGATGACACTTGGAGATGGCGTCTTTGGGAGATAATTAGGGTTAAGTCATTCCTAGGGGAATAATTAAAAGATAGGTTTGTCCAGGACTGATCCATTATGTCTGGATTGGGGTCAATCAATTAAAATATGTATATACACCTATATCTCTGTATATACACCTATATCTCTGTATATACGTATGTGTCTTTAGGTGTGCGTGGTATCTGTATCCTCAGGTGATTTTTTCAGTTTTTTTTTTTTTAACATCTTTATTGGAATATAATTGCTTTACATTGTTGTGTTAGTGGCTACTGTATAACAAAGTGAATGTCATACAGAGTGAAGTAAGTCAGAAAGAGAAAAACAAATACCATATGCTAACACATATATATATGGAATCTAAAAAAAAATGGTTCTGAAGAGCCTAGGGGCAGGTCAGGTGATTTTTAATAATCGTCCAAGTTTGAAAAACATGATTTAAATTTTGTCACCCAAAATGTGTTCTGTGGGAGCCATGAGAAATTCAGAACATAAAGCTAACTCAAATCTACTGAATCAGAGTATTCATTTTAACAAGATCCAAAAGTGGGTCATAGTAATATTACAGTTTGAGAAGCTCTGTTCAAAGATATTCAAAATATTGCACGAAGGAGAAATGCAGTCGAGGATACAGAACACTGCTTCAGGATAGCATGGCAAAAGCAAATACATGAAAATCAGGCAAAAGCAAAGAATTCAAGACAGAATGATGAGACACTAACAAGTAGATTTAACCAAACAATTAAGAGCGATGCTCGAACAACTTTGAACATCCAGCGTGTGATGGGAAATCACGTTCTTCAAGCTATACGAAGATGAAGGCAAATATCCAGAAAAAGCTCTAATAATTCAAAAAGATACATGCACCCCGTGCGCATAGCAGCACTATTCACTGTAGCTGAGACATGGAAAATCTAAATGTCTATCGACAGATGAGTGGATAAAGAAGATGTAGTACATATATGTAATGGAACATTACTCAGCCATTAAAACAATAAATAATGCCATTTGCAGCAACAGGGATGCAACTAGAGATTATCATACTACATGAAGTCAGAAAGAGAAAGGCAAATCCCATATGATATCACTTATATGTGCTTATATGTGTAATCTAAAATATGACACAAGTGAACTTATCTATGAAACAGAAACAGACTCACGGACATAGAGAACAGACTTGTGGTTGCCGGGGAGGGGGGGTGGAGTTGGGGGAGGGATGGAGAGGGAGGTTGAGGTCAGCACATGTGAACTTTTATATAGAGGATGGCTAAACAACAAGGTCCTACTGTATAGCACAGGGAACTATATTCAATATCCTATGATAAACCATGATGGAAGAGAATATTTAAAAAAAGAATGTATATATATATGTATAACTGAATCACTTTGCTGTACGGCAGTAATTAACAACATTGTAAATCAACTATACTTCCATTAAAAAATACTAAAAAAAAAAGATGAAAGACACACAAATGGGAAAACCAAGAAAATCTCTTATAATTATATCCTAGGAAATGGAAGTATTAAACAATATATACATTTTAAGAGATATTCACAGATTGTCTATAACATAATTTAGTAAAGGCTGTGGTCTGGAAGAGATCAGAAACAAGACGAGGGACCCGGCTAACATTCCACTCCATGTTTTGGATTATGGGAATACAATACTCCAAGAAAAATAAACAGAAGATTAAAAAAAAAAAAGAGGAGCGTCTTCATAAACGAATCCTATGTGGTTGGTTTGGAAAGCACAGTTAAGCTTTGGTCGATCCTGTGTTAAAAGCAAGAACAAAAAATAGAGAGGCTGGCAGTTCACGACCAAGGTCTGACGGTTCTGGGCTGCTTGCTACAGAGGCCATGTGTCCATGTCCTATGTTCATGGCTGGTCCGGCTATTGCCCATTTTACATTCAGCCTCTTAAAGGGCAGAATTCACTCCGAGTATAGGACACACGTGGCTGCTCCAGGAAGGATAGACTTAGGATGGAGAGTCAGGTGGTTCAAATTATAAAGGTCTTTGAGAGCACACTGAAGAATGCGAGCTACATATTTAAGCTACTTGTTTAAATGTGATTGTTTAGAACAATTTTTTTCTGTCCCAAATTAGCCTCCAAATTAGCCTCCCTAAGTTCAAACGATAACTGTCATCTTGCCAATACCTGTATTTAAATTTAATCTCAGATAGATTTAAAAGTATGACCTAAGGCATATGCATCCCAATTTTGTGCTCCAAGCATACGTTTCACCAGCAAAATGATGTCAGTATTCTGAATTAACAAGTGTCGGAGGTTGTGTTATAAAAGATATGTTATACGGATGGAAGTATAATCAGGAAGTTTTACATCCACCACTCAGCACTACCTCCAGACCTGAAAAAGAATCAAAATACATTTTGTCTAATTTCCATTCAAAAAGAGCCCAGGAGTTTACAGGAACTCTTGATTGTGTGAGAAATTTATTCCAAAGAAACGGAGGCCACAGGTGGCTTCAGGGAATGGGTTGTCAACTTTTTATTAATTGGAAGAGGCAATTAGGAGACAGGAAGACACTGAAAAGAGAAAAAACTTGCTCTGAATACTTTTTAACTGGTACTATTGTTGCAATGATAAAAATATAAGCCATGATATAGCAGTCTTTGTGAAAGCATATTGACACGCTAGGACTTGGAAGGAGTCCCGGCCCAGCAGGCAGCTTTCAGGAGGCCCTTGATTGGGTACCCCAGGCTGCCAGAGCAGTGAAGTCCCTGCCGAGGAAAAGGCAGATGAGAACTATTACATCAGGATGGGGCCGACGCTCAAAGCCAGAAGGCAGTAGCCAAAACTGCTGAATTTTAATAAAATTCCAGATGTAATACCCATGTATCTGAGTGACTCCAATGGTGTTCTTTGAGACTTTCAAGTGAATTATTAGTTTACATGTTGTTAAGCACTTGGATAATGTAAATCTCATTTAAATAGCAATGGACTTTGGGCAAAATAATCCGCTATACGATGCAAAGTAGAAAGTTTTATTTTTTATTTACATGATTTTAAATATTCTCCTATAGTTTGGTAACTATAGATGAATATTTCTACAGGGTTTTGAGGCAAAACCATACAAAACCTTGCCTCCCTGACTGCTAAGCAGAAAGTTGAAGGAGCTGACAAGTGATTGCAATCATGTTGCTGAAAAAATCTCCTTCCTTTCCTACTGCTATTTCCAGGATCGGAGAAAACTCTAGAAGTGGGGAAATTTCCACTCTGAGTGAATATGCCTTTTTTTCTCCAGCCTAAAGGCAAAATGATATCCTTGCTAATTTAGAGAATTTTAAACAGTTTTTTATGGCACCTGAACATACTTAAGATTATCTGACTAAAGAAAACATCTAGAGGAAGGATTATTAAAGACAGAGTTCGAAGATGTTATTGACATCTGTGCAAAGCCAGGTTTGATTCTGTTCACAGCCGCTTTCTAAGGAGTGGGTCCAAGCTTCCATCATAGGCTCAAAGCGACTATGTGACCCAATAATTTAGAAGCACTAATCTAAACTGTATTGTTTAGTGGCCTTTACAATGAAGCTTAAAGAGCTCTGTACTGGAGATCAGGAGACCCGCTTCTCGCTGAGACTCCTCTGGTACCATTCTAAATATCCTTCTAGAGCAAATTCTTTCTCTCTTCTTGACCTCAATTTTCTCACCATGAAAACATAGACAGTGGAATTAATCTTTAAAAAACATGCAGTGAGTTGTATTACTTGACCCACTCCTCGGTCTATTGCACCTGTAATGTGTTGAATTATGTCCCCCAAAGAGATATGTTAAAGCCCTAATCCCCAGTAACTCAGAATGTGACCTTATTTGGAAGTAGGGTAACATTTATAAGCATAATCAAGTTAAAATGAAGTCTTTAGGCACTAATCCAGTATGACTGGTGTCCTTATAAAAGAAGAAATTTGTACACAGAGATATGCACCTAGAGAAAACAATGTGAACATAAAGGCAGACACAGGAGAAATCCATCTACGAGGCAAAGGAACATCAAACCTCGCCAGCAAAGCGCCAGAAGCTACCAGAGACGGACGTACTAGAGTCTCCCTTGAAACCCTCAGAAGGGACCGTCCCTGCCAACACTTGATCTCTGGCATCCAGCCTCCAGAACTGTGAGACAATAAATGTCTGTTGTTTAAGCCACCCAGTCTGTGGTACTTTGTGGAGGCTCAAACTAGTATACATCCTAAACCAAACAGTCTGACCTAATCCACATTATACTTCCGCCATGCAATGGCGGTGAGAAGCATGCTAACCTACTGTCTTTCTTCCCCAGCCTGCCTTATGTCTGTTGGCTTTCCTTATGTTGTTTGGGGGCTTTCCATCTTGATTTTAGCCAGTGATGTGGCCATGCAGAATACTTCAGAAGCCAAAGGTCCTCAGGGAACCCTGACAAGGTGCTCTTAAGTTTCAGTTGAAAACCTGTTAAGCTCTTATCAGTAGAACTCTACAATTTAACAAAGTATAAATAGCTTAAAAAGGAATAGCTAGTGGGAAGCAGCCGCATAGCACAGGGAGGTCAGCTCGGTGCTTTGTGACCACCTAGAGGTGGGATAGGGAGGGTGGGAGGGAGACGCAAGAGGGAGGGGATATGGGGATATGTGTATACATATGGCTGATTCACTCTGTTATACAGCAGAAGCTAATGCACCATTATAAAGCAATTATACTCCAATAAAGATGTTAAAAAAATGAAAAATATCTTTTAAAATTCTCCTTCCAATTGTATACTGCTGTCAGCCTCTTCTCTCGGTATCATTTAAATGGTGAATTCACCTACACAAAGCAGCATCAGAACGCACTGACGAAAATATAAGCAGCGCTTCTTTCCCAAGCCGCTGAAGTGTCACTCATGACCCCAGAGCAGGACGTGTGCTTCTAGCTTCTTGGCTGAACTAGTATTACTTAGATTTGAAAGTTTACTTTCGCTAGACCATCTGGTGGACGCGAGGCCTCACTAATCAAGCTCCCGGAGGACTCCAGCGCCCCTGCTCGCGGCCACTGGCCCACGCGTCATTAGGACAGAGCCGTATCCAAACAATGTGCTGATTCACAGGGTACAGGTGGAAAAAACGCCTTCCTGATCTGTATACAATGGGAGAGATGGATCTTGAAAGATTTTAAATGGCAATTTAAGACTTATCAGAGAAAGACAAATATTGTATGATATCACTTATACGTGGATTCTACAAAATAATACAAATAAATGTATATGCAAAACAGAGACAGACTCACAGACATAGAAAACAAACTAGTGGTTATCAAAGGGGAGAGGGGAGGGGGAGAGGCAAAGTAGGGTATGATATTAAGAGGTGCACACTACTATGTATAAAACAGATAAGTAACAAAGGTATACTGTACAGCACAGGGGATTACAGCCATTATCTTGTAGTAACTTTTAATGGAGTATAATCTGTAAAAATACTGAATCACTATGCTGTACACCTGAAACTAATATAATATTATGTCAACTATACTTTAACAAAAAATTTTAAAAATAAAACTTATGAAACAAATTTAAGGAATGAAATCAACTTACTTGTAGGCAAGATGCTAATAAATGTGTTCCCAATGTTCTGCCATAAAAGATTTCTTTGACATATGATCAAGTGAGGAAATCAGCAGTAAGAGTAACTGATACAAAAGAACTCAGTTTTTATACCACTGATAAAGAATAAAGCTTACAAGAAGTAGGAAGGAATGAGGGTGTTTCAAACAATGTTATGAATTAGGAAAAAAATTGGAGTCGTTTTACATAAGAAAGATGACCGCAGTAAGAGGATAGAGGAGTGTCGGAATCACGTTGAAAATATTTAAATGACTATTTGTAACTGACAAGAACTGAGGGATGAGATCAGTATGACAGGCTTTTGTTGGAGGACATAGTAGTAGCATAACATATTTAAGAGAGCTTTGTTATCAATATGTGTTATTTAGTGCAGAAAGATTTTAAGTATTTTATACCTATTTTGCTACTCTAAGGCCATTTATATTGTGATATTGTTAAAACCATCCCCTTGTGTTTCCTCAGTTTGCTGGAGATCCCGCAATGGCAGGTAGGCATTGTGGTTGGAAGAACAAAGCGGCACCCATTCTTTGATTCTTTCTTAACACAACCCTTATTCTGTGTCCATATAAAGTAGTGATAACACTTCTGGGAGTTAGGTCTTCCACTCGACTCGTGAATTAAATACTGTTGATCTCAGCTAATCATGGAGACTGCATCATTGCTCTGAATTCTTGATCCCATCTCTGTAATGCAATTGCACAATCACACCTTTACTGTGGGACTTTGCAATGTTTCCCCCACTGAGGAAAGCAGTTGCTTCTCTCCCCACTGATACTGAACCTGCTTGTGTGATTTGCCTAGGAGAACAGATATAATATATGGCAGGCACTACCAGGAGCCTTAAATTTGCCTGTGTGGTCTTTGCAGCCCTCTTGCAGACTCCACCCGCCACCATTAGATTAAGGGAAAAAAAAAAAGTCACAAATAGACCCGAAAAGAGACAAAATAAAACCACAGCAGAAATTTAAAAGATAATGGGAATATTATTAACTACTTTTTGCTAATAAAGATGAGATTTAAATGAAATAAAAACATTTCTAGAAAGCAAACTGCTATTTAATTTCTGTTAGAGGTCAAATCAGGCTATTGAGTTTTAGGTTAAGTTGACCAATAACTCTAAGGAAATTAAATAATTTTTTTCAGTTTTATTGAGGTATAATTGACAATTAAAATTGGAATATATTTAGAGTCCACATTGTGATGGTTTGATGCACATAGACATTGTGAAAAGATCCCCACCATTTAGTTAACACATCCATCATATCACATATTTACTTCTTGTGTGTTTGAGAACACTTGAGTTCTACTGTTAGTCAATTTTAATTATACAAAAGAGTGATATCAACTACAGTCTCCGTGTTATACATTAGATCCTCAGACGTCATTCACCTTAAAACTTTACCAACCCCTCCCTATTTCCCCCACTCCCCAGCCCCTGGCAACCACTACTGTAACCTGTTTCTATGAGAGTTCGCCATTTTTTTGGATTCCACATGTGTTAGAGACACCACGCAGTATTTGTCTTTCTCTGACTTATTTCACTTAGCATAATGCCCTCCAAGTTCATCCATGCTGTTGCAAATGGCAGAATTTTCTCTTGTTTCTCAAAGGCTGAATAGTATTCCATTACATGTATATGCCACATTTTCTTTCTTCATTCATCCACTGATGGCCATTTCCTTGTTTTCATACCTTGACTATTGTGAATAAAGCTGCAATGAACAAAGGAGTGCAGATATCTTTTCAAGAGAGTGATTTTGATTTCTCTGCATGAACATCCAGAAGTAGGATTGCTGGATCATACGGTAGCTTTATTTTTAAATGTTGAGGACCCTCCACACTCTTTTCTATAGTGCTCTAACGGTTTATATTCCCACGAACAATGCACAAGTGTTCCCTTTTCTCCGAATCCTTGTCAACACTACTTATCTCTTTTCTTTTTGATAGCAGACACCCTAACAGGTGTGGAGTGTGATACTGTGGTTTTGATTTGCATTTTCCTGAAGATTAGGGATGTTGAGCACCCTTTCATGTACCTGTTGGCCATTGGTATGTCCCCTTTGGAAAAATGTCTATTCAGGACCTTTGCCAATCTTTTAACTGGGTTATTGATTTTTTGCTTCTGAGTTTTATGAGTTCTTTGGATGTTAACCCCTTATTAGATGTGTGGTTTGAAAATATTTTCTCCCATGTCATAGACTGCCTTTTAATTTTGTTGATGGTTTCCTTTGCTGGGCAGAATCTTTTTAGTTTATTGTAGTCCCACTTGTTTATTTTTGCTTTTGTTGCCTTTGCTTTCGGTGTCATATCCAGCAAATCATTGCCAAGAACCAAAACAAGGAGCCTACCCCCTATGTCTTCTTGTAGGGGTTTTAGGGTTTCATTTCTTACATTCAAATCTTTAATCCATTTTGAGGTGATTTTTGGTTTTGGAGTAAGATAGGAGTACAGTTTCATTCTTCTGCATGTGGATATCCTGGTTTCCCACTATTTGTTGAAGAGACTAGCCTTTTCCTATTGAGTATCCTTGGCCCCCTTGTCAAATATTAGCCGACCATAGATTTGTGAGTTTACCTCTGGGCTCTCAGTTCTGTTCCAATGATCTATGTACCAGTTTTTATGGCAATACCAAACTGTCTTGATTACCATACCTTTTTTAAATATAATTTAAAATCAGGAAGTGGGATGCCTCCAGCTCTGTTCCTTTTTCTCAAGACTGTTTTGACTGTTTTGGATCTTCTGTGGTCCCATACAAATTTTAGGACTTTTTCTATTTCTGTGAAAAATGCCATTGGACAAAATCTAATTAGAAAAGTCCACACCAGATCACTGCTACCAGGGAGCATAATAAGACTTCTGTTTTTCTTGCCCCTTCCACACGAAGCCCAGTGGGTCTCATTAGCAGTTTCGAACACCTACCAAACAGAGGTGAGCATAAAACGGATGAGATGATATTGCTGAGTTGCTAACTGAAAATTTGCCATAAATGTCTTAAGGAAAATATACAGAAATAAAGAAATCTAAACACTCTAGTAGCTAGTCCAGATGAAGTTTTTTCAAAGATGCTTTTTAGTAGTAACAGAAAAGACACTTAGGAATAAGCCAATTAAAAGTTGTGCACAATTGGTAGGCAAAAATGGTGTAAGTTCAAAGACCTTAAAGCAAACTTAATTAGATGGAGAACGATGCCATGTTAATAAAACAGATATCTTAATATTGTACCTATGTCAATTTCCCTAAAACTGACTCACAGATTTGATGCAATTTTTTAAAAAACACTTTTTTCCATACAACTTGACAAACTGATTCTAAAATGTATATAAAATAGTAAAGACAAACAGTAAACAAGATGCTGATGCAGAGAGAAAAATGTTGGCGGGAACCTGCCCTACCCAATGTCTATACTTATTATTATTGAGAAAACAGTGAAAACTATGGTACAAAGATGGACAAACTGACCAAAGGAAAAAAAGTAAGTTATAAGAGACAGACCCATTCTTCTAAGGAATTTGACATAGGACAGAGGTGGCATCAGTGGAAAGGCTGCCCCATGAAGGGCACTGTGACATTGTTTCACTACATGGACAAATGAGGCTGGAGTCCTACCTCACAACCTGTAATAATGAGTTTGACTACTTTTGATGTTTCACTGCTGACAACTTTCAACCACATCATTCCTCCTTTTCCTCTTGCCCCAAAGTGAGCAGGAAGTTCACATACACAGAGTCTGTGCAAGGGAATCCACAGCTCGGCCCCACACCCTAACCAACATAAAAGCCCTGACAAAAACCTCTCCTTTCTGCTTCTGTCCAGACGTTTTTGGACCTGCACAGAAGTCACCCTGCTCATTAGGTGAGTAATAAACCATTCCATATATATATATATAAAAAAAAATAAACTAACAACCTTATGTAATAGCGCTTCATCGATTGTAAGGAATTTACCACATTAATGCAAGATGTTAATCTTAATGTGTTAGGATGTAAAGGGGTAATGGGGAGTTCTCTGTACTTTCCTGTAGATTTTTTTTTTTTTTTGGTAAAAATAAAACCAATAATTTGAAAAAAAGCAACCTAATGTAAAATTTGCAAAGACATGAACAGATATATAAAAGAGAGGTCACAAAGAGCACAACTGTTTGCTCCCTTTCATTAGCCATCAGAAAACACAAATTAAAACAGAAACATAATTTTACACATATCAAATTCCCAGTACTAAGAAATCTGAAGATACAAATTGTTGGACATGATATAAGTGAACAGGAAGTCCTAAATTCTCATAATGAAGGTGTAAATTGAAAGAACCATGTTGGAAATCAATACAGAATTATAAAGTTGAATAACCACATACTGTTATAACAAATTTCCAAAGCTAGATTTATTCCCTAAGAAACATGTGAAATAGAAGATCTACTCCAAAATGATTAAAGCAGCATTGTTCATAATGAAAAACAAAAGCCAACCAGGGACAAAAATATCATTCAACAGAAAAATTAATACACTGAGCTATATGCATGTGATGCAATTTCACAGGAGGAGAAATGAACGCTCTACATGGCAACGTGGGGGACTGTGATACGTAATATAATGCAAAGAGTATAACCTAGGACATGAAATACAGTGTGATTCAATTATACCGATTAAAAGCAAGTAAAACTAATAATGTTTTATGTAGGAATATATATATATATATATATATATATATATATATACTTATGTAATTAAATTGTTTTTCAGAAATAGTGCAAGAAGAAACGCAAAACTCAGGGCAGTGATTACTTTAGGGGGAGCTAGGGAATGAAAAAGACAAAAATGCAGTAATTCTGGCTCTCAGATTGACTACTGATTTCATCATGCTCATCCCTCAACTGTGTTCTATTACATATGTATCTTACTTAACTCTCTGTTGCATGTATCGAATAGCACCAAAAATAAAAAGAAGCTAATTCACAAAATAAGAAAACAAAGAATTTACTGGGAGAAATTGGTTGGGTGTAGATTTATTGGTTGTAACAAAAAAGGATTAAACCTATACGTGAGATAGTTAAAAAGAAATCAATTATCGAGAACAAACATATGGACACCAAGGGGGGAAAGCGGGGCTGGGATGAACTGGGAGATTGGGATTGACATATATACACTAATATGTATAAAATAGGTAACTAATTAAAACCTGCTGTATAAAATAAAATAAAATAAAATGAATTCACGTCTAAAGAAAAAAAACTGCAGCCTGAGGGCACTAGTAGTAGGCCACTGAAGCTTAGGGAGAGGAACACAGGCAAAAAAACAAAAACAAAACAAAACAAACTCTACCCACAATATAAATCAATGGAACAGGATAGAAAGCCCAGAGATAAACCCACATACATGTGGTCACCTTATCTTTGATAAAGGAGGCAAGAATATACAATGGAGAAAAGAAATCCTCTTCAATGAATGGTGCTGGGAAAACTGGACAGCTACATGTCATAGAATGAAATTAGAACACTTCCTAACACCATACACAAAAATAAGCTCAAAATGGATTAAGACCTAAATGTAAGGCCACACACTATAAAACTCTTAGAGGAAAACATAGGCAGAACACTCTATGACATAAATCACAGCAAGATCCTTTTTGACCCATATCTTAGAGAAGTGGAAATAAAAACAAAAATAAACAAATGGGACCTAATGAAACTTAAAACCTTTTGCACAGCAAAGGAAACCAGAAACAAGACAAAAAGAGAACCCTCAGAATGGGAGAAAATATTTGCAAATGAAGCAACTGACAAAGGATTAAACTCCAAAATGTACAAGCAGCTCATGCAGCTCAATAACAAAAAAACAAACACCCCAATCCAAAAATGGGCAGAAGACCTAAATAGACATTTCTCCAAAGAAGATATACAGACTGCCAACAAACACATGAAAGGATGCGCAACATCACTAATCATTAGAGAAATGCAAATCAAAACTGCAATGAGGTATCACCTCACACCAGTCAGAATGGCCATCATCAAAAAATCTACAAACAACAAATGCTGGAGAGGGTGTGGAGAAAAGGGAATCCTCTTGCACTATTGGTGGGAATGTAAATTGATACAGCCACTATGGAGAACAGTATGGAGGTTCCTTAAGAAACTACAAATAGAACTACCATATGACCCAGCAATCCCACTACTGGGCATATACCCTGAGAAAACCGTAATTCAAAAAGAGTCATGTACCACAATGTATATTACAGCTCTATTTACCATCGCCAGGACATGAAAGCAACCTACGTGTCCATCGACAGATGAATGGATAAAGAAGATGTGGCACATATACACAATGGAATATTACTCAGCCATAAAAGGAAACGAAATTGAGTTATTTGTAGTGAGGTGGATGGACCTAGAGTCTGTCATACAGAGTGAAGTAAGTCTGAAAGAGAAAAACAAATACCGGATGCTAACACATATATGTGGTATCTAAAAATGAAAAAGTGGTCCTGACGAACCTAGAGACAGGACAGGAATAAAGACACAGACGTACAGAGTGGACTTGAGGACACGGGGAAGGGGAAGGGTAAGCTGGGACGAAGTGAGAGAGTGGCATGGACATACATACACTACCAAATGTAAAATAGATAGCTAGTGGGAAGCAGCCGCATGGCACAGGGAGATCAGCTCGGTGCTTTGTGACCACCTAGAGGGGTGGGATAGGGAGGGTGGGAGGGAGACGCAAGAGGGAGGGGATATGGGGATGTAGGTATACGTTTGGCTGATTCACTCTGTCATGTGGCAGAGGCTGGCACAGCATTGTGAAACAATTATACTCCAGCAAATATGTTAAAAAAAAGAGACACAAACTACTATGTATAAAATAGATAAGCAACAAGGATATATTGTATAGCACAGGGAATTACAGCCATTATTGAGTAATAACTTTTAATGGAGCATAACCTAGAGAAATACTGAATCACTAAGCTGTATACCTGAAACTAATGAAATATGCTTCAATGGAAAAATTTAATAAAAAATAAATAACTGCATAGAAAAAGAAAAGAGTAAATAAGACAGGCCAAGTCCTGCTTTCAGAATTTCACAGGAGAGAAATTAAATAGTTGGTTATAATTTACACAGTTAATTGATGGACTATAATTTCCATAATTGGACTTCCCTGGCAGTCCAGTGGGTAAGACTCTGAGCTTTCAATGCAGGGGGCGTGGGTTCGATCCCAGTCGGGGAAATAGGATCCCACACGCCATGTGGCACGGCCAAAAAAATATATATATATACACACACACACGTATATATATGCACATATGTGTATATATATGCACATATATGTGTATATATATATATATAAATTCCATAGTTCTTAGACATGAAGATAGTTAATGGTAACATTTTTTAATTAAGAAAAAAATGTTTGTTGGAGTGTGGTTACTTTGTAATGTCGTGTTGGTTTCTGCTGTATGGCAGGGTGAATCAGCTGCGCGTATACATATATCCCTTGTTCCTTGGATTTAATGGTAATGTTTTAGTGTATGTTTATTCAAGCTATTTATAAAAGCAATATATTCATTAAAAAATTTAAAATTAGATAATACCGTAAATAAACAACTCTACCCACAAGGGAGACCCAGAATATGTGCTAGGCCAAACATTATATATGTAGGAGGAGAAATACCGCTTGCGAAGACTACGCCCTTAAAAAAAAAAAAAAAAAAAGAAAGAAAAAATTATCTAGTTCTACCACCCAAATAGTTCAAAACTAAAACATTTAAAAAGAAATGCTGTGGGACATTAACTGCTATTCTTTCTTACTTTGAAAGTATATATATATATATTCACCATTTCAGCTAAGAAATCAAAGTTTGAAAAAGCAAGGTATAAGACAGTAAACTTCAATTCTGCTTCTCACCTTTCACCAATTTGCTACTCAAAATATACAGTTTCTGTTCACTTCTCTAGGCAATGTATACCCAGGCTGGAGTTCAGTCATCTGCCATTGACGTGTTATTTATAAACAGAATATTTCTATCTCACTTAAAGCAAAACAAATGAAGCCAGAAAGTATATTGTGACAGGGAGGAAGGTCAAAATTTTCAATCCATGGCTAATCCCCCAGGATGAAAGACCATCTACAGATGGCATGCTGTACCATCCTGTGCACAATTTAATGAGTGAAAATTTTTCTCTTTGGAAATTGAATTTCCAGGCAGCTGTTCATCCTGAAAATACTGTAGTTCTCAGAGTTGCATTGTTTTTCTTCATCGCTGGGTAGCTGTTCTCCTGTGGGTGTTATGTGCGCACAACTTCTCCCTTTCTTTTGGCCTTTTGTTTTGGGATCACGGTGGAGAAATTCATTTAGACATGTAAATACAGTATTTTTTCTTATTCTGAAATATGAATTAAGGTATACTCAGAAATATTGACTTTTCTCTCTCGAGCGTCTGCCCACCAGAAAGGAAAAAAATTCTTGTCATTTTGCCCTCTTTCAGCTTTTGTATCATGGTTCTTTTTCCTTTGATGCAATGGCTACCATTTTTTTTCTTCAGTTGGCTCTACCATCCATCACCCGTGTCTGTTCTCTTTCATTCCCAATGGGTCCATCACTTCCCTTAGCAAAGCCCATCGTCCAGAAACTACAGTATTACCACATGCTCCTAATAACCTAAGCTAGGAATCCTTCATGGAGACCTCGTCTTATTTTCTGCTTCAGTGGTTTTGTTCAGCATTAGTTTAGGAGACTTTAGAGAAAAGTAGACATATTTGTTCATTTTGCTGTTTGAGTACACAATATCGTGAACCACTGAGAAAAACACACATTTTAGCCATAAAACCACGAAGCTCAGAATTCCAGCTGTAATCTGATCATCAGTAGTCTAATCATCAGCTAAAATTGCATGTCTATTTAAAGCTTACCTAGACCCCATATGGTTTTCTGGGAAGAGAAATGATAACTAGCAGATTTACTCATTCCTATCGGCCCCAGATGCATTGTTTCAGCAAAGGATTGGCAGAATTTGGAAATTCCTTTTAGGGTTTGTTTTTCCATCCGCTCCCTTTGAAACCTGATGTTCACACTGAATAGCCTTCATAGATCATAATTGGGGCTATTATTGTAATAATAATAACCACCACAGTGAGAAACATTATCAGCATCTAATCTGTGTTGTGCTTATGATTCCTAAAACTGTGAGGCACTATGGAATAGAAATTAGACCTATTAAAGACATCAGTCCTTCATTTCTCTACTCCACATCTTTATCTCTATTACAGTATCTTCCCTTCTTTTTCTTCAGTCTTCCTATTTTTAAGCCTAGAGAGACTTACATCCTGTTTCACCCAGGGCAGCCTGGGCTTACACCCATCATACCCAATTATATACTATTATATCATTATTAATAGAGCCTCCTTTTATTCTTACAAGTTTTCCAGTTTGGGGACATTATATGATTACTTTATTTGAGCCCAAGAGGTCGATCTTGTCTTTATGAAACCATCCTGAAATGCTACCAACCTCAAGTTCCATTAAGACAAGGGTAGTGGTGAAAGATGATAAAGATGACTCAAGTGGAGAAATAATAACATTGCTGCCCTCATTTCCATTTCTGATGGAAAGATGGTTTAAAATATTCTACCTCTCCCCAACCCACCCCATTAGCTGTTAGGATTAGATTTGGCTGCCTAGAACACAAAACTCAAAATATAACTGGTTTAAATATACAAGGGTTTATTCTATCAAGTAAAAAGGGGTTCAGTGAAGAACATCTAGGTTTGATATTACAGCTTCTGTTACAGCAGAGACCAAGCTCTACCTGAGTAATGATACTAGCACAGTTTCCACCCGTGACATCCCTTTGAAATCCAAAGTGACTGCTCAAGCTCGTCTTCCCACTTGCATTGCAGCCAAAAGGCAAAAAGGACAGAGAGCAATAAAAGACACACATACACACCAGCACGTGTGCAAACACACGATTACCTGACTACCTATCCCACTTTTATCATCCCATTCTTGAGCTCCAACTTAACTTTTGTTATCACTGGTCAGAATTTAGTCACACCTAAGAAGGAAGATAAGACCTAAAAAGAAAGGGGGATTACAAAAGTTCTCCTTTAGCTGGGCATATTACATTCTCAGAAACAGAAATGCTCCGATAGCACACGGAAGAGTGGTAACGTAGAGGCTGGGAGGGCAATTTGTAATCCGACACGCTGCCAAACATGCCACGTGTTCAGGAGGGCTTATAGGACAGCGTCTGTGCCAGATGCTCTGGACTAAACACTTGTGTGAGTTATTTTAACCGTAACATGACTCAGCTCCCTGAAGGGGAGACCACAATCACTTACATCAGAGGATTGCTTTGAGGACCGAGTTCATCTATGCAAAGCTCTCTGAGTAGTTCGTCACACGACCTACACACTCCCCAGATATGGTAGACTCTTTCCATTGTCAGAATATGGACACGACTTAACACATTTACTTTGAGGGTCCTTTTGTGACTCCCCTTATCGTATTTTCTCATTCAGTAACCTGCCCTAGATACAACACTGAGAGGATACCTAGGTTAAGTTCAGAAATCTACATTTAATACTTAAGTTTACTGCAGAATGCCCATTAAGTGACAGTTGATACACTTACATTGCCTCTAATTCACAAAACTGCACAAGATAGATTACAATGTTTCAAAATTTCAGCGGGAAGTCAAGTTGGTGTCCAGGGGCATTTCCTTTGAAAGAAGCTGGCAGGTTCTCCTCCAAAAGGTCTCATAGGGTAACACGTATCATGTTGGTGAATTTATACAAGCTTTGGTTCTCATCCTTGCAGGCCTGGAGATCTTAGTAGCATGCTGCATGGGGATTAGTCTCTCAGGTTGCCTTTCATTAACCAAACCCACAAGTTTCAATTTATGATGACAAACATAACCAGACTAGAAACTCTCAGATAACCAGACCCACACAGGGAAGATAATTTTCATCAGAATGGTGTTTGATGAATTAAAACAAACAAAATTCTTCTAATGTTGAAAGCCATCTCCACAAACGTCATTGCTTTAAAATGGCAACACTGACATGTACACGCTGCTATATTTAAAATGGATAACTGACAAGGACCTACTGCATAGCACAGAGAACTCTGCTCGATATTACGTAACAACCTAAATGGGAGAAGAATTTGAAAAAGGATAGATACAAGTATATACATAACTGAATCACTTTGCTGTACAGCTGAAACTATCACAACACTGTTAATCAACTATAGTCCAATATAAGATAAAAAGTTAAAAAAATAAAAAAAACGAACACTAAAATGGGTCAAACAAATTAAAAATAAAATAAAATAGCAACATAGTGGTTGATGATAGTACTTCACTCCAGGTTTCCTGGGTACACACCTTTCTAGGCTTCCCTTGCTTATCAAGTTTTCCTTTGACAGGCATGTTCTTTCCTTAGATGCTCAATACATTCAGTCAGGTTTCAAGTAAGCCTCGTACATCCAGGAGCCATTCTGTCTCTTAACGCATGTATCTGTCAAGTTATACTTTGTATGATACAAAATGACGGACAGTCTGACTTGTAAAAGTCTACCTATCAGAGAGGGCGCACCTCATTCCCTAGCTCATGGAGATCTTTCCCCGGAATACTCTTGGGGTCCAGGGCAGGCTGCCCCAAAATATGCCTCAATGGCATATTGATTATTTTGAAGTAAAGTTACTTGAGAAACAGCCTATGGGGGGAAAATGATAGTTAAAAAAAAAAAATTCTGACCACCTTCTTTCCCCCTAAAAGCAGGAAATAAACCTCCCATGTGAAGTCATCCTCCCTATACAAGGAGAGTAGAAAGCATCCTAATCAACAGTTAGGGAATTCAAGACTAAGAGAGAACGCTTGTATAAAATCTTTGTTACATATCCACTGATTTGCCAACCCAAGCACAAGCCTGCTTTGGTCACTTACCAGGTTCCATTTCCAGCAGACCTCCATGTGTGCAAATTAAATTGTTGTTTGTTTGTTTTTTTCCCTTCCTGTTACTCTGTCCTGTGTCAATTATTAGGCCTGTCAAAAGAACTCAGTAGGGCTAGTGGGTGGGGGAATTTTCCTTCCCCAACAGTAAACAAACAAAAAACCACCAGGTCAAGAAATACTTACCCACCATTGTATGAGCAAGAAACCACGGCTAATTTGAATTGGCTGAAGTGAAAATAGCAATAAGTAAAAGAACTGGTATGAAACCAGATATGACTCCATCGCTTTCTCTTATAGCAGTGTATTTGCTAGAGATTCCTGGAAATATTTTCCTTTGCTGTAGTTTATAGCTTACTCTCTATCCTCACTACACATCACCCTACGTCTTGTCATTTAACATATATTCACTTGTCTGGAGGGAAACGGGAAAACATGAGTGCGTGATTTAGCAAAAGCATGAAATACACGGAGTGAGTTATGCACCAAATGTTCACAGATAGATGCTTCAGAGGGGGAAGTGGACTTTTGATAGCAACCTTTGGTGAGAGCTAATATTCCCTAAGGATAGCGACCTCCATAAGCATTACTTCTTGCTTCTCCCCTTACTGTCTGTTTCAAAAAACACCAGCAAGCCTTCTCATCGTCTTTGCCTAACAGCAGCTTTGCCTTGTGGTCAGCCAGGTGGTTTCACTAAGATAATGCAGTCCGTGTTCACACAACAACAGTAGCATCAAGCATGATTGAAAATTAGGGACAGTCCAATTTGTCACAGCTCAGTACAATAGTCCCAGACTGGTATTATAACGGCACACCTGACATAATCAATATTAGGCTTCTTGTGGGGCTGTGTAGGCAGATTTTACTGAATAAAATCAACAAATGTTGTAGGTACTTCTAATCCCACCATAACTGCCTAGATGTCAAATATAGTCTGTCATTTGGAAACATGATCTATAGGGTCCAAGGTAAAGGCAAGTTCATAGACCAAGAACCAGTGGTTTAGATATAGAAAAGACTGAAAGATGGCCTGCCCATACTTCTACATAAGATAGCATATTATTCTCCAAAAATTGTAATAATCGCTCATTTCTTTCTTCAACACCATCAGTAACGAGGAATTTACAAACACACAGAGTAATCCATTCTTTTGTAAAAGTGTGATTGGTAGAAAGTTCTTTATGTAAAGACCAAACTTGGAATGCACATAATAGGGCATCTCTGTTCTGTACGACAGTTGTTTGGATCTTCTGTCATAGTTAGGTTGTCTCTAATAAGGATTTCCTTCTCTAGAAATGTCTCCAATATCCCTCATGTGACCAAATTGTAAATCTCTCTACTTTCCCAGGATGAATTCCAGTTTATCCAAGCCTTTCTCAAAATATTTTTGCTAAAGTTTACAGAACACCAGGTGTCACCTCCCTCATATTCAGTGGGACTCATCGTTGAGCACAGTATATCCATTCATACAAGAAAAGAGCATATTTTTATGGGCCATCCTGAACTTTGAGTCAAATGGGTCTCTGAAAACAATTACAATAGCTAACCTGCTGATTGCTTACCCTGTTTTGGGTGCTATCTTAACAACAGTTCTATGAGCTAGGTCCTGGTATTACACCCACTGTGCAGATCAGGGAACTAGACCACAGGCGAGTTAAAAGAAACTCACAGAAGTTACCCCAGCCAGTAAGTAATGGAATTCAACTTGATTTCAGGCAACTAGTGGCTAGATATCCCGCTATTTACTATAACTCTAGTCCAATGGTTATCAAAGGGTGGCCTGCGGACCAGCAACATCAAAATCCTCAAGGAACTTGGTGGAAATGTAAATCATCAGGCTGAATTCCAACTCCATGAATCAGAAACTTGGTGGAGGGGGGAGACCAATGCTAACTATTTCAGCAAGATAGTCTACCAAGTCTGGTGGATGCTTGAGTTTGACAGCCAATGCTCTACACACCATCCATCCAGGTTCTTAAAAATGCAATGTGCACATGACTTTCGATCAAGAAGACTAGAAACAAAGGGCCTTGACAATGAGACCTGGTGTTCTTGTAAGTTGTGGAGTCAGAAATCCACACGTGGTGGCTGCCGACAACGGATTTTTCAAGAATAACTCACCAGAGAGAAGGCCAATGTGACAATTCATTCTAAAGTAGCATGTCAATGTAGAATTTCTATGTTGTTTTTAACACTATCTTTGTGGAACTATCTGGACCTCTTAAACTGGAAGACTGAACCACTACCAGCCTCTAAGCATTGATAAAAGCTTAGAAGATTTGTCTATTTCTTGGGAATTAACAGATTTCTTATTGCCTATTTTCTCAGTATCGTAAAAATCCAGTCTAATTCCATGACTGAATCTGAATCACCAAAAACTCATCGACGGAAAATGGATTCCTTGTTCTAGACATAGTGAGCAGAATAAAAATGAATGCGTTTTCTTGAACTACTTACAAGACCATATTGAATGAAGTCAAGGTCACTGTAATCTTTGGGGGTAGATCACTTTGGTACTTCTAAGAACTACTGCTGACTCAATCACCGTGATTGTTGGGTTATAATTACTTTACTGTTTATGTGAAATGACAATGTATGGTTATCAGTCCCAGATAAAGTAATAACCGTCAATCAACCAATTACAATTTATAGTTGCCATAGGTACAGAACCAGTCAAAATATATCTGGGTGCACTAATTGGGCCTAAAATTTAATAAGACAGTCTCACCAAGACATTTGCACCTACCAAGCTGCTGCCTCTGACGAGAGTAAAAGTCAACCAGAAATTCCTGTTATAATACTTTTTAGGTTACTTGTTAGCTTAAATTTCCTTGATCCCAAAAATATCCCCAGGAAGGGCGAACATATGTTAGTTTGGTTTTAACGGTGGGGAAACATGCAGAATTAGCGTTTCATGTACATGTAGATACTCTAATAATTATGCCAATTATTTCCAATTATTCTCCCAAACGTAGATGGTGAGGAGGCAGTTGTGGTTAATAAAAACAGCACTTAGTGCTGGAATCGGAAGACCTAGGTTGTTCCCCACAGACCACCTGTGCGACCTTGGGCAACTCATCCCAACAGCTCTGGGCTTTGTTGCCTTCTAGGTAAAGGGCAATACTAACACTTTCTCTTTTTACCTTACAGGATATGTATGAGGATTCGTTGAAATTTATAGGGAAAAGCTTGTGTAAAAGGTGCAACTCAGCTTACATAAATGGTTGTAAATTATTTTAATAAAACTACTAATTTATTCACCTTTCTTTCTATGGATCCATTTTAACTCTCCCTTAAATCATGGGAGAGTATTTGAATTTTTCTTTGTCTTAGGATGTCATGTTTTCCTTTAAATATTGCAGAAAATAGAAAAAATCTCAGATGAACAAAAAATAATCATACCTTTGATTTATGTTGTGGTTTTCTTTTCTAATATCTCAGAGATTAGAAAAAAGAAAATTAACGCTCAACTAAGGCATATTTATAAGTATTTTTCAGTGAGAGATTATGTCTTTGCTAGTAAGAGAGTCGGGGACCCAATGATAGAAAAATACGTTGCTAATAGGGATTTGCATGTGGGTGTCAAATTGCATGGACCAGGTGTGCTTTATGAAGAAGGCACTTTTGATACAGACTTAAAAGTGGGGAAAAGTCCATTTCCTTTTCTTACGTGCAATATTTTACGTGTGTTTGTGTAAAAAGATAAGAGTAAAAGAAAATATATATGTCCTATCATTCCGTCTTGTCTCCATCACTAGACCTTGCACTTAACTGAATTTCTAGAATAGCAATATAAAAGTATATAAATAAACCTCCAATTTGAATGAACTCTTATCTGATAAGTATCTCCATGCACCTGTCTTCTTGCAGAAATGTTTCCAAACCATAGTTGGGCTATTCAAGAAAATAATGAAAAACACTTCATCCGTTCAAATGCAATTCCTTACACCATCACAGAGTTTCATTTTGATGTTCCTCAAATCATATACTTATTTTTACCTAGATATAGATATTAACCTTTTCTTTTATGACGCTATTATTATCATCATCAACTAAAATTCTTTTTTGGAAGATCTATTGTATAAGAGGAAAAGGTACCTTCAATAAAGAAAGGGTATCTCTCCTAAGGGAGCTGACAACAGAATGTCATGTTGTTTGTATTAAAAGTGCAATTCTGGCTGAGGTTTTATTTTTTTAAATACCTAGTATGCCAAATTATCACACAGTTGAATCTATTCCCTGGTGGTGTATTAGAAAGCTGTATTCACAAGGGCACTAAGTCGGTTACTATTAGGTAAGTTTCTACTCAGCATAGGGCCAAATTTCTGTTTTCAATTGACTAATATTTTCTTGTGGTGAGAAAGAAACATAATTTGAACAACTGGAAATTAAAGAGGCAAACCATACCTGTGACATTATTTAATATAAAAGAGGATTATGACTTACACATCCACATTTTAAAGTGATTGTATGACTGTCAATCCTTTAGGGAGACAAACTTATTATATAATAAATTTGAATCAGAGAACTCACAAGAGCCAAGATAATTTTTCCTAGAAGTAACCATATAGTAGAAAAATAATGGTGAATTTTTTTTGTAGGGAGGTCAAGCGTGAGTCTTCAAGGTGAGATGAATAGGACTCCAAAAAACAACAGAGACGGTGGAACTTGTTGGCCAAAGAGAAGTGATTCTGAAATAAGGAGGTGAGCTTCCTAATTGCAACATTATTTTTTGTGCTTATAACTTTTGGTTTGTTTATTCCTTTAACAGAAAGAATCATTTCAGATCTCTGACTGAAATTCTGGGTAAGAAGTCAAGTGTCCTTTGAGGACCAGGGCTGGTAGTAGGAAGGATGTCAGTGAGGTTTATCCTCTAAAATGCTAGCTTCTTTCAACATCCAACTGTCATTTCCCAGTTCCCGGAATCATGTTTAACCGCCGACGTTTCTAAGATTTCTCACCGTGTAAGGCTGAACTGGGATCTCCTTAAAAATACCGAGGTTGTAAAAGTACCAGTTAAGATCCTGTGACAGGAAACAGACAGTTACACGTTTAACTTTCTGATATGCCCCTTATCAGCACTGTGAACTTCAGGAAACCACTTAACTTGACCAAGTTTTTTTCTTCATCTGTAAAATTTGAATATCAATCCCAAGTGGGGTTCATTTGGAATCATGTCTAGGCAATAGCTCTGTGGCCGACAGGTCTGGAGGAGTGAACTTCCAATAGGAAGAAAAGGTCACCAGTAACTAATTTTGAAATGAGGCCAAGGAAAGGGAATAGACCACGGACATCATCAGGGCCATTAAAGACACAGATTACCAGAGACATGAGTAATATTGGCTGTTACTATTTCAGAAAAGTGAGGGTAAAAATAAAATCAGAATGGGATGGGTTGAGTAGTAACATGTGAGGTGCCGGAGACGGTGAGTCTCAAAGGAACAAGAGTTTTGAAAACAGGATGAGGGAACTGAGAGCCTAGAAGTGACAATGGGAGGACTAGTTGACAAGCCCAGCTCTAGACCCCGAGGGCTTACGTTTGAAAGAATCAAAGAGTTCACAGGAAAGGACTTCGGGGGAATTAGCATCCTCAGAGAGACTCAGGTCCCAGGCAAGGCAGGGAGAGAGAGAACATCTGACAAGCAAGCTAATATAAACAGCAATTGCTGAAGAAGTAAATGCCTTAGGGAAGTGCAGAAAGGAGGGAAGTGAGGAACGGGGGTCTGAGTCAAGACAAGAAGCCTGACGCAAGCATTACAGCCTGGATCCACGAGGGGAAGGCAGCTGCAGGCCTGGAAACACGTAGTGAGGCTTGGCCATTAATATCAGAAATGCGAGGTCGGTCCTGGGCCTAATACATAAGCATGTTGCTTCCCTCAACCTTGCTTTTTGTCATATGGAGTCACGTTCATTACAAGTCAGTGTGCTTATGTTTGAGATAAAGACTTTCTCGCTGCATACTTAGCCACTGGTATGTCCTCCTAAAGCTGTGACCTGTGTTTTGTTTCATGCGCTGCTCTAGCAAGAACAGTACCTTGGAGTCGCAGTGTTTTTCCTCTGAGGGTCTTACCTGTGAAGCACCACATTTTCCTACCTGCCTCTCCCAGAGAGAAGTTGAATTGCTTTGATGACTAAGATTTAATTAAATCTTTATTCCCAGGGAAAATGATGTTATTTTTCTATCTCTGAGGCGGTATTTCTCATAATTTGGTCCTCAGATAATAGGCATCTCCTTCAAAAGAACTCATTGAAATACACATTCTTGAGCCCTGCCTTAGACTCACCAAATCAGCATTTCTGGCCAGGAAATTTCTGCACCTTCTACTGAATTCATCTTTACTAACGTTTGAGGAACATTTTTAAAGAATCCTGCCCCCAATTAGAAACAATTGCAATATTTCTAAGAAAATATAATATAGTATTTCATAGAAACAGTAGAAAAGTGGTTGCCATGGCCTGGGGGTCGGGGGAGAGTATAGGAGACTTTAGGAAAAGCGGACAAGCTTTCAACTATATGATGAATAAGGTCTGAAGATAGAATGTAAAATATTGTGATTATAGTTGATAACACTGTATTATATAATTGGAATTTTCTAAGAGTTATATTTACTAACTTAAATGTTCTCACACACACAAAAAAATATATGAAGTGATAGATTTGTTAATTAGATGGTGGGAAATATTTCACAATGTGTGTGTGTGTGTGTGTGTGTGTGTGTGTGTACCAGATCGCCAAGATGTATACTTAAATATCTTAAAATTTTGTCAATTAAATCTCTAAAGGTGAAAAAAAAGTCAGTCTAACTGAATTTCCCTGGGGCACTAATTCTCCACAAGTCATTTCCTTTGATGGTTGGTTTTGTTGTTGTTTGCTTATTTGGTTTTTCTCCTAAACTCCATTCATTAAAAAACCAAGTGGTAGATAGGGTTCCTACTTTCCCTTATTATTTACAGACCATTTTCCCGCTCATCTCCCTCTAGAGAAAGGAAGACAGGAGGAAAGGAAAGGAGGAGGGTGCCTCTTCCATACTGAAGTTTCCATGGGTACGACGTTAACCCTTCCTTGGTGCAGTAACGGATGGACCTCCTGGTCGTGTCCCCTCATTCACTGAGTAGGAGATGGAGATCACTGCCTTTCTTGCCAGCTCTATTTCTTTCAGCATTCCTGGTGAGGTCACCATCCAGAAGAATAATCTACCCAATATTCTGGCCTCTAAGTTCCTTGACCTTGTGTCCAGAGATCTTTATTTTTTTTCAGTCTCAACTCAGTTACTAAACATCCTATTCTTTTTTTTTTTTTCTTAACATCTTTATTGGAGTATAATTGCTTTACAATGGTATGTTAGTTTCAGCTTCACAACAAAATGAATCAGTTATACATATACATATATTCCCATATCTCTTCCCGCTTGCGTCTCCCTCCCTCCCACCCTCCCTATCCCACCCCTCCAGGCGGTCACAAAGCACCGAGCTGATCTCCCTGTGCTATGCGGCTGCTTCCCACTAGCTATCTACCTTACGTTTGGTAGTGTATATATGTCCATGCCTCTTTATCGCTTTGTCACCGTTTACACTTCCCCCTCCCCATAGCCTCAAGTCCATTCTCTAGTAAGTCTGTGTCTTTATTCCTGTTTCACCCCTAGGTTTTTCATGACATTTTTTTTTTTAATTCCATATATATGTGTTAGCATACGGTATTTGTCTCTCTCTTTCTGACTTACTTCACTCTGTATGACAGACTCTAGGTCTATCCACCTCATTACAAATAGCTCAATTTCGTCTCTTTTTATGGCTGAGTAATATTCCATTGTATATATGTGCCACATCTTCTTTATCCATTCATCCGATGATGGACACTTAGGTTGTTTCCATCTCTGGGCTATTGTAAATAGAGCTGCAATGAACATTTTGGTACATGACTCTTTTTGAATTATGGTTTTCTCAGGGTATATGCCCAGTAGTGGGATTGCTGGGTCATATGGTAGTTCTATTTGTAGCTTTTTAAGGAACCTCCATACTGTTCTCCACAGTGGCTGTATCAATTTACATTCCCACCAACAGTGTAAGAGGGTTCCCTTTTCTCCACACCCTCTCCAGCATTTATTGTTTCTAGATTTTTTGATGATGGCCATTCTGACTGGTGTGAGATGATATCTCATTGTAGTTTTGATTTGCATTTCTCTAATGATTAGTGATGTTGAGCATTCTTTCATATGTTTGTTGGCAGTCTGTATATCTTCTTTGGAGAAATGTCTATTTAGGTCTTCTGCCCATTTTTGGATTGGGTTGTTTGTTTTTTTGTTATTAAGCTGCATGAGCTGCTTATAAATTTTGGAGATCAATCCTTTGTCAGTTGCTTCATTTGCAAATATTTTCTCCCATTCTGAGGGCTGTCTTTTGGTCTTCTTTATGGTTTCCTTTGCTGCGCAAAAGCTTTTAAGTTTCATTAGGTCCCATTTGTTTACTCTTGTTTTTATTTCCATTACTCTAGGAGGTGGGTCAGAAAGAATCTTGCTGTGATTTATGTCATAGAGTGTTCTGCCTATGTTTTCCTCTAAGAGTTTGATAGTTTCTGGCCTTACATTTAGGTCTTTAATCCATTTTGAGCTTATTTTTGTGTATGGTGTTAGGGAGTGATCTAACTTCATGCTTTTACATGTAGCTGTCCAGTTTTCCCAGCACCACTTATTAAATAGGCTGTCCTTTCTCCACGGTACATTTCTGCCTCCTTTGTCAAAGATAAGGTGACCATATGTGCGTGGGTTTATCTCTGGGCTTTCTATCCTGTTCCACTGATCTATCTTTCTGTTTTTGTGCCAGTACCATACCGTTTTGATAACTGTAGCTTTGTAGTATAGTCTGAAGTCTGGGAGCCTGATTCCTCCAGTTCCTTCTTTCGTTCTCAAGATTGCTTTGGCTATTCGGGGTCTTTTGTATTTCCATACAAATTGCAAAATTTTTTGTTCTAGTTCTGTGAAAAATGCCAGTGGTAGTTTCATAGGGATTGCATTGAATCTATAGATTGCTTTCGGTAGTAGAGTCATTTTCACAATGTTGATTCTTCCAATCCAAGAACATGGTATATCTCTCCATCTATTTGTATCATCTTTAATTTCTTTCATCAGTGTCTTATAATTTTCTGCATACAGATCTTTTGTCTCCTTAGGTAGGTTTATTCCTAGATATTTTATTCTTTTTGTTGCAATGGTAAATGGGAGTGTTTTCTTGATTTCACTTTCAGATTTTTCATCATTAGTATATAGGAATGCCAGAGATTTCTGTGCATTAATTTTGTATCCTGCCACTTTACCAAATTCATTGATTAGCTCTAGTAGTTTTCTGGTAGCATCTTTAGCGTTCTCTATGTATAGGATCATGTCATCTGCAAACAGTGACAGCTTTACTTCTTCTTTTCCGATTTGGATTCCTTTTATTTCCTTTTCTTCTCTGATTGCTGTGGCCAAAACTTCCAAAACTATGTTGAATAAGAGTGGTGAGAGTGGGCAACCTTGTCTTGTTCCTGATCTTAGTGGAAATGCTTTCAGTTTTTCACCATTGAGGATGATGTTGGCTGTGGGCTTGTCATATATGGCCTTTATTATGTTGAGGAAAGTTCCCTCTATGCCTACTTTCTGCAGGGTTTTTATCATAAATCGGTGTTGAATTTTGTCAAAAGCTTTCTCTGCATCTATTGAGATGATCATATGGTTTTTCTCCTTCAGTTTGTTAATATGGTTTATCACATTGATAGATTTGCGTATATTGAAGAATCCTTGCATTCCTGGAATAAACCCCACTTGATCATGGTGTATGATCCTTTTAATGTGCTGTTGGATTCTATTTGCTAGTATTTTGTTGAGGATTTTTGCATCTATGTTCATCAGTGATATTGGCCTGTAGTTTTCTTTCTTTGTGACATCCTTGTCTGGTTTTGGTATCAAGGTGATGGTGGCCTCGTAGAAGGAGTTTGGGAGTGTTCCTCCCTCTGCTATATTTTGGAAGACTTTGAGAAGGATAGGTGTTAGCTCTTCTCTAAATGTTTGATAGAATTCGCCTGTGAAGCCATCTGGTCCTGGGCTTTTCTTTGTTGGAAGATTTTTAATCACAGTTTCAATTTCAGTGCTTGTGATTGGTCTGTTCATATTGTCTATTTCTTCCTGATTCAGTCTTGGCAGGTTGTGCATTTCTAAGAATTTGTCCATTTCTTCCAGATTGTCCATTTTATTGGCATAGAGTTGCTTGTAGTAATCTCTCATGATCTCTTTTATTTCTGCAGTGTCAGTTGTTACCTCTCCTTTTTCATTTCTAATTCTATTGATTTGAGTCTTCTCCCTTTTTTTCTTGATGAGTCTGGCTAGTGGTTTATCTATTTTGTTTATCTTCTCAAAGAACCAGCTTTTAGTTTTATTGATCTTTGCTATTGTTTCCTTCATTTCTTTTTCATTTATTTCTGATCTGATTTTTATGATTTCTTTCCTTCTGCTAGCTTTGGGGTTTTTTTGTTCTTCTTTCTCTAATTGCTTGAGGTGCAAGGTTAGGTTGTTTATTCGAGATGTTTCCTGCTTCTTAAGGTGGGCTTGTATTGCTATAAACTTCCCCCTTAGAACTGCTTTTGCTGCATCCCACAGGTTTTGGGTCGTTGTGTCTCCATTGTCATTTGTTTCTAGGTATTTTTTGATTTCCTCTTTGATTTCTTCAGTGATCACTTCATTATTAAGTAGTGTATTGTTTAGCCTCCATGTGTTTGTATTTTTTACAGATCTTTTCCTGTAATTGATATCTAGTCTCATGGCGTTGTGGTCAGAAAAGATACTTGATACAATTTCAATTTTCTTAAATTTACCAAGGCTTGATTTGTGACCCAAGATATGATCTATCCTGGAGAATGTTCCATGAGCACTTGAGAAAAATGTGTATTCTGTTGTTTTTGGATGGAATGTCCTATAAATATCAATTAACTCCATCTCGTTTAATGTATCATTTAAAGCTTGTGTTTCCTTATTTATTTTCATCTTGGATGATCTGTCCATGGGTGAAAGTGGGGTGTTAAAGTCCCCTACTATGAATGTGTTACTGTCGATTTCCCCTTTTATGGTTCTCAGTATTTGCCTTATGTATTGAGGTGCACCTATGTTGGGTGCATAAATATTTACAATTGTTATATCTTCCTCTTGGATCGATCCCTTGATCATTATGTAGTGTCCTTCTTTGTCTCTTCTAATAGTCTTTATTTTAAAGTCTATTTTGTCTGATATGAGAATTGCTACTCCAGCTTTCTTTTGGTTTCCATTTGCATGAAATACCTTTTTCCATCCCCTTACTTTCAGTCTGTATGTGTCTCTAGGTCTGAAGTGGGTCTCTTGTAGACAGCAAATATATGGGTCTTGTTTTTGTATCCATTCAGCCAATCTGTGTCTTTTGGTGGGAGCATTTAGTCCATTTACATTTAAGGTAATTATCGATATGTGTGTTCCTATTCCCATTTTCTTAATTGTTTTGGGTTCGTTATTGTAGGTCCTTTCCTTCTTTTGTGTTTCTTGCCTAGAGAAGTTCCTTTAGCAGTTGTTGTAGAGCTGGTTTGGTGGTGCTGAACTCTCTCAGCTTTTGCTTGTCTGTAAAGGTTTTAATTTCTCCATCAAATCTGAATGAGATCCTTGCTGGGTAGAGTAATCTTGGTTGCAGGTTTTTCTCCTTCAACACTTTCAATATGTCCTGCCACTCCCTTCTGGCTTGCAGAGTTTCTGCTGAAAGATCAGCTGTTAACCTTATGGGGATTCCCTTGTGTGTTATTTGTTGTTTTTCCCTTGCTGCTTTTAATATGTTTTCTTTGTATTTAATTTTTGACAATTTGATTAATATGTGTCTTGGCGTATTTCTCCTTGGATTTATCCTGTATGGGACTCTCTGTGCTTCCTGGACTTGATTAATGATTTCTTTTCCCATATTAGGGAAGTTTTCAACTATAATCTCTTCAAATATTTTCAGTCCCTTTCTTTTTCTCTTCTTCTTCTGGAACCCCTATAATTCAAATGTTGGTGCGTTTAATGTTGTCCCAGAGGTCTCTGAGACTGTCCTCAGTTCTTTTCATTCTTTTTTCTTTATTCTGCTCTGCAGTAGTTATTTCCACTATTTTATCTTCCAGGTCACTTATCCGTTCTTCTGCCTCAGTTATTCTGCTATTGATCCCATCTAGAGTATTTTTAATTTCATTTATTGTGTTGTTCATCGTTGCTTGCTTCATCTTTAGTTCTTCTAGGTCCTTGTTAACTGATTCTTGCAATTTGTCCATTCTATTGTCCATTCTATCTCCAAGATTTCGGATCAACCTTACTATCATTATTCTGAATTCTTTTTCAGGTAGACTGCCTATTTCCTCTTCATTTGTTAGGTCTGGTGGGTTTTTATCTTGCTCCTTCATCTGCTGTGTGTTTTTCTGTCTTTTCATTTTGCTTATCTTACTGTGTTTGGGGTCTCCTTTTTTGCAGGCTGAAGGTTCGTAGTTCCTGTTGTTTTTTGTTTCTGTCCCCAGTGGCTAAGGTTGGTTCAGTGGGTTGTGTAGGCTTCCTGGTGGAGGGTACTAGTGCCTGTGTTCTGGTGTATGAGGCTGGATCTTGTCTTTCTGGTGGGCAGGTCCACGTCTGGTGGTGTGTTTTGGGGTGTCTGTAGACTTACTATGATTTTGGGCAGCCTCTCTGCTAATGGGTGGGGTTGTGTTCCTGTCTTGCTAGTTGTTTGGCATAGGATGTCCAGCACTGTAGCTTGCTGGTCGTTGAGTGAAGCTGGGTGCTGGCGTTGAGATGGAGATCTCTCGGAGATTTTTGCTGTTTGATATTATGTGCAGCTGGGAGGCCTCTCGTGGACCAGTGTCCTGAAGTTGGCTCTCCCACCTCAGAGGCCCAGCACTGACTCCTGGCTGCAGCACCAAGAGCCTTTCATCCACAGGGCTCCTTAATTTGGGATGATTCGTTGTCTATTCAGGTATTCCACAGATGCAGGGTATATCAAGTTGATTGTGGAGCTTTAATCCGCTGCTTCTGAGGCTGCTGGGAGAGATTTCCCTTTCTCTTCTTTGTTCTGACAGTTCCCAGGGGCTCAGCTTTGGATTTGGCCCCGCCTGTGTGTGTAGGTCACCGGAGGGCGTCTGTTCTTTGCTCAGACAGGACGAGGTTAAAGGAGCCGCTGATTCGGAGGCTCTGGCTCACCCAGGCCGGGGGGTAGAGAGGGTCACGGAGTGCGGGGCGGGCCTGCAGCGGCAGAGGCCGGCGTGACGCTGCAGCCTGAGGCGCGCCGTGTGCTCTCCCGGGGAGCCGTCCCTGGATCCCGGGACCCTGGCAGTGGCGGGCTGCACAGGCTCCCCGGAAGGGCATGTGGCTAGTGACCTGTGTTCGCACACAGGCCTCCTGGCGGCGGCAGCAGCGGCCTTAGCGTCCCATGTCCGTCTCTGGGCTCCGCACTCTTAGCCGCGGCTCGCGCCCGTCCCTGGAGCTCTCTCAAGCAGCGTTCTTAATCCCCTCTCCTCGTGCACCAGGAAACAAAGAGGGACGTAAAAGTCTCTTGCCTCTTCGGCAGGTCCAGACTTTTCCCCGGACTCTCTCCCGGCTAGCCGCGGTGCACTAACGCCCTGCAGGCTGTGCTCACGCCGCCAACCTCAGTCCTCTCCCGGCGCTCCGACAAAAGCCGGAGCCTCAGCTCCCAGTCCCGCCCGCCCCGGCGGGCGAGCAGACAAGCCTCTCGGCTGGTGAGTGCCGGTCGGCCCGATCCTCTGCGCTGCAATCTGTCCGCTTTGCCCTCCGCACCCCTGTTGCTGTGCTCTCCTCCGCGGCTCCCAAGCTCCCCCACTCCGCCTCCCGAAGTCTCCACCCGCGAAGGGGCTTCCTAGTGTGTGGACACTTTTCCTCCTTCACAGCTCTCTCCCGCTGGTGCAGGACCCGTCCCTATCCTTTTGTCTCTGTTTAGTTTTTTCTTTTGCCCTACCCAGGTACGTGGGGGGTTCCTTGCCTTTTGGGAGGTCTGAGGTCTTCTGCCAGCGTTCAGTAGGTGTTCTGTAGGAGTTGTTCCACGCGTAGATGTATTTCTGGTGTATCTGTGGAGAGGAAGGTGATCTCCGCGTCTTACTCTTCTGCCATCTTCCCGGAAGTCTTCTAAACATCCTATTCTTATCTTTATCAATAACTACATTTTAGCATCATCAATAATTCAACTGGATAAAAATCTCAGCTTCATTCATGCAGTTCTCAGATGTGTGCCTCTCACTTTTTTCAGTTATGATAGGAACCCCAACCTCCCCACTTTACTCTTGAAACTCCCCTTACGTTGATTCCATCCTCTCTTTGATTGTCCGTACTTCCTTTCTGAAGTACTTGCCTTCTTAAACTATTCAGATTCCATGGTGTAATGAACCCTGCAAAACTATTCCCTATCATGGAGTTTCAACTTTCTTCTGCCCCTCTCCCCCTCTCATTCCTACCTGGCAACACCCCCAAATCTGGTTCAGTCCAGTTCTCTTTATACTTTGTGCCAAAGGTGATTGGAGAAAAACGAGTCATGCTGGCTGATTTTAATACAGGTATAAGTCCAAAACTTTCAAGCAATCTTCCAATGTTACTCAGCAACCTCAGGCTATATTTTCCTGGCCAATTTTCTCTCCTTCCTTCCAAGATGATTGCTTCATAGCTTCTCCTTTACTTATAAACCTAACATACTTACCCTTTCCTCTTATTCAACTGTTCATTTAAAAAAATATTTTCACCGTCTCTTCATTTACATTCTTTGTTTTTCTTAACATAATGTTGGAGAAACTTTCCTTGCTCCTAATTAAATACAACCCTGCATTTGTGTAATCTTACCTAAACAAAGACTTTGCTCCTATATTTCTCCCCACGTGATTAACTTTTTAATTTTCTACAATACTCCCATCAACCTGTAAGTATCTCCCATTTAAAGAAACAAACAAACCTTGATCTCATAATTTTCTACAGATGGGGACAGCCTGATTTCATTCATGTTAAGAGTAATATTCCTTTAAAAAAATATGTCTGTGCTAGTAATCCCTACAGGCTCATGTCCCACTGACTCCTTAACCCACCTCAATCAGACTTCCATCAAGACCATCCCACTGAAATTCATCTTGAAAACATCACCAATGACCTCCATCAGGTAGTTACCTGTGGCAGTTAACCACCAGTCCTCCTTAAAATATTTTCTACCCTATTCTGGTTTTCTGCCTAAAACACTGGCTTCTCCCTGTCAATCTATGTCAATCTTCTCTTTGGACCTTTAAATGTCCTAAATATCCAAGTGTTCTAGGGTTCAGTGCTTCACCATCCTCTCTCTCTCATTCTCAGTTTCTGAGTCCCACATCTTAAAATATCGTTTCAATACATATTTGATGAATGAGTGGAAAAAATAAGAAATTATGGTAGAATTAGTCGAGTCACTTTGTGTCTCTGCCATAGGTTAAGATCCTAGGAAGAAAGGTGAGTTTAAGAAGTTCTCCATGAATCATTCAGAAATAGAAATTCGAAATTTAGGAGTCAAATGATCCTATGCGTATCATCTTGACTCCCAAGTTTGAAATCATTTCTGTTCACGTATGTAACTGCCTAATTAAACATCTCTACTTGGAAGCATACCAGACATCTCCAACTTGTCAAGTTTAAAATAGAACTCGACTCTAATATTGTGTGTTCTTCACCATATAATATCAAAAGATAAAATAAAACAAACCTGCCTCACCTACCCTCTTCTCCATCTTAATACATGTTACCGCCATTTAATCAGGCCGAATATCTAGGAAATATTGTCTCCTTTCCTTCTTTCTCATTCCAAATCAAGCAGTTCTATTAGTTCTACCTGCAAAATAGACGCCCAGCTTCTACAGCTTCCATCTGACAATTTCTTACCAATGCCTCCGTCTAAGGCATTTTCAACTTGTACTTGGACAATTTATCTAGACTCCTTCCTAGCCTTTCTGCTTCACCTCTTGCCCTCCTATGGTCCGTTCTTTACACAGTCACAAAGATCTTTTAAACTCATAGACCACATCATTACCCTGCTCAAAATCTCCCAAATCTTTCCATTGCTTGCCAAACAGTACCCAGAATTCTTACCAAGGTAGAAGAAACTCTACTTGCCCTGGGTTCTGTCTACATTTTTATCTGTGTGATGTAACAAACTCATCCTCAGTCTCATGATTTCAGTTACACTGGCTTTTTCACTGTCCCCTAAACACACAAAGCTCACTTTCACCTCGAACTGTGCACATATGGTTTCTTCTGTCTGATACTTTATTTCCTCAATGTTACCTCTTCAGAGAAGCATTCAGAGAGCATCCTATCTAAAATACCTGCCCAGGGTTTCAGTGTCTCTATTACCTTGCTTTGTATCATATTTATATATTACCTTATTCTTTATATCACTATATATATTTATCAAAATTCACTCTTATTTGTCTTCTCCACTAGAATTCAATAGATTTGTTCACAGCTACTTCCCCAGTATCTAAATGAGTGCTTGGCATAGAGGGTATTTTTGATCAATATTTTTGAAAGGAACATCAACACAAGATTGATGGTTCCTTCAGGTATCTTGCTAGAGCTTCAGGTGGCAAGACTTAAAGATGTAGCCTGGCTAGTTTTTAAATCTGAACTATTTAAGGTTACAGCTTAGAGGTAGTGCTAAGAACATGGTTGATCTCTTATATAAAACTTGATGCATTTCTGGTACTAAGGATAAATAATCCTGAGATTGTTAATGTATTACATAGATCATATCTTCTCCAGACATTGAAACTCCTGGTTAAATATATAATACAGTGTTGGGTCATCATATATTAAATCAGTAAGTTTCAAGCTCTTTTGAGTCTATTCTATGGCAGAAATTTGTTTTACCAGCACAAGAAAATTTATGCATGAGTCTGAATAAAAACACGTCATTGAAATGAAAGCTTAGCAAACATTGATTGTACGTGTAACGTATGTCCAGCTTTTCTACTATACTGTATTCCATTCTACTCTATTTTTGGTTTCATTACATTTTTAAAATGTTCTTTCAATATTATGATTTTATAATGCATAAATGTTTCTCAAACCATAATTTATAAAGCACTGTACATTACAAGAGATTTTTAAAAAGAGGAAACAAGAACAAGTAAATTTTGTCTCAAATCTAAAGAAAAAGCTCTAAAGATGCAGACCTCTCTACACCTCCACCATCCTTAATCTTTTAAGTAAGTAATAAATAAGGGATGATGCCCTGTACGCTTGTGGTTATATCAATCTTTCAACAATTTGTCTGATGGATCTAAACATAAATCCAGGTCAAGGAATCACAGAATCCAATAGATGCTCATGTTTTTAGCTCATTACATTCCATTTAATCACCTCTGAATTATGTAGAAACATTTAATTTTAGTTCAGCTTCCTAAGAAACAAAGCAATGGGGGAGATGTTTTAAAATCTACAGGTGCTGGAGGGCAAGGACTAAGAATAGGCTTGAAACCTGGACAAAGCCTTCGTGGATTTATTCCGAAGCCCAGAGAGGAAAGTGTTCTCCACAACATCTGTGCTGTGTTCTAGGAAATGTCAAAGGGAACATTGGAGGCCTTCAAAATTAAAGTCAAAACAATCACCATCTGAATTTGCCTGGACTATCTATTGAAAAAAAAAACCTATGACAAAAATTACTCAAAAATCTACAAGCATACATATCACCACTTATATAGAAAGTAGAGTCATGTGAGACAGAAAAAAATGTTTGATTTTGAAATCAGCTGTTGGGAAAAGGGTTGAGTATCAGAGGGAAGCTGTAATATTTCTTTTTAAATTAAATGTATTGCCTGTTTATAGATCCAGATAGAGTTAATTCAGGGAAAAGAAATCATTTTGAAGGGTTACATATAATTATCTCTAAGAGACATTCACTTAAATCTGATAGTCTCAAGATTTAGTAGTGGGAAAATGACCTGATTCTCAAAGTGATCACCAGTGTATTATGAATTGCGTCACTAAGTTTATCTAATAACAACTCACAAGTTGTTAGAAATTTTGTAAATACAGAATTTTCAGAAAATAAATTTTTGTACTTTGTCTTTCTTGTTTAATTATTTTCTCTAATTTGTACCCAAAGGTCTTTTGAAAAGGTGGAATGTAGTATACAGATGAAAGCAATGTGTGTTTAAATACATAAAATAGAACAAAGTCCATGTCATGCACCCACAGACACACCCAACATGCCAAAGCTTATTGGAATGTTTAAGTAATAAATGTAGATATAATTTTCTGGCATTATTAAAGAAATAGACAAATTGGATTACATAGTTGCGGCGAGCCGCCTCCGACCAGCAGAATAACGAGTCGCCACACGCAAGATTCTTCTCGTATCACACTTTATTGGAGCACAGCTTGGTTAAAGAAAAGATGGAAGGAAGACACCGCAATCCTATAGCAGTCTGCTTATATAGGGATCAAGAACATGTGTCGCTCTGTGATTGGCTTTCGCCGATGGTGCGATTTGTGAGCCAGCATCGGATAGGTCGCTACTTTAAAACCTCATTAGTATACTTAGCGCAAGCGCAGTGGCCACAGGAAGGATGACTCAGCTTACTTCAGCTTCCTGCCGCGTAGCAGTTAGCTGACCGCGCCCTACACATAGTATTTTCCATCAAGAGAAATCATATATTTTGATCTCCAAAAATACATTTTAGCTAAACTCCAGCAGGAAATTATCGATGGGTAGTTATATGAGAATCAGATGATCCTACCACAAACATTTTTATAAAGTATTTAAAACTGTAACAGCAACAAAAACAGAACACTGTTCCATCCAGACAGCAATTACAGTGATCATTTCTAAAATGAGAAAAGGTACAAAGTGGTGCAAGTAGTTTGACTCCGGCAATTTACATTTTGAGTTCTTTTAATAATTAACTAGGATTTGCTATGCATTAGATTATTGCCTCCAAATATGTGATCTCTTGAAACTTAACACATGATTTAACTAATAATCTCATCTGCTAATATATGACCCTAGTAACACTGCATAAGAAGTTTTATTAAGACTAAACTTTGAACCTCAAGAGGGATAATGCTTTGATGGCTTTCCTGAAATTGGTATCACCTGGCAGGCAAAGCAAACGCTACAAGAGGACAGAAAAGATGACTGACTCAAATGAGCTCAAGAAGACCCCATTCTCATTGCATTCTAGAATAGAAAAAGAACACGAACGGAAACACTAGGGAAATATGAATAACGTCTATGGTTTGGTTAACTGCATTGTATCAATGTGAATTTCTTACATAATTATAGTGCTGCTGTCAAAAGTAAGATGTCAACATTAGGGGAAGCTGGGTGAAAAGATGAAGGGAATTTACTAATTTTACAATTCTTATTTAAGCCTAAAATCATTTAAAATAAAACATACATGTATTACAAAAGAAAGAAGACCCTATTCTCCTCATTCAGTCGTTGAGTGTGAATATTCAAAATGAGTGCCATTTCCTACGAGTTACACTTCTTTTAAAATTCAAATAAACCTAAGATGATTAACACGTTAAGATGACATTAGCCATTAAACCCAATGTGATTTTTTAATCCTTTCCGAAAAGAAAATAATTGGGGGAGGAGACAGGACCATAAGGGATCCTGTAACCTCAGGGAATATAGAAGTCCTAAGTGTTCAGATTAGGATGCCTACAGATTCACCATGAAATTCAGCACCTGGTGATTTTGCTTACTATTCCTGAGGTTTAATTTTGAAGCTAGGTAGGAATAACAAAGATATGAAGATCTTAAAGGATTTGAGAAAAGAATCTCTCCCAAAGTTCTTAAGTAAGACATAATTCACAAGTATTATCTGTATCTTATAGGAGATATGTATAACTATGTATCTGGATTATACCGGTGGAATAAATGCATACATCTTCTTTTTCCTAAAGAAAGCTTTTAGAGAATCAGCCTGGCTGAAAGTCAAGCATCCATAATCAAGTTTACCGTGAATTACGCTTATTCCTCAATTTTATTGTCATTGAGGAGGAGTTGCCGTGAAAGGAACATACCCATTCTTCCTGCCCCCAGCTTTTTCCTTTTCTCATGAGCAGAGGAATGACTTAGGTCATCTATTTGTGATGGTCCTGCTACTGGTATTTTCTGCATGCTCTCCATGTACAGGCATTGCATATAGAATTGGGGGAGGGAGCCTTGTCATTTTCCAGGACTTCTGAGACTGGATGGGCAGTTCCCTGCATTGCCATGATTATGGACTAGAAAAGCCATTAATTCCAAACACATAAGAATTGTCTTTCCACCCGGATTTTATCTGCAATATGGTGATTTGTTGGATTCTTGTCCATTTCTTAGTTGATCCAAATTTGGGTAGGAAACATGGGTGTCAAACCCACGCAACACGCATAGGCTGGGATGCTTCCGTATTAGGCAACGAGTGAAATTTGGGATCAAAATAACCTACGGAGAGGCTTTAGGTGGGCCCAGGATTAGCTTTAGCGGCGGATGTTTGAACGCAACGTCACTGCAGCCCGAGGCCAGCTTCTCCAAGGAAAAGCCTGTGTTTCACAGGTGACTGGCTCTTCCATGTAAGCAGGAATGAAGGTTTGCCACCAAACAGGAGGTGGCCTTTGGCAAGGAAAGCACATGCTGGTTTCACACTGCACACTCTACAACTGATCTTGAAATTCATGGGCCGAGCTCTACTAAAGAGTGCAGCTTTAGAAAGATTACATCGAAAAGGAAACATTTCTGTCCCATTAAAGACCCTCCCTGAAAAGCAGACAATGACAGTGTGTGCTTATTTCACTGTGTTAATCATTTTACCCAGGAGGATAAAATCTGGATAGACGGCAGAGTAGAGCTTTTTAAATGGCAGACACGGAAAGAGATACCTGAGTTCAAATTCTAGTTCTGTTATTTTGACCTGTGTCCTTGGGCAAATGAGTAAGACTTCTGTATGTTATTTTCCTTATCTATAAAAGAGGAATGATGACAATATTAAGTTCCTCTTAGATTGCTTTCAGTTAAGCCACATAAGCATTTTTTAAAGTGATGAATAGGAAAGCCTTAGTAAGCACCAATTATTACTTTTCCATTTATGCTAGATTCTAGATTGTACAGATTGTACATTCTAGATTGTACAGAACTACTACCATTATTTTTTTAAGTGAAGTTCAGAATTGCCTTCAGGGCTGATACACAGCAACACTGAAGGACAAACTGAATTCAAGTGTGATGAGATTTAGTCACCGTCTTACACGTGGTCTTAAAACAGCTTTCAATTTATTAATTCGGTAAGTTCTGCACATGGGTTAATATTTCAAAGGCCAATCTATGTATACATCCAAAATAGTGGTCAAATAAAGAAATGGGAGTTATCTAGTTCTATTTAGGCTACAGATGTATCTGAAAGAACACCATTCCAACAAAAGTAAACCCCAGACAGAATAAAATTCATAGTTTTTATGGAGCTAGTAAAAGGTGATAGATAAAAATAAGCCTTGAGGCACTGAAATCCAGAGGGAAAAATCCCTTCATTGGTAAGCAGATAACCAGGGAAGTTTTTAAACCTGGGGGTAGGTGTACACATCTGGGAATGGGTGTACGTTTAGTAGTACACAGATAAGAGCAGTAACACAGTACACAGATAACAGCAATAATATAAAATCAACCAAGTCTTAGAAGACACTATGGGATGGCTGGATGGATTGGAATCTGGAAGAGATATAAACACAAAAATTGTCTTAGCCCAACAAGAGACACACACACACACACACACACACACACACACACACACACACACACA
>NW_020837969.1:4335469-4356531 GCF_003676395.1 Aethalodelphis obliquidens
ACACACACACACACACACACACACACACACACACACACACACACACAGGCTGAAATGGTAAGAAAGCAGCAGTGAGAAAAAATGCTGGGTAGAGAAATTTTAACATGAACATTCCCACAATGGTTGAACCAGGGGCCCTGTCAGAATAAAATCCGAAAGGGAGCCCAAATATCTGAAATAGTAGCCAACCCATCCCAGCATAAATATCAACAAATTTATTAAGATGAAGGCTTGGAAAAGTGGATGATGAGCTAATCACAGGTGAACTCAATGTAATTAAAGACAATAAGACCTACTGTATTCACTATAAACACCAGACAGTATACAGAAAATAATAATTGTCCTCTTGAAAAATAACAAAATGAGACAAAAATATTACACTTATTTCTTATATACAATGTCTAGAATAAAAATAAATAAAAGCTATGCAGAGAAGCAGTACAGTCAATGGAAGCAGAACTACTGAAGATAAAATTACTGGAATTAGCAGACAACTAAAAAAAAAAAAACCTTTTTTTAATTTACAGAAAAAGATAGATATAAAAGGGTGAGGAGGAAATGTTCATTCCAAAATAGAAATGGAAGACCTAACAAGAACCAGAAGGATTTGCTAGAAATTAAAAATATATTAATACAAATTTATTGGATGAATTTCGAATTAGACATTGCAGAACCAAGGTGAAGTAATTTGATAACAGGTCAATAGAAATTAGTCTAATTTAATCACAGAGGAAAATAAGATGGAAAAAATGTATAGAGTATGTGCAACCCATGAGAGATATCATCTAACATGTATATTTGTAGTCCTAAGATGTCAGGAGTAAAAGAATGGGCAGAAAATACATTTGGAAAAAAAGTGGCAAAACTTTTCTGAAGAAAATATGAAACCACATATCCTAGAAACATAGACAACTCTAAAAGAACAAGTACAACTCTAAAAGAACAAGTAAAAATAAAAGTACATCACAATTAAATTGATGAAAGTGAAAGATAATCAGGTATTTTTAAAGCAGCAAAATAGGAAAGACACAGTACATGTAATGGAACAAGTAAAACAATGGAAGGCTTCTCATTGAAAAACAATCAAGTTGGAAACCAATGGGACTAAATCATTCATGTCCTGAGTAGCAATAAGCACCATCAAAACCCAGAAACCAAAAAGCAAAAAGCAAGAGAGGAAAACCTGTCAGAATAAAATTCTATACCCAGTAAAACTGCAACACACAAAAGTGAAGGTAAGTGAAAACAGAGAAATCGGGACCAGCAGAACAACACTACAAACTCGATTCAGAAAATGGAAAAACCCACTGAATGCTGCATAGAAGTTATAAGCTTTGTACAAGCACAGAGAGAAAAAAAAAAAAAAGAGGGAGGGGAATATACTGATATTAGATAAAGTAGTTTCTAAGGCAGGAGAGAGACATTTTTACTAGACATGAAGGACATTTCAAAAAGATAAAAATACGAATATTAAATATCCTAAGTATGTTACTATAACAAGGTTTTAAATGAAAAAAACTTGAGAATTAGAGACAAATCGACAAATCCACAGTTACAGCTCTAGATTTTGACTCTTCTCACAGTATTAAAAAAAGGAAGAAGAAGATTTCAACAATACTATTAACCAATCTCATCTACTGACTTTTATTGAATTCTCTAACCACAACTGCAAAATATACTTACCAAATATGCATGGTATTCACAGAGAAAAAAATGTCAGGTCACAAATAAATGTCAAAAATGAGAAGAACTGAAAGCATACTGAGTATGTTCTCTGATGACAATTAGAAATCAATAGCAAAAAATAAATTAAAAATCTGTCCCCCTAAATTAAAAAGGTGACCACCATCTTCTAAATAATCTATTTGATCAAAGAACTCAAAAGGCAAAGAAAAAAAATTCCAACTGAATGATAATGAAAACACAGTGTCAGAATTTGTGGGATGTAAGTAAAGCTGGCCTTAGAGAGAAATTTATAACTTTAAACGCTTACATTACAAAAATCAAAAAACCAAAGTTTCTACCTTAAAACTGAAGAAAACTAAAGTTTGGAGAAGGAAGGGAAAGATAAATATATCAATGAAATAGAAAACAAAAATAAAAACAAAATGACAGTACAAAATTTTATTCTTTAAAAAATAAAATTGACAAATTTTTTAAATTGATCAGTGCTTACCAAGAATGGGCAATACAGAGAAAACACAAATTACCAGTACTGGTAATGCAAGAAAATATATCTTTTCAAGCGCCATGTACATGAAAACAATATATAAGCAAACTTTTTGTCTGTAAATTCAACAACCTTGATAAAAAGAACAAAGTCAAGGAAAGGCACAAATTACCAAAACTGACCAGAATAATTATAAAATCTTAATCATCCTAGATTTACAATATAAATAGCTTCCAACAAAGAAAATTACATATGCAGATAGGTTTACTGTTTAAGTTTAGCAAAAAGTTAATGAAGAAAGGATACCAGTCCTATAAAATCTTCTTCAAAAATAGAGAATATTTCCAACTCATTTTATGAGATCAGTGTAGTAACTCTTATACCGAAATCTGACAAGGACATTATAATAAAAAAAATTCACGAGCAAAAATCCTACCTAAAATATTACCAAGTCCAATGCAAAATTATACATCATGAAATGATTATATATCACTCAAAGCAATGTACCACATTATATGGAAGAAAACCTTATGGTCATTTCAATAGATAAAGGAAAATATTTGATGAAATTCAACCATCATTAACGATTAAAAAAACACAGTAAACCAGCACTGGAACAGAATTTCATCAGAATTGTAAAGAAAATCTTCAAAAAAGCTATTTTTTGTAGCTTTACACATAATGAAACAGAGCAAACCTGAGAGAACAGTGCTCAGAAAAAGAAAAAAATAGAAAGGAATGGAAGAAAGAAAAAACATGGATGAAACTTATAAATATTACATTGAGCAAAAAAAGGTAGACCTGAAAGAATACATAATTGCTTGATTCCTTTTATTTGAAGTTTAGGAACAGGTAAGGCTAAGGTTTGGTATTTAAATCAGAACTAGTTCACTTTAGAGGGTTGGAGATTGACCGGAAAGGGCATAGTGATGTCCTGGGATGATGGAAGTACTCTATCCAGCTGACCCTTTAACAATACAAGTTTGAACTGCAAGGGTCCATTCATGCCGAATCTTTTTCAACAGTAAACACTACCATAGATGGTCCATGGTGGGTTGAACCCAAGATGCAGAACCATGTATAAGGAGGACCAACTGTAAGTTATGTATCTCTAGGATGAAGAGGTGAAAGAGTGGTTTGAACAGTAAATGATCTTAGCAGACCCAGAACTCACTGATTTTGAGCTCAGTGAATGAAGGTATTCCCATAAAATGTAATATTGTAAAGTATGTTACTATGCCAGAAAGAGAAGGAAAAGGAACAGAAAAGGCAGCACTCCAGTCCAGAAGTCCCATCAACCTCATACTGAACAGAAAAGTCACTGGACCAAGTTCAGAAGCAGGTTAGTGACACGTTGTAGAAAGAAGTAACGGAACATCGGAGAAAACCGCAAAGAAGACCATCCCAATACAGCTGTGGCCGAGGTAGTTTAGTTCCAGAAAAATCCCTGGCAGCTTCGGGAGTCTACTGATGAGAATTTGGTGGTTGACACAAATACAGGGACAAGGAGACATCTTTGTCTAGAAGTCAGATTTTCAAGAACCTAGTATTTCCACAGAAAGAAGCAATGGCATCAAGCTATCATGGTTCTGGGGTCCAGAAAAGAGGAACTCGAAAAGGAAATGGAAATTGTGAGGTTTAACTATGTTCCATGAGAGAGAGGGCAACCTGACATAAGTCCCAGGTTTGGGTGGCCAGCATTTCAAGTTTATAACCTTGGCAGCATCTCAGATGCCATTCTTTGAGAGAAGAGACAGTATGCAATCGATGGGTTTTATTCCAGATACAATAAGTATTAAAGGCAAACATTAAATGAAGTATTCTTTGAGTTCTCACTTCATGGCTTCTGGACATATGGTACAGACTGACCAGCATTCTAGCCAAAAGGGCTTTTCTTTCTACCCTGCCTTCTTCACGAACCCTCTCTGCTGTGGTCTTCAGCAATCCCAAGCAGCAAGGTTTGGCTACATAATTTTTTTTTTTTTTTTTGCGGTACGCGGGCCTCTCACTGTTGTGGCCTCTCCCGTTGTGGAGCACAGGCTCCGGACGCGCAGGCTCAGTGGCCATGGCTCATGGGCCCAGCCGCTCCACGGCATGTGGGATCTTCCCGGACTGGGGCACGAACCCGTGTCCCCTGCATCGGCAGGCGGACTCTCAACCACTGCGCCACCAGGGAAGCCCCCTATGCTCTCTCTTGCTTGAAGTTTTGTAGCCATGGGACCTGCCATCTCAGGAAAATCTTATATCCAACCTCTGAGTAGTTGGGAAAGTCTATCTTATTTTGATGTTCCCTCTTTGCAACCTGTTGCTGCCATTCACTCAAGATACATTAGCCAACCTAACATTATCAGGTATGAAGGTAATATTTTTTCCATCTACCTGACTCCCATATTTCCATTTCTCCTTGGGTTCTAAACATGGGTGTTGAAGAGACACATTGATTTATCAGCCCCATCAAGCCTTTCCACAGTTGTGTACGAGGAAGCCTGGGAGCAACAGTAGATTTAACCAGGATAGACTATGAGGTCACTGTGCTCAGTTACGCAGACTGCCTTCACCCAGACAACTGGAAAGAATGATAGATTTTCAGGCTTCCCTGGTGGCGCAGTGGTTAAGAATCCGCCTGTCGATGCAGGGGACACAGGTTCAAGCCCTGGTCCGGGAAGATCCCACATGCCATGGAGCCACTACTAAGCCCACGCGCCACAACTACTGAGCCTGTGCTCTAGAGCCCATGAGCCACAACTACTGAGCCCACATACCTAGAGCCCGTGCTCAGCAACAAGAGAAGCTGTCGCAATGAGAAGCCCACGCACCGCAGTGAAGAGTAGCCCCCACTCGCCACAACTAGACAAAGCCCGTGCACAGCAACAAAGACCCAATGCAGCCAAAAATAAGTAAATAACTTTAAAAAAAAAAAGGGAGAAAGAATTATTTTCTTTTCTTCTAACAATTCTGATGCCATCTCTGTACAGGAGAAAATTTGGGGTGGTGTAACTGACGATCTTGAAGTTTATACAATAGAGATAGGCAAATATGGGCAAAACAGATGTTACAAAACTGAATACCAATGGAAACGTCATCTCATACCTTCTGGGGTTTTGAATCATTTTGAGCTATTAGACAAAGGTAAAGGAAGAGGGAAAAGCAAGCAACATTCATGAAAGACCAGGGCTTGTTCTTCCCTAAGCTATGTGCCAGCAACTCAACTCCCACAAGCATCACTTCAGTCCCATGGTTAAATACATTTAAAATATCAACCCATCAAACTGTTTTAAAATGAAAAAATCACAGCTACTGAGTGGCAGTGTTAACATTCACGCCTGGAGTCACGATCTTCCATTATCTAATGCAAACGGTAGGACCATCTCATGCTCTCTTATACTTCTTGACCATTTTTTCAAGGTGTCTTAGGATGATAATACTTACTTGCCATTTACATTTTTCATCCTGATGGCAACAGCTCTGTTTCCCAGAGTATATGACATCATCAGAGCAAATAAGCTATTATAAACGCAAAGCAAGAGATGAAGAGTTGTCTACTTGAGACTGAATAACTTTGCTCAATAAGGTGTAAATTTGTACCTAGGTCAGTGGTACTTGTTGCTGCCCCCCAGTTGAGGAGGTGACATTTAACAGTTGCAGTCTAACCATTATTTGAAATGTTTTTATTATGCTTTTCTCGTTGAGTTGTTGCTATTTTCTGTGAAATCATTCTCAAGAGACAGTTTTAGACATGCTTATTTCAAAGGGATTCCACTATTTTATATAGCTTTATCTTTCTCATATCACATTAAGAAGACAGCCTAATGATGCTATATATTTGATTAACTAAGAACATACGCCATATGGAGTAACTGACAGCCAACATTTGTGATAATTGATTAGTAACCTCACTTCAATTGATGTAGTATATGCATTAATTCCCTTTAGGCCCTAAACAGCCAAATAAAAGGAAGAAAGAAGGCATTTAACAAATGAGCAAAAGTTGTGTGTTCATTCCCCTTAAAACAGAGGGGGGAAAAAAGTCATATGTGATTGCAAAAATTACCATTAAAATTTCTCCCGGGGAAAAAATATATTTTGTTTTCTCTGTTTAAATAAATCCAATCTCCCAGATTGTACATGATATGAAATTTTCATCCACTCAGAGAGCATTCATTTCACATCTCATCTATCCTGTGAATGAGATGAGAAAATCATTTTCACTTGTTTTTACTTTAATAGCGTGAAGAATCCATGGTGAATTGCATATCTACAATCTAGGATTATCCAGTCTGTCGTTTTCAGGATATCAACTCACTGCACTTCTTTGCATTGCAGACTCACAACCACATTGCTTCATGACTATGCCATTCTTTCCACATTTATTTCTATAAATCATGATATTTCAGGCAGGCTTCAAAATCCAAAAGCCAGAAACTTAAGCAAAGAAGGAAAGACTAAGTCTAAAAAAAACCCTGTTCATCAAATTCAAGACTATACAAGCTCTTTGAAGCATTCGTTATTTTCAAGGGCTGTGCTTAAAAACACCATTTTCCCCGCAGTTAGAATTTCATCATAAAATACTACTGTAAAATCTATCTAATTTTCCACCACAGGGAGGGAGGGTTTGATCTCTTGTTAAACATTTTATGGAAAAGTCTAAAAGTGCTTTCGATTCTTTATCGAATTGAAATCTAGGCCTTGGAAACTGTGGCATCACACACACACATAACAGTATCAGCCCACTGAGTACCATTAGGTCATAAAGCGCTGCTGCCGCAACATCTCTGGTACAGCAGCTGGTGCCCGTGCAACTTTTACGACAGTTATAAAGTCATTTATTACGTTTTCTTTATGATGCTAATGCATTGCAGTCTGTTACTTTATTGCTCCCACTGTGATAAAGGCTGAAATGTATGATATTGTAGGGGAAAAAAGGTATCTGTATCTATCCATCTATCTTTCTAGATAAGTAGACCTAATAGCAAAGCCTGTTGCATTAAAAATCTCTTAAAGAAACTTAAAACGTCCATAAAAATATTAATGAGAGATATCAAAAGGAAATATTTTTGTGGGACATTTTTTGTCATTTTGTTTCACTGTTCCCCACAGAATTATTTTGTTTTAAGTTTTACCTTGCCAAAATATACTGAGGATGATCTGAGGATCTGACTCGGTTTTTTTTTTCCTCCCCTTAATTACAATATCATCGTGTTAGAATATAATTTGTAATTCACTAGGAGGAACAATGACTATGTGATTTCCAAAGAATCACATGAAAAAGAACAAAGTCATTCAAAGATACTCATGTCCATGGACCCAAAGGGGCCTATAACTGATAATTACACCTTGTTCAAATTGCCTAAACTGAACACTCCCCTATGATACAATTGTACATAAAGAGAATGCAGTTCTCTGTTGAGGGACAAAATCAATTATGTTAATTAACTGTTACCCTGTGCTAAAGCTGAGGTAGCAGGTGACACCTACAGCACGATAACTCCGAGGGGAAATTCATTCCCACACTGGGGTCCTTCCGTGCTACCATTACTGCTTCTCCATTTCTTCTTTTCTCCATGCTCTTTACCTTCCTCTTTTACCAATTACAAAAAAAAAAAAAAAAAAGTTTCAAGAACGAGAAAAAGTCCAAAGGAAACAATCGTTTGTTTAAGCAGGTCTTGAAGTGGGACGTTCTATTTACAATTTTTTTAATATTCAGTTTATCCCCCAAAGCAGTCAGAATGAAAAGGGAGATGGCATTTAAGGAAAAGCTTAACAATGTGTTTTTTAAATTAGACTGAATTTTATTCTAGTCTCCATCTTTCTATTCTATTAGCAACATGATTTGTAAAACTGTTCCAGCAATGAGCCAGCACAATTTTAATCATGGATCTCAGTATTATTTAGACTCCTAAAATGACTTAATATTGATACTGAATTTGGAGCTGGATGGGCTCTTAGAAATGGTCTTACTCATTTAACTGAGAACTAGAAAAGTTCATCTGGAGAGGTTTTTATGTAGCTGCATACTACGTCCTTCATTTCTTCTCAACCTGTTTTTAGTCTCAACACGAGCATCGGGATGGAAAAGGGACCATTCTCTTGAAGTGTAGGCTTCCTCACAGAGATGAAGAGTGGAGTCATTAAGACACTTGGTGCCCTTCTCGTGGCTGTGAAGTGCAGAAGCAGCCCAGTGTGAGCTGCTCCTGTGTCTTGGATCGCAATCTGATTATCACCGGAGGAAATGAAGACTCCTGGTCCTGCATGTTTATCTCAAAACTAAATCGGTACTCTACATTTTTTTTTTTTTGCGGTACACGGGCCTCTCACTGTTGCGGCCTCTCCCGTTGTGGAGCACGGGCTCCGGACGCGCAGGCTCAGCGGCCATGGCTCATGGGCCCAGCCGCTCCGCAGCATATGGGATCTTCCCGGACCAGGGCACAAACCCGTGTCCCCTGCATCGGCAGGCGGACTCCCAACCACTGCGCCACCAGGGAAGCCCGGTACTCTAAATTTTGTCTGACGAATTCCTACTCAAGTACAAGTTGAGATAAATTAAATAAGATAGAAAAATTGTATGTGTATTCAAATTAGATGAAGGAAGAAATACAAGTGCATTAGATAAACTATTTTTAAAACTTGTATCTAACTGCATAACTCTGGGCTCTTAAAGACATTCCAAATATTTCTAAAGTCAGTGTCCAGTACGTTTTCATGCCTAAGAAGACTTCATCTTACATGGATAAGTTTATTATACCATGAATAATACATTTAAAATAAAATGATGATCTAAGAAAATGAGACCACCAAGAGCACATTTCCATGTCCATCTGTTAATTAGTTACCTTCAGAGAAACAGTGTAGGAGTGTTTAAACTTACTGAGAATCTGTCACATTAAGTCCCTAAATCATGTGCTTAATATTTAAGTCTCTGAAAAGCAGTAGTAATAAAGTGAGAAGAGTTCTATACCAACGTTATCTATTTAGTATAGATTGAGTACATTTTATCAGCACGTATTTATTTTTATCAGTATATATTTAAATGTAATGTGATATTTACTATTTTTATTTGTAATAGATAATGTCTTCTGAACCAGAAAATCAAAGGAAAGAATGTGGGGAGCAGCCGCATAGCACAGGGAGATCAGCTCAGTGCTTTGTGACCACGTAGGGGGGTGGGATAGGGAGGGTGGGAGGGAGATGCAAGAGGGAAGACATATGGGGATATATGTATATGTATAGCTGATTCACTTTGCTATATAGCAGAAACTAACACACCATTATAAAGCAATTATACTCCAATAAAGATGCTAAAAGAGAATGATAGGCTTTTCTCAGTCTGATGTAATAATTTTAAATCAAAAAGTATGTATTTTATGTAATATTTGAACCATTCTATTTTATACCAATGATTGCCAGCCTTCTTTTATTCTCCTAAATGTGTGGAAAATGAGTTAATTTTATGTCTCTAGGTATGTGAAGAAATTATATTAGATTTCATATGATATTCAATAGTGTACATGTTGATTTCTTTGTGTGTAAATATAGAGAGAATATATGTGAATAGATAAATCTCACAGAACGACAAATGAACTTGCTTCTAAGTGAAAAGATCCACTTTATATACATTTGTTCGTTGAAGGAAATTTATTACAAAATACTATCAAAGACCAAAAGTGCTACAAATATCACAAATACTGACTATAGCATATGTGACCTTTTTCTGCCATGTAAAGCAATGTAGTTTTTGTTCTCAAACATTTAATATCTGTTTCATTGTACTCTCTGAATTTTCCTTTTTGGACTACTAAACTCAAGCGAAAGAACATTCACATCTCATGGTATCTATTTAGCCATAGTCTTGCAAAATGCAATTCTGTTAGTGAACCAGAAACTCTGCTCATTGTTTGGGTCAGAACACATTAAAATGTGTCGATGCTTAAACGCAGCAGCATTTCAGCCTTAGGAGAGATGGGGGGTAAAAGCCAGACAAATAGACTATTAACGGATCATATGAGAAAATACCCTATAGAAATGAATAAAGGTAGACACAGATGAGAAGGGCGTTAAGGGAGTGTCTATTCCCAGTTGACTGCCTCCTGTTAACATGAACTTAACCTCAACATGGTAAAACACATTTGGTTTTAACACACACATAATTCAACTTTGCACATGAATCACGTATACTTGTGACAAATAGGTCAAAGATGCCTCTAGAAACACATGGGTGAGTAAAATACAGTTAGTGGGTTTTCCCACAGTCCAAGAGACTAAGGAAAATTCAGGAACGGTAAAATGTGACTGGACCTCAATTGAGATGTTGATGAAATCAAGTCGGGCTTATTATAGAATCCCCACCTGCTCTTAACTGCATTAAGTTTTTAAGCTGTGCTTTTATAAACTGGACCTTATGTCATGTTTCTCCATATGCTTCTTAGCAGGCATAGAGAGTTCTTAGTACTTTTATAGACAGACTGAGCCCTGTGATATGATTATCATGTATAAGTCCTGGGTTATTACCGCATCTTCGCCATTTGGAAAATGGTGCTCACACACTTGAAGTAAGGTGATAGACTAGAATTAGATGTGTGTAGTGAACTCAACTATAGGCTTAAAATACACAACGCATTTCCAGGGAAAGCAGATGAGTTACTGAGGATGAAATCCTCTCTGTGAAACTAATTCAGGAGGCAGATGCTCTAGACAACTTTGATGACCCTTCAGTTTCTTTATTGCAAATCAAATACTTGCTAAGTTGGGCAAAAACAAAGACAGCTGTCTTATCAGTATGTATATTTTGATAAGGACACCTAATCAGGCTCTAAGTGATGTGACCCAGTTTAAAAAAAAAAAAATTCTCACATTTGTCATTACTGAACATAATATGCCCCAATGATGAGGCACTGAATTCTGGGGCTCCAGAAATGATTCATTTCAGAAAAGTGTAAGCCATGGGGTATTTTCAGGAAACAGGAGGATTCATTAGGACTCTGATAAAAGGGAGCGTGAGAGCACAATGGCACAATACAAGTTATAATTAACTGCTGTGAGCCTTGAGAAAATGTAACCATCATCTGTCTCATAAAACATTGCTCCCATCATGGTTAAATTACCTCTGGAAATATATAAAGATAGGTAGTGCCCTGTCTAACCTGGCAAAATTAGATTCATTCTATAATTCATAGTCTCCCAAATATAGTATTGCCCTACTCCAGTGGCATTTTGGACACAACTCTCATTAGGGATTTATCATGCTGTAGTGATTAATTGTTTAAATACAATTCTCCCCTACAGCGCAGAGAGGTCTCTGGAGGCACGAACCATATTTTTTCTCTTTTGTAACACCAGTGCTTGGCACAGGGCTAGTTGTTTGATTAATTATCAATTAATTGTTAATTAATTATTAATCTTACAACTGAATAACATAGAATATAGTAGGGGGTCTACGATTAAGATGTATGTATGAAAGGTAACCACAGTAAAAATAGGATGGGGATAAAATCCTGTTTATGGCATTTTACTTGTGGATGGTAAAGTGGATGTGGGTTGTTCCAGAGGTAGCCAAATGTATGCTAATACTAACTACAGCAGGGGTCACAAACCCAAATGGCTACTGAGAGAAACTATGTATTTATAGAGAAGGTATCATACGCTTATTTTCCTATCAAGAATATTACTTTCCCAAAATTATTTTTCAAAGTATCACATATGCCAGTGTTTGAGTCCTAATCTGTATGCTACTCAAAAAGGTAAATCATTTGAAAATAAGATGCAACTGTTTCAAGGGAATGGCCCAAGATGTAGTAAGAACTTCTGAGCAGGAAAATGCATAAGGAGCTATTACAGGCTTGAAAAACAGCTCAAGGACATAGCATAGAAAGAATAATCAAGCCAATGCAGGAAGTTAGCTGAACAAAGAAAGAATACAAGCAAAGTGCATGGTCCTCTCTTCCTGAATAAAGAGAAACCACCTGATACACTAAGACAATGATGTCCAAACTTGTCACACCCAGACCTCTTGGGAAATTGCTATATGATCTTTAATAGAGAAATAATTTTAAGTAAAAGAATACTCTTTTAATAGAACAGATAATCATGATTTATCCTATGTATAGGGAAAACAATCTATAATATTTTAATTATTTGAACTATACATGAAACATATTGAACAGTACATTTCAAAAATGACAGCAAATAGTGTTTCATTTAGGAGTCAAATGAATATTAAAAGATGTAGTAAGGGGCTTCCCTGGTGGCGCAGTGGTTGAGAGTCTGCCTGGCGATGCAGGGGACACGGGTTCGTGCCCCGGTCCGGGAAGATCCCACCTGCCGCGGAGCGGCTGGGCCCGTGAGCCATGGCCGCTGAGCCTGCGCGTCCGCAACGGGAGAGGCCATAACAGTGAGGGGCCCGCGTATGGCAAAAAAAAAAAAAAAAAAAAGATGTAGTAAGGTGTATTCATCATGATATATCAAATATTTTAAAAATCTATTCTTATATCCTGAAATTTGTAATTTTATATTTACTGATTTAAAAAAAATCAAGTGATTTTTTGTGAGAACAGACTTTTCAAAGGACAAATATGGTTCTCCACTCAGTCCCTCCATCCACTCTTAGCTTGACACTCCACAGCTTGGCTTTGCACAACGATGACACCCAAGTGGGGCTCACAGAGTGTCTGACACCCTGACTGCTTCACAGCCCTGTCAGCCCCACCTTCCTTTAGACTCCCATGAGCCTCCTGGTCATCTGTCACTTCCTCACACTTTCTCATTCATTCCTTTTGTGGGATCTTTGAATAAGATCCTTCCTTAATAATATGAAGCCTCCCATATCCCCTCCCTGTGTTCAGATTTCAGTTCAAGTTTTACTTCCTTGGGGAAACCATTCCTGACCCCAGGGGTTTTCACTGTAATTAAAAAAAAATTATTGAAGTCTAGTTAACTTAAAATATTATATTAGTTTCAGGTGTACAACATAGTGCTTTGATATTTATAGATTATGCACTATACAAAGTTATTATAAAATACTGGCTAAAGTATATGCCCTAAGCTACACATTATAGCTCTGTAACTTATAACTGGTAGGTTGTTCCCCTTTAATTTATGTGTTTATACAACCTCATTTCTTCCTTCACAGCACTTGCCTCAGTTTGTAAAGATACTCCCCTTTGTGTGATTCTCGTATGAAGTATGTCTTCTGCATGAGAGCCAGGCACCTGCCCGTTTTCTCTCCTCTACAGTGCCTAATTCCAACTCAGAGTTCCTGAAGCATTTTAGGCATCCCTTGAGTATTTACTCAGGAGTGCAAGAATGAATCAGCTGTTACAGTGCACACGTAGTCTGAGATATGCTAATATTTTTATAGTTAATAAAGCAGATATTTTTGTGATTAATTAGAAAAAGTGTAAGATGAGCAGAAGTCCTCAAAACAGAGCCTCAAATCAATTAATTAAATGAAAAGGAGTGGAGAGCCTATTAGGAACTGGAAGGCACTAATATCGGTAACCACAAGTTACTTTCTACCTAGAATGGGACAGCAGGAGAGGAAATAAAGTATCAAACAAAACGCAGGGTAGGAAAAGGGTGAGGAAAAGTCCAAGAGACTAATGGATGAAATAAGCCCACGTTTCAGAGTTTAGTAAAGCATGGACAGGCGTGGATCACGTTTGGATTTTCTTAATGCTTTTTTTTAAAAATGTCCCTCTTTTTCTCTTTAAGACCTTACCTCTAGTTGCTGTGCCGGATGGAATATTTTAGTATACTGAGAGAACTTCACTACCAGTGATAGACACACACAGAACCTTCCTTTGAAGAAGATATTTATTCCTTATTTTTTTTTCTTTTTTCACTATTTCACTCTTTTCCTCTTTGCATCTAAGCATTTTATAGCTAACCCACTTAGAGCTGTTAATTTGAATTTCCTTTCAAAAGAGTTCCGTTATTTGTGGTGGAAAAGCAACTTGTTAATTAACAGAACTGCCCTCCTCATCCCTTTTTTATCCCAGATTTGTTAATGGAATTAGGTGGTTTACAATAGTTGACCTGATAAAATAGTGTCACGAGTATAATGACTCTCTTTAAGGGAAGCAGCAATGGTATGAAGATGAAATAGCAAGCTCATACTAAGGGAGCGCAATCTGAGTGGGAGTTTAAGATGTGAAACTATTACACATCAGGGGTCAAAAGAAACACAGCCTACAGTAAAGCAGCAAAAAAGTGAGTTTCTAGGTGGAAAGTTCTCAACTACCAGGCTATAGCTAGTTGATATATATAAAAATACTCTATTTGAGTTGTCCTTAAAAGTGTTGGTAACCTATTTAATTTTCCTTGAATGCTGGGTAAAGGTGTAAAGGTCAGGCCTACATATAAAACTTTTCCAGAAAATTCTAGCCAAGATATAATGAAAAGTTCTACACTCCTTTTGTTCCATGTAGATGAATGCCTCCCATGTCACCCATCCCCACTTGGTAGGAAAGGATGTCATACTTACCACATGCAGTTCCTGAAAAAACGGAGGACAATGTGAAAATAAAGGACAGAAAACAAACCTACAGGAGATTAACTTTTTCTTGGAAGCCAAGCTTTAGTGAGTATGTAACACAGTAATCTCCTGAAAGCTCAGACTGTGCGATTCTTTTGCAAAGAAGGTAACATTTTTGCCACCTTCAATTCAAGGTTCTAGTCACAATTCTTCGGTTGAAAATATGAGAATGTGTGGCTTTGTTAACAGGTTCTTTTTAACTGTCTGATAAAAAGTACACGCTGAGGCTGTACTTCCATCTTCCCTGGCATACGTTGCCTGTTCATCCTGCCGCCATCACATTGTCCTTCGGTTCACCTTCATGATGGCTGCTTGGGTTGCAAATTATCCATCCTTCTGTGTATACAGACAATCTAATAGTAAAGGATGTGACATTCCTTACCCAGTCCGTGATTGGGGTTAGGTGTCAATGAATTAACATACAGAAGGACTTGGTACAGAACCTGGTACGTAAGAATTCAATATATGTTGGCCATTATCTTGACCCTAAGTGAGAATATATATTTGAATACTCCAATGTGTGCGAATTCCACAATTTCTACCGAAACACAATCATTTTTAGCCCATTTCCATATGAGGCAAGTATAATCAATTCTCATTATTTGTGGATTCAGTATTTGCAAATGTACTTACTTGCAGAAATTTCTAACCTCCAAGATTAATACTAGCCGTGCTTTCATAGTCATTCACAGACACATGCAGATGTGACAAGCATGAGTTGCTGGGCACACACATTCCCAGCTGAGGTCAAACCAGGTGGTGTTCTGCCTTCTCCTTTCAGCTCTCATACTGTAAACAATGTTCTTTTCTCAGGGACACTTTAATGTCACATGTTGCTCACATTTATGATTTTTGTTGGTGATTCCACCCTGTAAAACGGCCCCCAAACAGACGGCTCAAGTGCCTTTTAGGGTTTCTCAGAACAAGAAGGCTGTGATGTGCCTCACAGAAAAACTACACTAGTAGATAAGCTTTGTTCAGGCTGAGTTATAGCGCTGTTGTTTGTAAATTTAATGTTAATGAACCAACAATATATACGAAATAAGATGTTTTTAAACAGAAACCCACATTAAAAAGTATGTATTAAAATTGTTGTGACCAGAGGCTTGCAGAAACCAACTCTGTATGTTCTCTAGGAGCAAAGGTTCAGTATTCCTCCATTCAGAGTTCATGGCAACTTTACAGAACATTACCACAAACAATGAGAATTGACTGCACTAAATATAGAAGATTATGCATGAAAATGGGTAAATTATTTAATGTTTCTGAAAAGCAAAAATATTAAGAAAATAGATTGGGGCAAGAATATGACTTTGTATGTCATACATAATGAGTGTGGCTTTTTTTAGGCAATTAGAAAATCCATTAAATAATTTGTTTAGAATAATTATCTAGAACTGACGCCCCCCCCCCCAAATAACCCAGAATGAAAAAAATGCTTCTAAGCCTTCATTTAAGGACAGAATCCTAGGGAGCAGAGAAATTAGACCTAAGAAGTAAAAATCAAAGTTTAGTTGGAAGGGAAACAGAGACCAGAGGCTGGCAAGTGCTGGAGCTGACATCAAGCCAGATAGTTGAATTGAGAGCCTAAAGGGACAGTACACAGAGATCTCATCAGCGGTGGAGCTAAAGAAAATGAAATAAACACCAAAATACTGAGATCAAGATGCTCTGGACCTAAATTTTCAAACGTGAGGAATCTATTTGATGAAGAACCATGAATATCTCCTAGAATGGGGGATCTCCTTAAAGAAAATTGGACTGCGTAGTATAAATATTAATATACTTTAAGATAGCATTATGTATCTCAAAAGATTCCTGAATCCTTCTCTATGAGGTCATAATATACAGTCATCCCTCAGGGCCCACGGGGAATTGGTTGCAGGGCCCCCATACATCCCCAAACCCCTGATGCCCAAGTCCCTCATATAAGAATGGAGTGGTAAGGTGAATACAGGCAGCCCTCAGTGTCTACGGTTCGCCATCCATGGATTCAACCGAACACATATCACATTTCAAAGTTATTTAGCTTTCCATCCAGCTGAAAAGATTCCTGAGAGCAAAAATCACTAGGTCCAACCATCATGTTTGTGGTATACCCCCAAAACTCATGAACTCATGGTTCTAGGAGCAAAATAGTTATTTATGGAATAACTCAACATTAGAATAGAATCTTCAGGAATAGAATTCTTGGAATATATTCTCCCTCTCTCTTCCTCTGTCTCTCACTTGTCCACCCCCAATATTCTTTAGCCTGTGTGTGGGATTGACACTATCAAACATGGTTGTGCTTCTGGTATGTTCACAGAGGCTTTGGGAAAATCATGAAATCTCTTATTATTACACGCCATCCCCCTCTCCCACATAGGGAATAACAAAGCTAGTTATGGCTATATTCAAACCAAGTTTTGTACACTGGGCACACTAACAAGAAAAATCTTACTTTGGGGACATTATCTATATGATTATCACAAAATAGGAGCTTTGAGATCATGGAAAAAATTAGCTACTTTAGTCACACAGTACAGGCTTTCTGACAATCTTAAACATGCTCAAGTCGTATAACAAGCCTAATCCTCTTTCCTACAGAATAAAAGTAGCCTGTAACAAAGTAACATGGGAAATATGGTGACACAACAAATAATGAAAGTATTAATGATAATAATGCCTCTTCAGAAGGCAGCCAAACAGTTATTCGATTGCTAAAGGTTACTGCACCAAAAACTCTAAATTACGCATTTTAAGGAAGTCCTTTAAAGTCATCAACTTTTTATAGCTTAGTCTCCAAATTTCTAATCAAATCTAATCATTGTCATAATTCCATGTTGCGTTATTTAAAAGTCACAATGGAAATTACGTGGTAAGGTAAAACTACGTGCTAAGGAAATAACATTTAGAAATAGAAAGGAACACATTCGTTCTCCAAAGGAAAGTTGATCTTAGAAAGTCCAGAAATAAGAAAATATTCTTATCTCATTAATCATTTCCCATTTTTCAGGTGTCATTCAGTTCTAGTCATATTTATCGGCACTTACTTGATCTTGAAGTATACACACATGAAGAGTTATAATCCAAATCTGCTGAAGAAAAACAAAGGAAAGAGCTCCACTAAATTCCACTAAATCTGGTACAGCTATTACAGAGAGGAAAGTTGTTCTTAAACGTGTAACAAGCTTATGTCTCCAGAGTGATGTGGTGATAATGAATGTATTAGTTTTTTCATTCATTTATTCAGCAGACACATACTGGGCTTCTATAAGAGACAGTCACTTTCCTCAAGGATCTAGAAGTCTAATTATTCCTCGAGACACCTAAACACAATTGCAACATTCTGAATTGTGCTTTAACTATCTGGTGATCTGAGAAGGCAAGACTAAAAACACGTGTCTTGAAGGGTAAGCAGGAGTTTACCTAGTCAAGACAAGGACGTTCCTAGCAAGAGAACATACACGTACAGAAGAGAGATTTAAAAAATACATCTGTCTAGAAATGTGAGAAGATCTGAGTGGTTGGAAGCCAGATGTTGGAGGGAAATCTTCTAAGAAAGTAACAGGATCAAATCGTGAAGGATCTAGTTTACCGTGCTAAGTTTGGAGTTTTTCTGTAGCCAATGAGAGGCCATCAGAAACTCCTGGCACTGAGTATCTGTCTTAGTTTGCCCAGGCTGCTGTAACAAAATAACAGAAACTAGGTGGCTTACAAACAAATATATTTCTCACAGTTCTAGGGTTACGAAGTCCAAACTCAAGATGCTGGCAGATTCAGAGTCTGGTGAAAGCCTGCTTCCTGAGTCATAGACTGACTTTTTGTTGTGTCCTCACAGAGTGGAAAGAACATAGGAATTTTCTCTAGTCACTTCTATAAAGTCAGTGGTCCTACTCATGAGAGCAGAGCTTCCCACCTCTCAAAGGCCCCAGCCTCCTAATAACATCACCTTAAGGGTTAGATTTCAATATATGAATTTGGGGGTGACAATGAATGTTTGGAGCATAGCAACATCCTATTATCAGGCTTGTCTTCTGGGGAAGGTAGAATGTACTGTCATTAACCTGAGTGTGAAATATTGGAGGATCTTGATCAGAGGGAAGACCAGACTCTCTCTCTTATTAAGACCACCCTTTTCTTACTGCCAGGTTCCTATGGTGTGAACATGATGTGCTGATCAGAGGGGAGCAACACTGATCTTCCACCTGTCTGGATTTTCTGTTACCTCTGCTAAGGCCTTATTGTAGTGCCTTCTTACTTTTAACAGGCCATCTTGTTTCCAATTAATCTACCGCTAATTTAAAACATTTTCAATTGTCTCCCAACTCCAGTTCTGGCATTTTCCCATCCAGGAATGCTAGTGCCTCTTGTCCTAGAGAGAAGTTATTTTATTATACTTTACTGTAAAGAAACATTTGGATTAAAAAGAAGAATGTAAGAAGAAAACCAGCCCATATTAAAAGAGATACAGCCAAATAGCCCAGGAACTAAAGTGTGAGGGGCTCTTGGCTAGAAACCATCTCAGAAGAGTTAGAAACATCTGGCTTCCTCCACGGGAGAAACTGTACTGCCTGTCCTACTGACATCCTTGGAACTGGACAGCTCCGTCTTGAGCCTTGAAGGACTGGTCCAGATGCCAATCTTCTTTCAGCATATCTTGAGTTTTACAGTCCCATGTACATAGATTTAAGAGCTGATAAATTTGACTTCCTGGTCTGCTGACTCACATATGCCCTGTGCCCGGGATAAATAGAATCATTGGAAAGTCCTTCTTTGGCAACATAAACAGCAGAGGCATTTGTACACATATGCATTCCCACTGTGTATTAGAGGGACTTCAGAAAAGAAGGAGAGAAGCCTTTCGATAGAAAATAAATGTACCCCCTTCAAAACCATGTAAAGGATCCAATCCATATAGAATATGAAGGAAAAAATAGCATATTCCAGGACTGAAGAATTTTGTAGCAATAATTTCTTTATATTGGTTTCAGGTCAGATGACAGCTAGTTCGCTGAAAAGCGTGTAATTATTCATGGCACCACGAATTCTTCTCGAGTATGCGTATTGCTGCAAATTCCAACACCATTGTGGTGAAACGAAGGTCCTGTGCGTGGCTGTTTCTACTGATCAAGACAATTTCATGTTACCTACACTCCACAGTAAGACCTGTTAACGTTATAAGCAGTTTTTGGCAATTGTATCCTGCGATGTTTTCCTAATGTGTGTATTTATGCATACTACTGTGTGAACTGTTATGCTTTAAGCATTTTTAAGAATTCTAACCTGTGATATTTTACTAATGTGTGTATTTATGCATGTGACAGAAAGCTGTTAACGTTATAAGCATTTTTCAGGACTTAACCCAGGGATATTTTTAACAAATGTTTGTAATTACTAGGAAATCCAAATGTGTCTTGTTAGAAAAATATAGCTTGAAGTCCCTTTGTTTACACAAGGCACATGGCAATCCCGTGTGCCTTTCTCAGAGTCAGGTTTTTCTTTCCTGGGAGTGTATCTCTGAAAGAGGATGTGTTAAATAACGGAGTGAAATGTTTAGAGAAAATAAAATTGATAAAGCCCTAGTTCTACATTACTGAAATTTACAAATTTATACAAAATAGTAGATCAGATCATACAGAGGACAAAAAAAGTATCTCTGCTCACAAGGAGATCATAATTTAGCAAGGATATATGCAAAATTAATTCTAACAAGGTAATGTGGAAAAAGCCATGGTGGAGAGAGAGTGTACTGGGAAAGTAGAGGAAAGAATAATTCTGAAATAATTGCTGGTCTCTAAACATGCTCTACCCCTACTTTTCTGTAATTGTCTTAATGTTTGTTATTTTTCTACCTGAAATACACCTTCCTCTTTTAGTTCATTTATCAAGCTTCTACCCATCCTTCAGTGGTTTCCCTCGACAATCCTAAAATCTACAGACACAGTAGACATTTCTTATTTTTTAAACCACTTTAGATATGATCGATACATAAAAATCTGTACATATTTCATGGACGTAGCTTGATGAGTGTGGGGATGCATATCCACCATGAAACCATCACTACCATCAGGATCACACACATATCCATCAACGTCCCAAAGTTTTCCCCCACCCACCCCCATGATGAGGAGGAAGAGGAGGAGGGGAAGGAGGAGGAGGGAGAGGAGGAGGGAGAGGAGGAGGGAGGGGAGGAGGAGGGGAGGGGGAGGGGAGGAGGAGGGAGAGGAGGAGGGAGGGGAGGAGGAAGAGGAGGAAGAGGAGGAGGAGGAGGGAGAGGAGGAGGGAGGGGAGGAGGAGGGAGGGGAGGAGGAGGGAGGGGAGGAGGAGGAGGAAGAGGAGGAGGAGGGAGAGGAGGAGGGAGAGGAGGAGGGAGGGGAGGAG
>NW_020837969.1:4356931-4440089 GCF_003676395.1 Aethalodelphis obliquidens
GGGAGGAGGAGGGGAGGGGAGGAGGAGGAGGGAGAGGAGGAGGAAGAGGAGGAGGAAGAAGAGGGGGAGGAGGAGGGGAGGGGAGAGGGGAGGGAAGAGGGGAGGGGAGGGGAAAGGGGAGGGGAGGTGAGGGGGAAGGGGAGGGGGAGGGAGGAAGGGGGAGGGAGGGGGAGGGGGAGGAGGAGGAGGAGGAGGATTGAGAGGTAAAGACATAACATTCTTTTCCATGTGCATTTGCAAAGTTATTCTGTACCAACAAACCTCAATGTCTCAGCAGCTTAATACACAAACCCCACCCCATAGGTAGTCAAAGAAACCCCATAATACATTTCCAAAAGGATTTTGCTCCAGGCGCTTGAGAACCTTTCCCAGCAAAGTGGGATCTTATCACTTCCCAAGGCTAACCAAAAACGGAACAACGGATCACCCCTGCTCTCAAATTTCCCAGTATCTTATCCCAGGTTCCCTCAAACCCTGCAAATAACACCCACTAGTATATCCCCCCTTTGGAGTTCTACCTGATTCTCCTCTTTACTCTAACCCCAACCTCAACCAGCAAAGTGAAGATGGGGAAATGTCTGATAAATTCCCCCAAATGTTTTTTTCTTCTTACACCTGAAAATTTGTGTAATTCAGAAAAAATCCAAAATTTTGATCCCATTATTTTTAGATTCGGATCTAGCAAACCTCCCATGAGCTAATAAATGCTCCTGTGCTGAAACCCAAATGGGAGAGGTACCAAAAGAACCGAAAATACTAGAAGAAAAACCCCCATTAGTGAATAACTTCAGATAATATCCTAATACAGGTTGATATTAAAAAAAAAACTTTTACTATCGCTCTTTTCCTTTCCTATTTGCATCTTCCAGCAGGACAGCTTCTAGGATTCTAAATCAAACTCATTTACAAATACAACCGAAAAAGTTCCATTTAGTTTAGTTCACAGAAATCAAACAGCCTAATATTCTATACCCTGCCCCACCTGGGAAGGCAATCTATTAAACTCCAATTATCTTACCTCCATTGTTTTCTGAAACAAGTAAATCCTTCAGATCACTTTTGAGAGATTTTCCATATTTCAGTAATTTCAGAGAAAATTTATAGAATTTTAAAGAAAACTTGGAGACTGAATAGGACACTTTTATGCAAGCTTCAGTCTTCTTAGAAGGCTGAGGTGGGTATCTGTCAGACAGCACAGTTCAACAGAAAATTCCATTTGCCTTTTGACTTGGGTTAATGTTTCCTGAGTCCGGTTCTTTTCCCGTAAGACACTGAAATTTGTACAAATCTTTGCTGTGTGTGAGAGAGTATTCTTTTAAGCCTTATATCAAACACCTTTCTCAGCTCAAGGGCAACTACATACAAAAACCACGTTTTATTTCTTCTGAACACACTAAAAGAATATAGCAAAACAATTCTGATTCTGAGAGCATATGTTTAATAGCATACAGTTAATAAAAGAATCAGTTCAAAGAATCAAATTTTCTGAATAATTATAATTTCTTATTTAGGTAATACTTTACCTTTTTTCAAACATGGTCATATATCTTCATTTTTGTTTTATACATAGCTCTGTTTCAAAACTTCTAATTTTTCTATGAATCTAAAACTAATTCAAGCTCACAGAGAACTAGAAAAACAGAATCATAAACAGAGCAAGATTTTCCTACTAAATAGAAGTCACCATTGATACTATTTCTGTTGTCCTTCCTTTTTTATAAATCATTTTATTGTGTAGATATTATGGTCTATATACAGATTTCCATATATTTAATCTTTATCACAATACTGAATGAAATTAAAATTGCTCGTTATGATTGGCTAACAATCTACTTACCATAATTTAACAATTTCTTATTGCTAGACATTTTGGTTATTGCCTATGATTTTGTTAAATTTTTTTTTTAAGTCTAATGTGTAAATATAATTCTGCATAATTTCTAGTCTATATTTTGGATTATTCTATTACATCATGTATCCAGAAGTAGAATTACTGAGGCTTATACTATAAATCACCCCTGAGAATGTGACCCACAGCATATCATTGACAGTGATCGTGACCCATTCCCAGGGGAGTCATGAATCTAAGGTCTTGAACCCGCCTCCCCCTAGAGGGTCAAGACAGGTAAAGACCTTTGAACCTAGAAGCCTGTGGTCACCGATGCAGCTGTAATTTCCTCTTTTATTTAATGTAGTCTAATTTTCATTTTGTCATTTCTTTGGCTTAACATCTGCAACTTTTTGAAGCTTTAAGTATTATTAGTTTATAGATATTATCCAGAGTTGCACTCTGTTTTCTGCTTCCTTAAAAGTTAAGTTCAGAACTTTTTCTGCACTCAAGTATAGATTTTTTAAAAATCCTCCCAACATTCATTATTATAAAAAGTCTCAACAAATCAGGTATCGCAGGAATGCATCACAACGAAATAAACATAAGCCCCCAACTAACATCATACTCAACGGTGGAAAGCTGAAGGCTTTTCCTCTAATATAAGGAACAAGACAAGGATGCCTACTTTCACACTTTGTTCAACATAATATTGGAAGTCCTAGCCAGAGCTATTAGCCAAGAAATAAAAGACATCCAAATCAGGAAGAAGTCAAACAGTCACCATTTGCAGATGGCACGATATTATATATAAAATCCCTAAGTTCTCCACCAGAAAACTGTTAGTACTAATACATTCAGTAAAGTTGCAGCACACGAAACCAATATATAGAAATCAGTTGTTTTTCTATACACTAATAAGAAAATATCAGAGAGAGATTAAGAAAATAATCCCATTTAAAATTGCATCAAAAAGAATAAAATACCTGGGAGTATATATGAATAACCAAGAAGGTGAAAGACCTGTACACTGAAAACTGTAACTCATTAATGAAAGCTATTCCATGCTCATGAATTGGAAGAATACTGTTAAAATGTCCATACTACCCAAAGTCATCTACAGATTCATTCAATGCAATTCCTATCAAAATTCCAATGTCATTTTTCATAGAAACAGAGCAAAACATTGTATAATTTGTGTGGAATCACTAAAGACTTTGAAGAGCCAAAGCCATCTTCAAGAACAACAAAGCTGGAGGTATCATGTTTCCAGATTTCAAACTATATTACATAGCTTCAGTAATCAAAACAGTATTGTACTGGCATAAAAACAGACACGCAGTTCAGTGGAACAGAACGGAGAGCCCAGAAACAAACCACAGATACACGGTCAATTAAGTTATGACAAATGAGCCAAGAATATACACTGGGGAAATGACAGTCTCTTCAATAAATGGTGGTGGGAAAACTGAACAGCCACATGCAAAAGAATGAAACTGGACCACTCTTACATCATACACAAAAATGAACTCAAAACCGATTAAAGATTTGAATGTAAGACTTAAACCATAGAAAAAAAAAGCTTCTGCACAGCAGAAGAAACGATCAGCAAAATGAAAAAGCAACCTACCTGATGGGAGAAGATATTTTCAAATCATACCTGATAAGGGGTTAATATCTAAAATATAAAAAGTACCTCTACAACTCAATAGCACAAAAACAATCCAATTGAAAACTGGGGAGAGAATGCAGACTTTTTCCAAAGAAAACACACAGATGGCCAAGAGGCACATGAGAAATTGCTCAACATCACTCATTAGGAAAATGCAAATCAAAACTATAATGAAATAACACCTCACACCTATTAAAATTGCTATTATCAAAAAGACAAGAGAAAAGTGCTGGTGAGGATGTAAAGAGAACACTTGTGTGCCATTGGTGGGAATGTAAATTGGTTCAGCCCCTATGGTAACAGTATGGAGGTTCCTCAAAAAAATTAAAAATAGAACTACCATATGCTTCAGCCATTCCACTTCCAGGTGTTTATTCAAAGAAAAAGAAAACAGTTACTTGAAAAGATAGCGGCACCACCATGTTCGCTGCAGCATTATTTATTTACAATAGCAGAACATGGAAGCAATGTAAGTGTCCACTGTTGGATGAATGGATAAAGGTGTGGTATATATACAATAGAATATTTCTCAGCCCTAGAAAAGGAAATCCTGCCATTTGTGACATGGATGGGCCTTGAGGTCATTATGCTATGTAAAATAAGTCAGACAAAGACAAATACTATATGATCTCATTTATACGTGGAACCTAGAAAAAACCTCATAGATACAGAAGAGATTGGTGGGTGTCGGGGGAGGGGGAGGCACATAATGGGTAAGTGTGGGCAAAGGTGCAAACTTCCAGTTTTAAAGTAAGTCCTGGGCATGTGATACAAAGCAAGGTGACTATAATATCGTACTGCATATTTCAGAGTTGCTAATTAGATCTTAAAAGTTCTCATCACAAGAAAAAAAAATTACAACTGTGTATGGTGATGGATTTTAACTAGACTTTTGGTGGTGATCTTTTTGCAAAATATACATGTATCAAATCATTATGGTATACATCTGAAACTAATGTGTCAGTTATACATCCATAACAAATCTTTTCTATGGATATTGCAAAGAAAAATGTAGCCTCTAATTGTATATTATAAAAACGAACTTGACATTAGTTACACGCACTAAAACACTTTAAATGGCTCTTAGTTAGAAACTGTATTTGACTGCATTAGATAAAATGTCCAAAATAACAGTGAATTAAATGAGATGAGAGTTCTCTCTCACATAAAACAATTCTGAAGTTATGAATTCCAGGGCCAAAATGGAAGTTCATTGCCATCAACAAGCCAAATGTCTTCTTTTTCTCTGTTGTTCTAGTGCACGGCTTGGTCCACAAAACTGCTTCCTGGTCTAAGTTGGCCACTGAGTTTCCAGCTACACATCTGTGGTCTAGCCAGCTAGAGGGAGGAAGAGAATATAGCAAGGGCCACAACTTCTGGCTTGAACAGCTTCCTTGAAGCTTCCTTGAAGAATCTTCTCTGACCACCACTTTCAAGGAGATCCAACCCAAACTGCAGATGATCTTACAAGCCCACCTCCTTGGTCAGAACCTAGTCCTATGTTCACACCAGCTGCAAGGTAGGCTGAGAAATACACTACAGTCAGCTTCATTGACAGCAAAATATATAAGCTGTCAAGATTCTGTTACCAAGGAAGAGAAGAGCCATGCTGACTAGGCAACCAACAACCTGCTATCTGTGACAACTTTTCTTCCACTTTGGTCAATCTGTCAAACATGCAATATAGAGTCTTATTAAAATTGTCAGTTTCCTCCTACATATTAATGCTATATACATGCAACAGAATATCTACATTTTAAATTGTTTTTTGGAAATTACAAAGTTAGCATCTTCTTACTCCATAAAATGACTGTTACAAGTTCAGATTCATGATCACTGTATCTTCATTGAAATCTACTCCAAACACAGTAAATAAAACACTTTTACACATCTAATACCTTTACCTTGAGTTTAAATTTTTCTGAAACTAATGTCTAGCTTTACTTTTATTCCTTAATAAATTGTTGCCTAATCTCTCATTTTTAACTTTGTACAAGTAATTCTGCTTTTGGGGTATCTCACAAATACCTGTATTTTTAAATGAACTTGACTGTCTAACTTTCAACACATTTTGTTCTCAGAGTAGTAGCTGGTCTTCTGTTCCTTTGTTCTATGTTTTTGGGGTTTCATGCTTTCTAACTTTGCTCATCCTTTCTTTCACACGTTGTAAGCTCAATGATGTTTGCTTTGTGTTGATATTTTCAGTTATTTTGATGTACATATTGTTCTTTTAATTTTACTACAGCATTTTACAAAAGAGCATTTTAACATGCATTATTGTTTATTATATTCAAACATCAGTATGTTTTTACTTTAAAATGAGAGATGGAGGGCGGACCTTCAAGATGGCGGAGGAGTAGGACGTGGAGATCACCCTCCTCACCACAGATACACCAGAAATACATCTACACGTGGAACAACTCCTACAGAACACCTACTGAACGCTGGCAGAAGACCTCAGACCTCCCAAAAGGCAAGAAAACCCCCACGTACCTGGGTAGGGCAAAAGCAAAAAGAATAAATAGAGACAAAACAATAGGGACGGGACCTGCACCAGTGGGAGGGAGCCATGAAGGAGGAAAGGTTTCCACAAACTAGAAGCCCCTTCGGGGGCAGAGACTGCGGGTGGCAGAGGTGGGAGCTTCGGGGCCGTGGAGGAGAGCGCAGCCACAGGGGTGCGGAGGGCAAAGCGGGGAGATTCCCGCACAGAGGATCGGTGCCGACCGGCGCTCACCTGCCCGAGAGGCTCATCTGCTCCCCCGCCGGGGCGGGCGGGGCTGGGAGCTGAGGTTCAGGCTTCGGTCGGAGCGCAGGGAGAGGACTGGGGTTGGCGGCGTGAACACAGCCTGCAGGGGGTTAGTGCGCCACGGCTGGCCGGGAGGGAGTCCAGGGGAAAGTCTGGAGCTGTCGAAGAGGCAAGAGACTACTTCTTCCCTCTTTGTTTCCTGGTGCGCGAGGAGAGGGGATTCAGAGCGCCGCTTAAAGGAGCTCCAGAGACGGGCGTGAGCCACGGCTACCAGCGCGGACCCCAGAGACGGGCGCGAGCCACGGCTAAAAGTGTGGACCCTAGAGATGGGCATGAGACGCTAAGGCTGCTGCTGCCACCACCAAGAAGCCTGTGTGCGAGCACAGGTCACTGTCCACACCTCCTTCCAGGGGGGCCTGTGCAGCCTGCCACTGCCAGGGTCCCGCGATCCAGGGACAACTTACTGGGGAGAACGCACGGCGCCCTCAGGCTGATGCAACGTCATAATGGCCTCTGCCGCCGCAGACTCGCCCAGCACACCGTGCCCCTCCCTTCCCCCCGGCCTGAGTGAGCCAGAGCCCCCGAATCAGCGGCTCCTTTAACCCCGTCCTGTCTGAGCTAAGAACAGACGCCCTCCAGCGACCTACACGCACAGGCGGGGCCAAATCCAAAGCTGAGCCCCTGGGAGCTGTGTGAACAAAGAAGGGAAAGGGAAATCTCTCCCAGCAGCCTCAAGAGCAGCGGATTAAATCTCCACCATCAACTTGATGTACCTGCACCTGTAGAATACCTGAATAGACAACGAATCATCCCAAAATTGAGGAGGGGGAATTTCGGAGCAACTGTACACTTGGGGTTTGGTGTCTGTGACGGATTTGTTTCTTAGTATAGTTTTTAGCGCCTGTTATCACTGGTGGATTTGTTTATTGGTTTGGTTCCTCTCTTTTATTATTTTTTTATTTTAATAATTATTTTTAAATTTATTATTATTTTTTCTTTTTTTTCCTCCCTTTTCTTCTGAGCCTTGTGGCTGACAGCATCCTGGTGCTCCAACCTGGTGTCAGGCCTGAGCCTCTGAGGGGGGAGAGGTGAGTTCAGAACACTGAAACACCAGAAACCTCCCAGCCCCATATAATATTAATCGGCGAGAGTCCTCCCATTGATCTCCAGCTCAACGCTAAGACCCAGCTCCACCCAAGGGCCAGCAGACTCCAGCAATGGACGCCCCATGCCAAACAACTAGCAAGACAGGACACAACCCCACCCATTAGCAGAGAGGCTGCCAAAGATCACAATAAGTTCACAGACACACCAAAATACCTCTGGATGCGGCCCTGCCCACCAGAAGATAAGATACAGCCCCACCCACCAGAACACAGGCACAAGCCCCTCCACAACTCACTGAACCAACCTCAACCACTAGGGGCAGACACCAAAAACAACAGGAACTGTGAACCTGCAGCCTACAGAAGGGAGACCCCAAACACAGTAAGTTAAGCAAAACGAGAAGACAGAGGAATATGCAGCAGATGAAGGAGCAGGGTAAAAACCCACCAGACCAAACAAATGAAGAGGAAATAGGCAGTCTACCTGAAAAAGAATTCAGAGTAATGATAGTAAAGATGATCCAAAATCTTGGAAATAGAATGGAGAAAATACAAGAAACCTTTAACAAGGACCTAGACCTACAGAGCAAACAAACTGATGAACAACACGATAATTGAAATTATAAATTCTCTAGAAGAAATCAATAGCAGAATAACACATGCAGAAGAATGGATAAGAGACCTGGAAGATAAACTAGGGGAAATAACTACCTCAGGGAATAATAAAGAAAAAAGAATGGAAAGGATTGAGGACAGTCTCAGAGACCTCTGGGACAACATTAAATGCACCAACATTCGAATTATAGGGGTCCCACATGAAGAAGATGAAAAGAAAGGGTCTGAGAAAATATTTGAAGAGATTATAGTTGAAAACTTCCCTAACATGGGAAAGGAAATAGTTAAGCCAGTCCAGGAAGCGCAGAGAGTCCCATACAGGATATATCCTAGGAGACACATGCCAAGACACATGTTAATCAAACTATCAAAAATTAAAGATATTAAAAGCAGCAAGAGAAAAAAGGGAATCCCCATAAGGTTAACAGCTGATCTTTTAGCAGAAACTCTGCAAGCCAGAAGGAAGTGGCAGGACATCTTTAAACTGATGAAAGGGAAAAACCTACAACCAAGATTACTCTACCCAGCAGGATCTCATTCAGATTCAACAGACAAATTAAAACCTTTACAGACAAGCAAAAGCTAAGAGAATTCAGGACCACCAAACCAGCTTTACAACAAATGCAAAAGGAACTTCTCTAGGCAGGAAACACAAGAGAAGGAAAATACCTACAATATAAAACCCAAAACAATTAAGAAAATGGTAATAGGAACATACATATCCATAATTACCTTAAATGTAAATGGATTAAATGCTCCAACCAAAAGACATGCACTGGCTGAATGGATACAAAAAAAAAAGACCTGTATATATGCTGTCTACAAGAGACCCACTTCAGACCTAGGGACATATACAGCCTGAAAGTGACAGAATGGAAAAAGGTATTCCATGCAAATGGAAATCAGAAGAAAGCTGGAATAACAATTCTCATATCAGACAAAATAGACTTTAAAATAAAGACTATTACAAGAGACAAAGAAGGACACTACATAATGATCAAGGGATCGATACAAGAAGAAGATGTAACAATTGTAAATATATATGTACCCAACATAGGAGCACCTCAATACATAGGGCAAATGCTGACAGCCATAAAAGGATAAATCAACAGTAAAAAATAACAGTAGGGGACTTTAACACCCCACTTTTACCAATGGACAGATGATCCAAAATGAAAATAAATAAGGAAACACAAGCTTTAAATGACACATTAAACAAGATGGACTTAACTGATATTTAAAGGACATTCCATCCAAAAACAACAGAATACACTTTCTTCGCAAGTGCTCATGGAACATTCTCCAAGATAGATCATATCTTGGGTCACAAATCAAGCCTTGGTAAATTTAAGAAAACTGAAAATGAATCAAGTATCTTTTCCGACCACAATGCTAAGACACTAGATATCAATTACAAGAAAAAAATCTGTTAAAAATACAAACACATGGAGGGTAAATACACTAGTAAACAACCAAGAGGTCACTGAAGAAATCAAAGCGGAAATCAAAAAATACCTAGAAATAGGGCTTCCCTGGTGGCGCAGTGGTTGAGAGTCCGCCTGCCAATGCGGAGGACACGGGTTTGTGCCCCGGTCCGGGAGGATCCCACATGCCGTGGAGCGGCTGGGCCCATGAGCCATGGCCGCTGAGCCTGCGCGTCCGGAGCCTGTGCTCCACAACAGGAGAGGCCACAACAGTGAGAGGCCTGTGTACCACAAAAAAAAAAAAAAAAAGTACCTAGAAATAAATGACAATGAAAACACAACATCCCTAAATGACAATGAAAACACAACATCCCAAAACCTATGGAATGAAGCAAGTGCAGTTCTAAGTGGGAAGTTTATAGCAATACACTCCTACCTCAAAAAACAAGAAAAATCTAAAATAAACAACCTAACCATACACCTAAAGCAATTAGAGAACAAAAACCCCACAAAATTAGCCTAAGGAGAGAAATCATAAAGATCAGATCAGAAATAAATGAAAAAGAAATGAAAGGAACAATTGCAAAGATCAATAAAACTAAAAGCTGGTTCTTTAGAAAATAAACAAAGTTGATAAACCATTAGCCAGACTCATCAAGAAGAAAAGGGAGAAGACTCAAATCAACAGAATTAGAAATGAAAAAGGAGAAGTAACAATGGGCACTGCAGAAATACAAAGGATCATGAGAGATTACTACAAGCAACTATATGCCAATAAAGAGACAACCTGGAAGAAAAGGACAAATTCTTAGAAAAGCACAACCTTCCGAGACTAAACCAGGAAGAAATAGAAAATATAAACAGACCAATCACAAGCACTGAAATTGAAACTGTGATTAAAAATCTTCCAACAAACAGAAGCCCAGGACCAGATGGCTTCACAGGTGAACTCTATCAAACATTTAGAGAAGAGCTAACACCTATCCTTCTCAAACTCTTCCAAAACATGAGAGGGAGAAACACTCCCAAACTCATTCTTCAAGGCCACCATCTCCCTGATACCAAAACCAGACAAAGATGTCACAAGAAAGAAAACTACAGGCCAATATCGCTGATGAACATAGATGCAAAAATTCTCAACAAAATACTAGCAAACAGAATCCAACAGCACATTAAAAGGATCATACACCATGATCAAGTGGGGTTTATCCCAGGAATGCAAGGATTCTTCCATATATGCAAATAAATCAATGTGATACACCATATTAACAAATTGAAGGAGAAAAACCATATGATCATCTCAGTAGATGCAGAAAAAGCTTTAGACAAAATTCAACACTGATTTATGATAAAAACCCTCCAGAATGGAGGCACAGAGGGAACTTACCTCAACATAACAAAGGCCATATATGACAAACCCACAGCCAGCATCATTCTCAATGGTGAAAAACTCAAACCATTTCCACTAAGATCAGGAACAAGACAAGGCTGCCCACTCTCACCATTATTCAACATAGTTTTGGAAGTTTTAGTCACAGCAATCAGAGAAGAAAAAGAAATAAAAGGAATACAAATTGGAAAAGAAGAAGTAAAACTGTGACTGCAGATGACATGACACTATACATAGAGAATCCTAAAGATTCAGAAATGACACTATACACTATATATAAATGACACATGACACTATACATAGAGAATCCTAAAGATTCAGAAATCCTAAAAATCCAGAAAACTGCTAGAGCTAATCAATGAATTTGGTAAAGTAGCAGGATACAAAATTAATGCACAGAAATCTCTTGCATTCTTATACACTAATGATGAAAAATCTGAAAGAGAAATTAAGAAAACACTCCCATTTACCATTGCAACAGAAAGAATAAAATACCTAACAATAAACCTACCCAAGGACAAAAAAGACCTGTATGCAGAAAACTATAAGACACTGATGAAAGAAGTTAAAGATGATACAAACAGCGGGAGAGATATACCATGTTCTTGGACTGGAAGAATCAACATTGTGAAAATCACTATACTACCCATAGCAATCTACAGATTAAATGCAATCCCTATCAAACTGCCAATGTCATTTTTCACAGAACTAGAACAAAATATTTCACAATTTGTATGGAAACACAAAGGATCCCGAATAACCAAAGCAATCTTGAGAAAGAAACACTGAGCTGGAAGAATCAGGCTCCCTGCCTTCAGACTATACTACAAAGCTACGGTAATCAAGACAGTATGGTACCAACACAAAAATAGAAATATAGATCAATGGAACAGGATAGAAAGCCCAGAGATAAACCCACGTACATACGGTCACCTTACCTATGATAAAGGAGGCAAGAATATACAATGGAGAAAAGAAATCCTCTTCAATAAGTGGTGCTGGGAAAACTGGACAGCTACATGTAAAAGAATGAAATTAGAACACTCCCTAACACCATATACAAAAATAAACTGAAAATGAATTAAAGACCTAAATGTAAGGCCAGACACTATAATACTCTTAGCAGAAAACAGAGGCAGAACACTCTATGACATCAATCACAGCAAGATCCTTTTTGACCCACGTACTAGAGAAATGGAAATAAAAACAAAAATAAACAAATGGGACCTAATGAAACTTAAAAGCTCTTGCACAGCAAAGGAAATCATAAACAAGATGAAAAGACAACACTCAGAATGGGAGAAAATATTTGCAAATGAAGCAACTGACAAAGGATTAATCTCCAGAATATACAGGCAGCTCATGCAGCTCAGTAACAAAAAAAAAGGACAACCCAATCGAAAAATGGGCAGAAGACGTAAATAGACATTTCTCCAGAGAAGGTAGAGATTGCTAACGAACACATGAAAGGACACTTAACATCAGTAATCATTACAGAAATGCAAATCAAAAAGACATGAGGTATCACCTCACACCAGTCAGAATGGGCATCATCAAAATATCTACAAACAATAAATGCTGGAGAGGGTGTGGAGAAAAGGGAACCCTCTTGCACTGTTGGTGGGAATGTAAATTGATACAGCCACTATGGAGAACAGTATGGAAGTTCCTCAAAAAACTAAAAATAGAACTACCATAGGACCCAGCAATCCCACTACTGGGCATATACCCTGAGAAAACCATAATTCAAAAAGAGACATGTACCACAATGTTCGTTGCAGTTCTATTTACAATAGCCAGGTCGTGGAAGCAACCTAAGTGTCCACTGACAGATGAATGGATAAAGAAGATGTGGCACATATATACAATGGAATATTACTTAGCCATAAAAGGAAACGAAATTGAGTTATTTGTAGTGAGATGGATGGACCTAGAGACTGTCATACAGAGTGAAGTAAATCAAAAAGGGAAAAAAAATACTGTATGCTAACACATATATATATGGAATATAAAAATAGTAATAATGATAATGGTTCTGATGAACCTAGGGGCAGGACAGGAATAAAGACACAGACATAGAGAATGCACTTGAGGACACGGGGATGGGGAGAGGTAAGTTGGGACAAAGAGAGATAGTGGCATGAACATATTTACACTACCAAATGTAAAATAGATAGCTAGTGGGAAGCAGCCGCATAGCACAGGGAGATCAGCTGGGTGCTTTGTGACCACCTAGAGGGGTGGGATGGGGGGGAAGACACAAAAGGGAGGGGATATGGGGATATATGTATACATATAGCTGATTTACTCTGTTATACAGCAGAAACTAACACAACACTGTGATGTAGTTATACCCCAATAAAGATGTTAATAAAATGGTTCTCTTATGAGAAAACAATAAAATAAAATGAGGCATCAGCACACTATCTCTATTCAACTGTTCCCTTCAAAAGTGTCTTATAAAGATAAAAGTTGTATTTATGTTTAAAAGAAATAGTTTGATATTTAAGTTCTATTATCTTCTTTCTGCAGTTCGATACTGGTATAATTTCTGAGCCTCTCCATTTACAATATTTTTCTGCTGCCTTCACACATGGATGATAGATTATAGCAAAGTTTTATTCCATTCTCTTTTCACCCTTAAAATATCTAGTATATTGTTCCCTTGAGTTTTAATTGCTAAAAAGGTAAGTATTCTAACATTTGTTTCTTTGATAATTTTATTAACACACTGTATATGGCCTATACTAAAATTTCCTTTCTTCAAATTCCTTTATTATTTAAATAGTAGAGTTCATGCTAACCTGTACACCTTCTAGAAGAATTAAAATATAAAATTTATGTTGAAAGTTACTTCTTTTTTTACTACAGCATTTCTGGTTTTGTTATACTGTCCTTTCCAACAGAAACCTAAGCAGACATTCAAGTGTGTCATAAGAATGTTATTTGTCAACATGACAAATTCACATTTTTCATTTATTAGATTCTTTAAAGCAGCTAGACTTTTGTTTGCATGTCCTTTTCACTGTCACCAATTTCATTTTTTTTTTTTCCATCCTGTCATAGACCCCAAAGTCCAGTAAACCACACTGACGGGCACTGAAAGGGCACAGTGGTGAATTACATCACGTGGTGTGCTAACAACACAGGTCATGAGCTTTAAGTTGTAGAGCTAACAGCAGCCCTTTTTGGATCTTATACTTCCCGTTATAACTACATATTTTATCTGGTCAAAGTGTCATACATCAGCCAACAGCCATAATGAGAGGAAGGCTGACTTTTCTTCCTACATTACTCCAGGGTAATGGCTATTTTGTTTCACAAGAAAGGGAGTGTGAACCAGTGTACATCACTGGTTCAGTTTTCCAATTTAATCTCATTAACCTCCATGCTTCTGAAAGGTGATAAAACGCAGAGGTTAAGAGGATGGATTCTGGAATCAGATGTCAAACTTGCCTCAAAGTCTGTTTGTAAAATAGGGAGAATAACTACTTCACTGAGTCACTGTAAGGATAAAACAAACTACTATAGATAATACACAGTAGTGCCTATCGTGTCAAAACCCCATAGCAGTGTTAGCTGTCATTACTATTGGGTAAAAAATCTCTCCAAATCAGCCCAGTTCTTCATTCAGTGAACATATCATTGGTCATAGTTTTTAATTTGCTGTCACGTGTATCTCTTTGCAATTAGGAGAGACTTCCAGGATTGCTAACCAGACAAGGTTCTAAACCAGAATTCAAAGGATGCCTTTGGTTACTGCAAGTCAACTATCCTTTTACTTACATTTCATCAAGAAAATAGACAATCTTTGTGTTTGTTTTCTTAATGTAATTCACAAGGCTATGGTCACCTTACTGCGACTAGAGTGTAAACAACCTGATAGTAGGCGCTATGACTTATTCAAATTTTCACATGGATTTAATGCGGTCTGTGATGTAGCTTGTTACTTCAATTTTTCATTGAATAAAGGAATAGATTAATGAAAAAGTAATAGACAGAATCTGTGTAACTAATCAAGGCTCTATTTTCTTTCTTCGTACTCAAAAATTTTAATCTGAAATTGGTAAAGAATAGATTGAGAGGAAATACAATGAACTTGAATAAACTTGCTTAACTTTGGTAGACTCTAGAAGTAACAATAGCAAACATATGGATTTCACACCTCTTAAAATACACAAGGATTAAAATTAAAAGGAATAAAGTGCTTGGCAAACATGATCTTTAATTCAACAGATGGATGTCTTTTCTACTTTTGCTGATAAAAGAAATTTAACATAATGAAAATGTGTATTTTCTGCCTTAATTTTTGCATTTTCTTGCACTTCAGTAAGAAAACTTAAAACCCCTCCGGCCTCTTCAGGTGTTTCGACAGTAAAGATTTTATTTTAACGTTTTTTTTTTTCTTGGCAGACAAGACAGAACCTATCCAAGTACGTATTTTACTAGATTATAGAAATCTGCTAAATTTAAATAGGTTAATGATCATGAACTTATAGCAATGGCATTAAGTTACATGCCTACCAGCCACCAACATATTACTGATATACACATAGTTTACCGTATTTCAAAAGCTACTTGAGCATCTTTTATTGAAATTATGACTACATTTACTATTAGGATTCTATAGAATTAAAACGACAAAGTAATTTTGAATTTTCATTATCTGCTCTAAGAACATTAATTATTCTTGATATTTTCATATTAATTTGAATTCTATGAAAAACTGAATTTTTGAACTAAAATGTGGGCAGATACGAAAACAAGTATTTTTAAATATCTTGTGGGATGTATCTTCCAGCTTAGTCTTCATTGTCTGTTTCAAAATTGTTTTGTTTTCCAGGTTCCCCTTTTCATCAAAATAAGCATACTTCACTTAGAACCTAAATATATGATTTTTATTTGTCAAGTATATTTCTATTTAAAAAATTTGAATAAGACTCCATTTTGAAGTTATGTTGAATTACTGCAAGTATTTAGTTACTGTTGACTAACCAGTAGATTAAAATGTGCTAAATTATATGAAAGAATTCACAGGTATTCATGCTATAAAATCATTTTCGAAGGTTATATTCCTTTTCAGTGCTCCATATTCAAACTCACTAATTTTTTTTAAAAAAATCAAGTGTTAAAAGATATCTATGCTACAAAAAAATTAAGAATTTAAACAAAATGGCTATAGTTAATATTAGCAATAGTACAGGAAACAATCAGATGGTAGGAATTTGCCATACTTCAATCTGTTTTGGAAATCAATTTAGCAGTATGTATTAGTAGCCTAAGACACTTGAGAATTTAGTAATTTGGGTTAAGATATATGTACCACCGGTAATAGTGTAAAATGCCTGGGATTATCTACGTGTCTACAATATTATGATGGTTAAATTATACTAGTTTTATGATGGTATTAAAAAGTCATGTTTGTGTGTGTGAGAAGAGCTTTAAATGTTTATAGTCTTTGAATTATTCATCCTGCTAAAAGCCTACCTTAGCCATAATGACGTGTAGGCAAAGACTTATATACAAGGATATTATAGCGTTAGGTAAAATATCTAAAGGAGATTTTTTAGATACATGTATTCTGCTATTTAATGGAACAATCCAGTAATTTAAATCATGCTTTTAAAAGTCTTTAATACTTGGGGGGGAAAAAGGTTAATAAAAATGGTAAATGAAAATTCAAGGAGCAAAAGAGCACCTAGTTTTTTTTCACCAAATTTTGTAGGTAAGATACACAAATTATAAACACTCACAAAAAAGAAATGCAAATACTGTGAATACACCTTTTAGAAACTAAAGAAATTTACTTATGACCTGGCTGCATGTTTTTCCTTTATAATTATGTACATTTTTAAAATTTAACAGTGAATGTGAATATAATATTGTGGTATAAATAGCATTTGGATTAAATGCTAAGAACACTGAAAAATGGCTCACGTATTTGATTAAAACTATATGAAGTATGTTTTGGGCAGATACTAAATTGCATGGAAATTATTAAGTTGTATCTCCAATGACTTTCTATTTTCTTCATTGTTTCTACATTTAGTAATTGGAATTTTTCTGTAAGCAACGTTTGCCCCTTTTCTCCCATTTATTCAGTTTCATCAGTATGGACTCATGGATATTAATTTTATTTGGGGGATTATAATCCATTACTATCACCATTTTGTTGGTGAAATTTTTCCAGCTTTGGGGCAGTTCCTGTGTCCTTTATAACGTGGCCCCATCCTTTTTCTTTTGTTTTTAGCACTTATTTACTTTCTGATATTGCAAGACACTCCAGGTTTATCTTGCGTATTTCCTGCTCCAACCTCAGAACCAGCCATTTCTCCAAGGAGCATGGCTTCTTTTATTGTAGAATGGCATTTAAAAACCAAGATCTTGGTTTCTTATCATTACTGGAGCATCACTACTTCTGGGAACACTGTAGTAATAATTTATGCAGGCAAGATGCAAAGACAAATGTTAAAATGCGGTCAAAACTTAACAGGTTTCTGCATACCCCTAAAATATTCATTATTGTGATCATTTTAACATGCCCACAAATTTTTAATACCTCTCACCTCAAGAGATGGAATTTAACCACCACTATCCTCTCAAGTGTGGGCTGGACTTACCTTCCTTTTAGTAATTAGAGTATGGAAAAAGGGAAGAATAATAACTTTCCACTGAGGAATCCTGGCAGACCCTCCTTTAAGCAAACAGTCCAGGTTAACTCACTGAAAGTAATCATGTTGATAACACCCCAGTATGATGTGATAAAACCTCAAGGGTACTCTTCCATTAAATCTGTAACATCAGGTTAATCGTAACACATATGAGACAAACTCAAACTGAGGAATGTGGACAAAAATTATCTATCCAGCCGTCTTCAAAAGTGTCAAGGTCAGGAAAGGTGAAAGACCATCAAACTCTCCTAGATTGGAATAGGCTGAGGAGACATGAAGACGAAATGCAGTGTGGTATCCTGACTGGATCTGGGAACAGAAAAAGGGCGTTCGTGGGAAAACCAGTGGTATTCAAGTAACATCAGGCAGTTTCGTAAATATTTTCATACCATTGTTCACTTTATAGTTTTGATAAATGCATCACGGTTATATACAGTGAAACAATTAGAAGAAGCTCTGCAAATGATATATGGGAACTCTGTACTATCTGTGCAATGCTTCTGTAAGTCCAACATTTTGAAATAGAGTACAAAGTGCAAAGGTAGGACAGGGTTCGAAAATTCACATCTCTTGGTTAACACAGTGCCGTATAAAGGAAGGGCTGCCTGCATGTCTGTTTCATCCCATATCACAGAGCCTAGAACAAAACAGACGCTGGATAAATGGAGCCTTCAGTTATTAGTACTATTTTAGAGTAATGAGACAATGTTAAAAATGTAAATGGAAGTTATGTTCTCTTGGAAGTTGAAACTGGAAATTTACACGCAATATCATAGGCAGTATGGAATGATTGAAAACGTGTGGATAGACTGAAGTGCTTCTAGGTACACAAATGGGAATCATATATAGTGATGTTATCTAAAAAGAAATGCTCTTCAATTTATTTTTATGCAGCCCAACTTGGAGAAGGCAAAGAGACTAAATATTGTTTTATGGGAAGAGATGTCTTGCTTCAATACTGAATCATCCATCGTGTGTGTCTCTGGGACCCGAGTCATGCCTTTGATTTCTCTTTTATCCCTCTGATGACTAGTTCAGCATTCTTTACATTGAAGGCTCTCAATAAGTCCTTGATGACTGAATGCTTTTTGCGATTCTTTCATCTTCACTCTGATTTATTGCACTCCTTTGAACCAACAACGAAGCACAGATGGGGAAATTGATGCAGCACTTCTGAAACCTGTTCAATTAGTTGTTCAACTATATTTTAAAAGGGAATGTGCATCTGTCAGAATGGGAGGAAGGAGAAAGTATTTTTCATTTTAAGAGCCTGTGTCCATTTGACTGATTCTAGTCAAATGGAAGAGGTTAGCAATGATTCTGACTTCAAACGTCAGGCCTCCCAACTCTTTCTGCTTAAAGCTGTGGAACACAAGCATTTTTCCTGCCTCAAAGAATTGCGGAACTTTATCTGTGCTTTTAAGAAGCATTCAGTGGTGGTGATTTGACGCATTGGTCCCATAAACCTGACTAAATATATAGCACTTGGAAAATCGGGACAATTTAAGTGTTTCAGGTCTCATATAAAACAAGAAAGTTCATCTGGTTCTGATGAAATAGGCTGTGAAAATAATGTGCACTGAAGCAAAATTAAGACTCAATAGTTACTAATGTTTCAACTTTGTGTAGCGTTGTCAAGGGAAGCTATAATTCTATTAAGTAACTACTTCAATTTGTTACAGAATTATTTAGCTTACAGAATTATGTTTAGAATAAATCTGAATTAACCTGCATATGAAAAAGTTTAGACTCAATTCTTCATTAAGCCAACTGACGACTCTCATTCTTCTAAGTCTCCAGCAGGTGACAGTGAAATTTTCATGGCTCTACAAAGTACTTGGCGATGACTAAAATACCTGGGCTTCAGAAAAAAATTCAAATTTTAAAATGGACCTTGATAAAAAAAAATATATATCAAACCCAATTGGTGGTTGTACTTCTCTGTAATTAAGCCTAAAACGTAAATCTAAATGAACAGAACTGAAAACTTTGATGCAGAGGCAATACTCATACCCCAAAAAAGAAATTTTGTAGGAAAAAATCTCACTATCTTAAAAGACACAATGCAGTTAAGCAGATGTTTGGCAGCTAAGAACGTATAAGCAGAGAGGTAGATTTTCTAAGAGGAAAGCAGAGCATTATTAACACATTGGAACATTTCAATACAATACATATATTTATATTTAAAAAATAAAGGTGTTTCATCTGCATAAGAGACATCAGTGCAGAAAAAAATGGGCCAATCAATTCTATTTCCGAAACAACGTTTGCATCCTACAGGAGCAGATTTGTCCGTATGGTACATGCTGAGATTAGATCTGCATCTCTCTCACCCTTTCCTTCTGCCTTAGCAGAAGAAAGTTCTTCTGCGTGTGGAAAATCCCAGGGTTTTAACTGCTTTGGCCTCCTACTCAGGAATCAGGTCCAAACCTCTTTGCCATGAAGGCAACGATGCCTGTGAACAGACGACTGTGCCTCCTGCTTCTGCTGTCTTTCGACTGTGTCAACAAGGAAGAGGGAGCTGGAGAAAGCTCAAAGAACACATTCTGCCTGGATATACTCCCTGCATGTAAACCCAGGCAAAATTGAAGGGTAGCTTAAATATCTTCCATTGAAAGACATCCAGAAACCTCTCATTGCTGACTCTCAAATAACATTCGTGTTACAGTTTAGTATAAAGCTAAAAACCACCACACCATTTGATTGGTCTTTCTGTGGTTAATTTTTAAAAAAAGCTTTATCAAAGTCCGTATACTGAGCAATGGAATCCGCAGAACCATGTCGAATGGGTTCAGCCGTATCTCCTAGAAAGCAGACAGAGCATGAGATGGCAGAAAAAAATAAACCCCATCAAGTCTGGTAGTGCGGCCAAGCCACTGGTATCAAAGCCACACGCTGTGCGGTTAATTCAGTGAGGTCATGACCCTGCGGGGGGTGAGGGATCACTGCAGGGCAGCTGAGCAGCTCAGAATGAACTGAAATGAAGCCACAGTGGCAGGGCTGTGCATGTGTTCAATAAACGTCCCCAGAGCACAGTGGGAACCAGGGACAAGCCCTGTTGACATGGAGCATTTCAGGGATAGAAGCTGAACTTAGATAAGGTAGCGTTCCCCCCTTGAGTGCTAGGGCTTTTGCCATACAATAAGGCAGCCTCCACATGCACTGACAAATCATTGGTGGCATATGGAAGTCATTGTAGTTTAAGATATAGCATCCTAATAGCAATAATCGTCTTTTAAAAATAAGTGGCACAGTTACTCGGAACAAAAAATGAATCAAATAATGCCATTTGCAGCAACCTGGATGCAACTAGAGATTATCATATTAGATGAAGTCAGTCAGAAAGAGAAAGAAAAATACCATATGATATCCCTCAAATGTGGAATCTAAAATATGGCACAAAAGAACCTATCTACGAAACAGAAACAGACTCACATAGAGAACAGACTTATGGTTGCCAAGGGGGAGGGGTTGGGAGTGGGATGACGTGTGAGGTTGGGGCCAGCAGGTGTAAGCTGTTACATATAGAATGGATAAACAACAAGGTCCTACTTTATAGCACAGAGAACTGTATTCAGTATCCTATGATAAACCATAATGGAAAAGAATATATTAAAAAAATGAATGTACATATATGTATAACTGAATCACTTTGCTGTACAGCAGAAATTAACACGACATTGTAAATCAACTATACTTCAATTAAAAAATCAAAAAAATAAGTTGGAAGGATGTAACATGTAGCACAGGGAATGCAGCCAATATTTTTTTAATAACTTCACATGGAATAGAACTAATAAAAATATAAAATTACCATGCTGTATCCTGAAACTAGTATAATATTGTAAGTCAACTATACTTCAATTTTTAAAAACGAATGAAAAATAAACAAAACTATACTGGGTAAAAGTTGCAGTGACCCCATAGAATTCAGCACATCAACTGGTTGGCATGAAGGCCTAATGGCTTTTACTGGTATTGACCTAGAACCCGGAGCATAGGATACACTTAGTACATAGATTCTGAGTTAATAGTTCTTTCATGAAATATACCAGACACTGAACTAACTCAGCCTCTGTGTCAATGTCATAATTGGCCGACTCTCTGGAGGTTTCAAAGCAAGGATGACTGGGCCGGGTAGACGGCTCCGGGTGACTGCCAGGGACCTGCCCTAAGACAAAGGTGAGTGAACTTATCCCTGTCCACCGAAGTTGTGAAGCTTTCGATGTAAGCTCACTGCTACCAAACCCAAGCCTGTGCTTGCAGGACAGCATCTACGTTCCTCCCCATGTCAGAAGCTCACAGCAGTTTTTAAACATGTATTCCACCCTATCTGCTGAGTGGAAAAAGAGAAATGGGAAAACTACTGTAAGATATGATTTAAAAAAAATGTTTTACTCCTTGAATTTCGGTCACAGCCATTGTTCACAAATGCCATTTTTCCCGTGACAGCTCGAGGACTAATAATGACATCGGTAGGGGGGGCATGTTTCAGTCCCTGTTGGTTTAGCAAAAAAACCAGGAATTATGTTGAAGGCATATTTCTACTAGTGATTCCAAAAAGGAATATATGACTAACACAGGAGGGGAAAGTCATTATGAACTGAAGTTATAGATGTTCTAAATGGTGAACTACTGTGCTTGGAAGAATATGTTATAAGCCACTTGATGAAAAAAAGAGCAACTAGACTATAAAAATGAGCAAATATAAAAGAGTATAAAAAGGCCAGGGTGAAGTAAGTAGTGAAAGGCTTTTAGTACCAAGACATTGACTGGAGTCCATTAAGAAGTAGAAATGAGATTGCAGGTGTATTTGCAGAGCTGGCCCTGTGCTGTATTCCAACTCAGTAATTCTACAGGCATGGAGCAGATGAACACAATTTCTAGAAAAAATAAATGATCAAAAAGGTAGAAGAACGTAAGCATTAGTGATGATCACTGCTGAAAATAAGAAACTTTGGGGGTTTAAGTTCTTCCATAGGTGCTCAGTGGTATATATTCACAGATGAATTTCTGTGCAAATACAAGTGCATATAAAACGTGTTAGTGATAAGTAAGAGGGATCAACTTCTCCACATTAATGAAAACCACACAGCTTAATTATGGACAGTGTACCTTGTTAAGTATCTATATGACCAGAGAAGAGAATGAGAAGTGAAGAAATAAACAGTAAAGCTAAAACTAGCTTAAGATTAAAGTAACATAATTCAAAGGCAACATGATAAGCATTGACAGTCACTTTAATTACCAAATAGCGAAAAGTAAGCAACAGCACGAGCTTGCAAGATTCTGTGTCTGTCTAGCGCTGCATAAATTATCCCTCAGTCTGTTTTGATCCACTAAATAATATCTACACACATAAATCAGGAGTATCTCCATCACCTTGCTATAAGAACTAAATCTACACAGTATAGAGCAAACGGCCAAGACAAGTGGAGACTTGATATGGGAAGTTCTAAGTTTATACTTATCGCACCATGTAAATATACAACCTAAATACTACAGTGAGAATGACATGCAAACACAGCTTCTCAACAAATCCCCAAGCTCATGCTTCCACCTAGACTGTTGCTCTGAAGCCCCTCCTATATGGAAAACAAGGGCCATCTTTAGTCATCACATAACTCTCATCGGCCTAACTGCCCCAAACGTGGAAGACTGTTGAATGTCTTGTATAACCTCTCATGGGCAGCGCAATCTGACACTCCTGCACTTGTGCAGTGTCTGCAAAAGAGGGCTGAGGGACAGAGCCTGAAGGTAATAAAGTTCATCGCTTCTCCCAGTGGAGGGCTAGCATCTCAAATATTGATACATTTGGAAAGCAGAGGGACACAGAACACCGTCCACTCCTGTCTGCATATTTCTCTCCTCCAAAAGTAGCCAGCCACCCCTGCCAATTTCCTGGGTCAAATTCTAGGAAAAATTTACAATGTTTACAGTTGAACTAGGAAAAAAAAAATCCCTGGGGCAGGGGGGTAAAGGCCATGAATGTACTTAGCATTGAGCCTTAGGCTCCAGTCATGGAGTCCAGAAGAAGTGGCAGCTAGAAAGTCTGCAACGTAGAACTGGGAAGTGGTCTCTGTGGACTGCTGTTCACAGTGGCCCACATTCACATGTGGAACTACCCTCTATCAGAGTAAGCCCACGCCCTATCAGTGACCGAACTCTTCCATGAGTTGACAGCGTTGGACAGGGCAGGGAGCCAACCACTTCTAGCGGACCTACTATGTGGTAGGTGGCGTACAGTCTACTAGGTGCACAGTATCTCTTTTCATCTTGTCAATAGCCATTAAGGTGGACAGCAGCCTACTGCATCACGAAAAAGAAAGCTAGAGGAAGTTAACTGCTTCGTGCCCAATGCCAGGAAATAATCGCCCAGTCCGGATGAAATCTAGGTCTGTGTTATTCCCAGTCCCACGTTCCTTATGGCTGACTCACCAGAAGGCTGCTTCCACCCAGCTTCTGCTAAACCACTGACACCCGTCCAACCTTGAAGGCCAGCAAGCACGTGAGTAGTTCCAGAGTATCCCCGGAGCCAATGAGGAGAGACATGGCCCACAAGCAAACATGAGAGTGACTGTGGTTATGATTCTTCAATGTCCTGATTGAGCTCATAACTGTCAATTGAGAAATTAGAGAAGCGTCATTCCCTAAAATCTCAGACATGAGGGGAGAAAATTAGATGTTCAGTCTTCTGTGTTCTGAACAGAGCACCTGGACTAGGTAGATGCAGAGACCCTATCACCTCAGCTCGAAAGAATATCATTTTGGAATTTTCAGAATTTAAGAGAAACACCAAAGGAGGCTGGATAACTGTTAGCAAAACTCTTCTATAGAGCTCTGCATGCAAGATCGGCAAAGACTGGAAGGTGCCCAGTGCAACGTCAGTGCTGAGGAATGAATCTAAGATGTAAAGCTGTAGACCCATGGGCATCAGCAAGGCCAGGACTTGACACTGCAAAAGGGCATTGCATTATTGCAAAAATGTGTAATTTAGAAGGCGATTCTGAACACAGCTCTAGACTCTGGTGATTTTGGTGTCTGGGCTAATAAAACTTACGTGTAATATATGTATATATTACGTGTAATATATGTATTTCAAGAAAAAGTAGTCATCGTAACTTAATCAAAGAAGAAGAGCCCAGTTGATCCTTGAACATCAGTTTGACCGCACGTCCACTTATAAGTGGGTATTTTTCAATAGTGAATGCTTGGCGGCTGCAGAGGACCCTGTAAGTTACAGGTGGATGTTTGACTGCTCAGAGGGTCACTGCCCGGCAAACTGCCACATTGCTCAAGGGTCGACTGTATACAATTTCATGTAAAAAAAAAACTGAATTATCAAGCCATGGTTCTTAGTTTGGAAATAAAAATAAACTTACTAAAAATGATAATTGAATGAAATTACTATGGGTCTTTAGTTAAAGACAACAGCAGAATAGGGGAAACAAGGTATCTCCAATATCCTTGTTAGAGCTTTAGAGCTACTTTGTGAAATTATCTCCAAGGTGTACAATTAGTTGTCCAAATTTAGTGACAGTACAGAATTACATGAAACATAGAGAACACGTTTTTGCAATGAATCAAGTTTGAGATATTACTTGTATGGTTTAACCTACAGACATGAAAAATAATACTATTTATAAAAATACTTTTCTGGGAAAAAAACATGATATAATTACAATGCATGTATAGAACGGCTTGAAAATGAATAGTATTTAAAATCCTACTTATCAGAAATGTGAAAAATATTGTGTATTTTTATTGATGAGCTGACACTATTAACCCTTATAAATAGGAACTTTCGTCCTTTGCTTTCGTTCTCCCACTTGTAATAATGTGATGTATTTTCCCAGAACCACTGGGAAAATGATCTGGATGATTCTATTGCACCTTATAAGGGCAGCTCTTAGTCACAGAACAAAGCAAAGAAAAATGACCCCTAGTCTTGGTTGCATTTGGCCTGTTCCGAAAAATCACCTAGTATCCAGCCTCCGCTAAGCAGTTGAGAATCTTCATTTTGAAATCTAGAACTTAGCTTCATAGCCAATTTCCTGAGACATAAATGATTACACAGTTAAGTGACCTTACAAATTTTGTTTTGTTTTGCACAGTTCTCTACAACTGTGGACATTATATAAATATTTCTTCACTCAACTAAGTGTCTGGATAATTGTACCTGTCGGATAAAATTTTGTTCTGTGAAGCTTTGTCTTTCAGATGCACGTTCTTCCCTTCTGAACCCTAAGTAGCTCACCGAGTCTCCATCCACAAAAACCTGATCCACCATCTTTCACCATTGAGTGTGATCGGGACTTTGTTTTTCACACTTCCTTAGAGCCCATCTCACCTGGAATTATGTACACTGTATTCATACACAATGTAGGTAAATATTCTCTAGATCTGCTACAATAAGACAGTTGCCCCCCTACAATTGAAATACCTGCCCCGTTGGCTTCTACCGCTATAAATCAATGCCTGTGTTTCAAGAAGAGAACATCTGTCCATCTTCAAAAGGAGAATAAGTGCATGAACACATCGGTTGCCTAGAAGTAGTTAAGAAATAACACCATCCGTGTTGGAATCATTGAATAGAATTTGAAGGACCTGATTTATTTTGCAGATAAAGAACTGTACTTAGGAAGAAACATAATTCACTTGGTGTCACACAGCTGGTAAACGGTATAGTGTGTGAGCGCGTGTGTGTGAGCGCACGTGTACACACCTTCACCACCTTAACTTCCACAATCAGATCACTGCTCATTCTGTTACTCCATCTGGAAATTGGAGATGCCAATGTTATGCTTCCTGCTGTGCTATTAATCACTCCCCCCTTAAAAAAAAAATCATTTCCACTGTGTTATTTGCATAGAAACATACAAGTGAGAAGGGCAATAACATCATGACTATGTTTATGGCTTTCTTATGTAGCCTGATAGAAGATGCTACTATGGAACTGTTCTTCCTAGTTTAAGAAGGGAGGTAAATCCTGCCTCAACGGGACCTGTGGCCACTTATCAGAGTAACTACTCTGGAGCAAGGGAAATAAATGCGGAAGACCCTGCAATTGCCCTCTGGGGGCTGAGAGGTCTCCAGCTGACAGCTAACAAGAAGCTAGATCCCAGTTGCACAACCACTACAAACTGAGCTTGGAAGAAGACCCTCCCCACACAGCCTTAGATGAGATCATCACCCAACCAGTACCTTCCTTTCAGCCTTTTGAAACTGAGCAGAGAAACCAGCCTTGCTGGTCCTGAACTTCTAGAGAATGGTGAGATAATTCAACTGCTTTGTAAGCCACTAACTTTGTGGAAGTTTGGAACATAGCAATAGGAAACAAATATATTATGGAACAATTCCACTCTCCCCCTAAAAGTCATAGTGGTCTCCTGGGTAGACTGGGGTCTATTGGAGGCCAGATGATAAATGGAACAGTAGTCCAAGTCTGTTTTACTCTAGGTCCAATGAGTCTGAATGAACCACATGTTCCCAATTATCTGGGGTGGATATACATGGCAACTGTCATAACCCCTAATCAATATACTGACCCAGATTGAGCCAACATTGTAGGAAGGGCCAAGTAGAAACCCTGGAATCTGCCACCCTTCAACCTAATTAGTAACCCAGAAGCAATACAGCAGCCAGGTAGATTTGAAACGTTTGGCAACATCCTCAGACTTAAATTACGTAAGTGTGGATTTTGATTACCAGTATATCCCTTTGAATTCACGTTTATAGCCCCTTCATAAACTAGAAGGACAGTGGACGATAAGAGGGGAGTAGAAGAAACAACCAAGTGGAAATCCTTCTTACAGCTCCTACGCTGTAGTGATGTGTACGCTGAACTAGATTAACACCACTTCTGGAACTTAGCACACGGCTACTGATCTGAGGAACCCAAGCTTTTCAATCCTCATCAGAAAGCAGTTCATTCTTGTGTGGAAAGGGCGACAGTACACCTACAGTCTGGCTTCAGTATGGTGTTAACTCCTTTTCTCTCAAAACTATCGTCTGTGAGGACTTGACATCTTATGCCACGAAGTGTCATGCAGGCTTCGTGTAGGGTAATTGCTCCAGGGTATAGTGGCAAGTGCTTTGGAGGGTGGAAACAACAACCGCAAGAGACTCAGAGGCCTTTATATTGGTAAAGTTTTTTGGGGGGGAGGGGTTCTATGATCTGGGACACTCCAGGAGCACTTCCAACGCAAACACATTAGTACACCTGCAACTCCCTACTACAAAATAAGAGTCCCAGCACTTGATGGCCCCTTGAGATTTTAGCGACAGCATATGTCACTCTTGCAAATACTACTCTGACTCATCTACTGGTTGGATCAAAAGGGTCCCAGTCTCATGTGGGGCTTAGAGTGAGAGAGGAATGTCAGGTCCACTCTGTGCTGCAAAATCCCTACCATGCGACCTGCATGATCTGGGAAAGCCAGTGCTATGAGAAATAACCCTAATAGCTAAAGATGCAGAGAAGTGTCTGGAAAGCCCCCACAGAGAGTCACAGCACAGTCCCCTGGGGTCCCAGAGCTAGGCCATGCTATTTATAGCAGAGTCAACACTTCCTGCTATGCCACTGGGTCCTGATAACTAGCCAGTGTCTGCCCACGGAACATCAGTGACTCTGAGATCAGAGCTGCACGTCAGGAGGTGAATACCCACAGATCTCCGCATCGTAGGGTCAGCTGGCACAAACCCCGTATGTGATGGATACGGCAACTTGGTGATCAGGTCCAAGCATATCCAAATGTCTCAAGTTTCATGAACAGGATTGCCTCCCAACTCTTGGACCAGAACCTTTGTCAGCTCAACCTACGGCATTAAAGAGGTCCCCTAAGACCAGCATACAGAGAAGAAGAAAAAACTCAGATCGGTCACAGATGGGCAGCTTAACGTGTTTGTGCTGGAAACACATCTTTTGCTTAATAGTGTTGCCACTACAGACCCACTTACAGGTGGACCTGAAGACATCGTGAGGGAAAATGTTCCCAGTCGATAGGGTTTCATGCTGCTGTGAAAGCCCTTTACATTCACTAAGCTGTGTCTGTAAAGAGGCTGAGTTAGCCTGAGAGAAGAATAGACGTGATCTCCTGGCCAGTGGCAAGTATGATGGCTGTGGGTCAGGATTCTTAAAATAGCAAGTTTAAGACGGTGAACAAGGAGGTCTGGGGAACAAGTATGTGAATGGGCCTCCGGGATAAAGCACGGACTGTAGGCATCTTTGTGTCTCATGTCCACGTCCACCAGAAAGGCTCCTCCGCAGAGGAGGTGTTCAACAACCTAGCCGACGAGATGAGTTGTCTGGTGCCTTCAGCCAGGCCCTGCCCTCAGCCATCCCAACGAGCCCACAGAAGGAATAAGCATGGTGGTGGGGAAGAGACCATGCCTGGGCACCATAGCATGGCTTTCCTCTCACCAAGGCTGGGCTGCCTACTCACACCCCTGAATACTTACCTCATGAGTGTACATTGCACGGTGGTAGCAATTGACCTGAGTATCCTGAGTATCTAAGGTGGTTGCTACTCACTGGGACAAGACATCTGGGACCTGGAGGAACCCCTGAGACATCACTTGGTACTTCTAGGCCTGTTGACACAATGAAGGGGGATCATAGCATTCTGAACTGATAGGCGATCAAGTCCCCCGAGAGATGAAATTCTGCACCTCAGCTGCCACCAGCAAGCTAAAATGTGGGCCAAGAGTAAGGGACATCCTGCATGGGTGATGGAAAAGGGAGATTATTAATTACAGCCCCGAACTGGCTGCAGCAAGGGGGACTCCATCCTGTTACACTTACTTCCCTAAGATAAAGGTATGGCTGACTTACCACCATGCTGAGCTGGGCACAGAAAAGACCTAATGTTGTATCTGTGCAGCACAAAGGATGGACAGGATGCAGACAGAAGAGAGGAAGAGTTGCTGCCCCTTTTCATCCCTTTGGCCTGGCTCTCATTTCAGAGCTAGTGAGACTGGGCAATTTCATGCAAGATGACCCTCCAACTAACCCTTCCACCATAATTGCTTTCCATGTTCTTTCAGATTTCTGTCATAGAATCATCTTCCAAGTCTAAAATTCTGACCAATGGGCCCTGTACAAATGTGTTACAGAAGTGAAGAGTAGTTGATACTAGGAAACCCTCAGCCAATACAGGAGGAGAGCTGGTGGATAAATGCTGCAGCCCAGGGCCAAGTCTGGGAAGCCTTCTACATGCTCCTCAGATGTCCCTGCAAAACCCAATCCCTGGTGCCTGCAGCAGAGACACAGATGACATACTCTGGTCACTCCTTCTGTCTCCCTCTGCCTCCTCACTCCTACCCGGAGTCAAGTCTCAAATCAACCTGCTGCCCTGATTGCAGACCCTGCTTTCGGAAACAGAACGGAGACACCTAGGTTTCATGGAAACCTCCTAGATATTAAGAACGATTCATATATACTTATTATCATTTGTAATATTAGCATTATTGAACTGGTGCTAGATAAGTGTACATTATGTAAATAAGATTATTCCTGTATGAGCTGTGGTTTTATTCACTGATGATATTAAAGTTTATACTGAAATACGTCTCTCCATTATAAGTGTTAAAGTACACAATTATTCATCTGCTGAGCTGACATTTTTCAGCCTGACATTTAATATTGTCACAGACAAACAGTCCTACTGAGCCTTGCCTAGGATTTCAAAGACAGTGTCTGCAGGCAGAAACGTTTTAATTAAAGTTTGAGTTAATGAAAATTATGAGTCACAAAAATAACTGCCTCAAGTAACATTAAATATCCAGACTGGAAATAAATCTGGAAGTTCTAATCTAAAAGCTTTCAATCGTCTCTAAGTTTGCTATAACGAGCACAAGGTTCAGATGTCCACCACTGTCAATTTTGTTCAATTTACTACCTTGTAGAATTTGTAAACAAGCCCATTTCCCTCTTCAGAGATGAGCAGTTCTTTCTGTTGTTGTTGTTTTCAATTTTGCATTCCCCACAGTGACTCTCACGTAGTAATAAGAGGAATATTAGCTAACGTTTTGATCTCACGCTATGTAATGGTTTGTTTTACACACGTTCCCATAGTTTTTACAGCATCTCTGTGAAACAGAGTGAGATCATCCCCATTTTACAGATAAAGAAATTACGGTACAAAGGTCTAAAATAAACATATCCAATATCATGCCTGGTGGTAACACAAGGATAAAAATCCCAGCAGTCTGACTCCAAACAATCCATTTCTAACAACTAGACAATTGTGACTAAAAATATATTTTAGGGAGGTAAGTCCTCCGATAAAACTCTTAAGGTTTTAAGAAACTACAGCTGTATCTATGCAATTTTTCACCATCCCACATACCAATATATACCTCTATATTTCAAATATTCTTTGAGAATATGCTTCATTCTTATTCTAAATCAAGAAGATAATTTAGTGTAAAGGTCAAAAAGCCAATCCTCATGACACCACTCAACACAATTTCTTAAACTGACACCATATTTTAACTGCCAACTCACATTCCATCAAGTCTATCCATACTTAAGTGCATAAATATCTTACGAGGTTTTTTCTTGTTTTTTTTTTTTTGCGGTACGCGGGCCTCTCACTGCCGCAGCCTCTCCCACTGCGGAGCACAGGCCCCGGACGCGCAGGCTCAGCGGCCATGGCTCACGGGCCCAGCCGCTCCGCGGCACGTGGGATCCTCCCGGACCGGGGCACGAACCCGTGTTCCCTGCATCGGCAGGCGGACTCCCAACCGCCGCGCCACCAGGGAAGCCCCTCTTACGAATTTTTTAACCAAATTCTTTTGATGAAAATTATGCTTTCATGGCTATAACTAGGCTATAAAAGGTAGGTCTTTCTATGTGTTTAGAGAAATATGCCATTAGGAAATTACTTTCTTCTGAAATTTAAAGAAACAAGTAAGCAAACTCATCCGTGGAGTTTAAAAATCACTTGAAGAATACAACTGTCTGATTTATGAGGAAAAGTCTAAGAAGCTAGATAAGCTGATACCTGATGAGAGAGAAAATAAAGGTAGTAATATAACTGAAAGTTATAAACACCATTGAAGACAGAACTATTTGTCATCCTGGCTTTTCTGCTGTATCTTGGAATAGTGCGATACTGTCAAGTGCGAAGAAGATTTTTTCCCACTTTTGAGGTTTTATAATCCGCTGCCTTGGAAATGCAACTCCCTGATAAAAGTAGAACAAGTTTGCCATTTATATAATAGATACCAATTTGCTGTGAATAGACTTAATTTTATTAAATCTTTTGAGAGTCCATATGAGTCATTCCGTCAACACTGACTGCAAATTAGATAAAAACTATTCAGCTTTGGAATCTTCTCTTTTGTGTAAACTATGCTCATCTCAAAAGATGATTACTTAGGGCTTCCCTGGTGGCGCAGTGATTGAGAGTCTGCCTGCCGATGCAGGGGACACGGGTTCGTGCCCCGGTCTGGAAAGATCCCACATGCCGCTGAGGGGCTGGGCCTGTGAGCCATGGCCGCTGAGCCTGCGCGCCCGGAGCCTGTGCTCCGCAATGGGAGAGGTCACAGCAGTTAGAGGCCCACGTACCACCAAAAAAAAAAAAAAAAAAAAAAAAAGATTACTTAAAGCCTGCTCATTTACAAAATGGCCCCAGAATTTATCCTTTATCCTTTACTCTATGGCGAGTTCCAGCGTGGGACAACCCTTTTACCCGATTGCCAGAAGGACTTCTGTGTAACCAAGTCAACTCTCCCCTGTAGGGGATCAGGGGGTGGAAGATGGACCTGTGGGTGAAGCAGCTGAGAATGGGCAAGCAAATCCCATGCTAGTAAATATAGAACCTAACCTGACATCAACATCCAATGTCTAGAAATTCAGAACTTTCTGTCAAGCTCTTGAAAAACAGAGGACAAACACAAATAGAATGAAAGTTAAAATGAAGCCTAATATCCCCTAAGGAAACAAAATAGGACACAAACTGTTTACGTTTGTTCAAGACAGATGAATACAATGATTCAAAAAGAAAATGTAAGCACTATATATAAATTAGTGAAATGAAAGAGAACGAAACCTGTTGAAAATGCCCAACTGTAAAATAGATAGCTAGTGGGAAGCAGCCGCATAGCACAGGGAGATCAGCTCGGTGCTTTGTGACCACCTAGAGGGGTGGGATAGGGAGGGTGGGAGGGAGACGCAAGAGGGAGGGGATATGGGGATATATGTATACGTATAGCTGATTCACTTTGTTATACAGCAGAAACTAACACACCATTGTAAAGCAATTATACTCCAATAAAGATGTTTAAAAAGTAAATAAAATAAAATAAAATGCCCAATGCTTTAAGAGTCTATAAAAGTTCTATTAAAATTCAAAGAAACACAAGCCCAGCACAGAGCTATGATACATGAGGGTGTTTGCAGGGGTAAAGCCAAGAAAAAATTACCTTTAGAAATTCTTTTAAAACTGCCAAGGATAACCGTTAATAAATTAAGAACATTAAGAGCACAAAATGATTATGTTTAATTAAGTTTACAATCTGTCTTTCCTAAATTATACATGTAATTCTCTAAAACAGAAATTATAATTCTAAAAACAGGTTAATCGTTTTTTCATTTGAATTGCTGCTGTCCACGTATTATCTAAAATACCTTCCCAACTTGTTGCGTCACTATTACCACAGCATGTTTCAGATGTCTTTATGAGATAAAGAGACCACGGTGGTAGGGACAGTCAAGCATACTCCTTAAGATCATAACCCAGAATATTTTTTTTTAAAAGCCTCTCTCATATGTAGAACAATTATTTCAGTTTCATACACTGACCTTGAGTTGTCAAGCCCAATACATAGACAACTCACAAGAATAGATATTGTTCTTGACCCGATCATTATACAAAGGTTTGAACTGCGAGGCAAGATGGGAAAACCTAGGATATGTTCCCCTTTGATGCGTAATCATTCTTCCTTTTCTGGATTTTCCCATGATGTATTTTATTTAGCCTTACAAATGTCAGTTTTCTGGGGGGAAGCTGGTGGCAAGATCATTTGACCGTTGGATGGATTTAATGTGAGCCTCTAGGAAATGTGCAAACCTCATACGTGTTTAAGAATTTTCACCTTGAACAAATTGCTTGTTACATGCAGGTAACTCCAAGTACAGTCTCAGGTGTATATTATCCCACGGGGCTAAATTATGATTCGCCAAGCTTAAGTCTCAGAAAAATTTGAATGAATTTTTAAATAGTGGCTCTTTTACCTTATAATTTGATTAAGTTTTATAAAAATTGAAACATACAAATTCTAATAGAATTATTCAAAGTTAATTACTATTTACAGAAGAAGTTATTTGACCTTTTATAATCATGAAGGACAAAGGGGAAATTGATTAATTGTATAATGTTATTGAAAAAGTCCACGTAAGACATTACATCAGTAGTATTTTCAATGTAAATGTTTTAATCCCACAAATACACTGCAAGGTTTACACCATTAAATTTACCACTCATTTCATTTACCATACTCTGACACAGAAGATTCAAAGGTATTTTTGTGATTCATCTATCACACCAAGTTTGCTGTGGACACGCAATTTTCTGCATGAAAATTTTATCCATCTTTAAACCTTCTATATAGGGAAGTTGAGCATGAAAGATTCACTGGAGAAATCACAGGTGTAATTCTATATGCTTAGTTATGAATGTTTTGGAAATGTCAGCATCATTTCTATAGTAAGCATCTTCTTATTTCAGGATGGCTGCTTTCCATACAAAGCAGATAGAAAGAATTCAAATTCTTTCAATAACAATGGACATTCTCCTTCAAATGTGTCTAACGTTTTAACTCCTTTAGAGGTCTATGTAATTTGTGTTCGTATATCTTTAACTTTGTCTAAATACCAAGTATTTTGGCAGAAAAGAAATTATGAATATGGGTATGTGACATAAAAACTTGTCTGAAAAGTCTAGAAGCCCTTTGATGACGGCAACCAACTAATGAAGTCATTACCATACCGCTTAGACAGCAGTAGAAACTAAGGGAAACTCAGGAGAACAGAGCACCGAGTCCACCTGGACTGATCCACAGGCAAAGCATCAACAGTATGCAAATGAGTTAACAGCAATACAGGCTGCATTCCCAGAGTAAACCATTTCATCATTTTCATTTTGTAGACAGCTACTGAAAGCTTCCTGCTTGACCCTGAATTAATAGTTCCAGCAAGCTGTATCTTGCAGTTTAGAGTAACACTACCTGCAAACCTTTGGAAAAAGAGATCAAGATTTGCCAAGGACTTCTGCAGGGAAACTGCTCAAAGCTTTAACTGTTTCTGTAAATGAGGGTCTACACACATGAGCAGAAACAGAAACAATTGCCACACACAATGCCACAGGTGGCTAACATACAGCCTCAGTGCCGGGGTAAGGAGATGAGTGTTCCTGTCAGGAGCTGGGTCACCTCAGCAAAGACATTCTATTTCTTTAAGTCTGTTTCCCACTGGCACAGTGACCTTAATTCCCGCTCGCCAACTTCAGGGAGCTGTTGTAAGAATTAAGTCAAATAATAGATACAGAAGTGTACTTTCCAGATTGTAAACTTCACAGAAATACTATATCTGCCCTGGGTTATTGGACAAAAACATGATCCTACTTCTATTTGTTTCCTTTTCTCTGATTCCTTATTTTCTCCTCTGTTAAAAGACTTGTACTAGAGGTGCCCATGCTCTCAAGCTCTGAATTTCTGCAATTTTCAGGGGCATATGCTCTAAAGAAATGTTCAGAGATTAAGAAGCCTCGAGTCTCTTCCTTTTATGAGTAGCTAAGAATATAAGAAACATACTTAATAATTTAAGTAGTAAAAAAAATTCTAAATCCTGTCAGTAGTTATTCAGGTTGTATTCTTACTGTCATCTAAATATAAAGTTATGGCTTAACTTGAGGATTTTCAAGCAGAACTGGTAGAAACAGTGGAACGGTGGTTACCAAGGGCTGGGAGTCAAGGATTGGGGAGATGATGTTGAAGGGTAGAACTTGCAACCAGCAGATACGTAAGCAGATAAACAAGTCTTGGAGAGCTAATGCTCAGCATAGTGATAACAGCCAACAATACTGCATTATAAACTTCAAAGCTGCTAAGAGACAATTGTTCTCACCATTAAAAGAAATAATTATGTGACATGATCGAGGTATTAGCTAGTGCTACAGTGGCACCATACAGCAATATATGAATTCATCAAGCCAACACCTTGTACGCCTTAACTTATACAATGTTAGATAACAATTGAGTCGCAGTAAATAAAAAAAATTTGAGACTTTCTTAACTGTGAGGTTTAAACAATTCATTGTGCCCAAATCCCCCAATTTCCCACATTCTTCCCCCTAGAGGAAGGTACTCTTGGGAATGAAAGCATAAAATATCTTCAGACTGTTATCAACAAGAAAGTCCTATCATCATCATACAACATCTGAAGCACCTCTAGTTACCTCTTGAAACAATTAGGCTGACTTTTAGGTCACATCCTGAGAGAGAGAACATTTCCGCTTACGCAATAGCAAAAACATGTTCACACCAAATAGTACAACAGAGCATACAAAACTGCCACACACACATGCACAGAAGTTGTCTTTGCTCACACGGCTCCCGTGTGCTTGAATTCCAGTTACTATGGTTAAGTTAGATAACATAGTCCCAACAACAGCTCAAATTTAAGTTACCACTTCATATTAACTATGAGTAATTGCATTAATTACAAACTTTGCTGCTAGCTCTTCAGTATGCAAACTCCAATGCAGATATCAGATGTGCATTGTGATCAGAGCCCATTCAAACATCTCAAACTTCATTGGTGATTCATTGTGCATCTGTTATTCAATCCATGCACAGACAGTAAAGCACGTAGTTGTGCTGTCTTCTTGTCTCCCAGTGATAAACCCAAGTAACATTTTTACAAAACTCGATAGTTCAAAGAGGATGTGACTAATACAGATAAAAAGTACAGCAAAGAAATCTGAAAACACCGCCAGAAGTCAAATCACAATAAAACGTACATGGAGCCACAGGAGAAGTCAACCATGAGACCACTGTCACTGCTGCTGGTCTAGAAACTCTGGATATGCAGCCAGAGGCACTCAGTGAAGCCGAAATGATCCACATCAATAGGGAAAGTGGTTGTAATGAAAAGGATGAAAATGTCCCAAGGATTAGAAGTGGGTAAGAAGCTCATGTTAAAAGGAACTGGGCAATATTCCACAACATCAACAGCACAAGGATAAAATGATAGCTGATCCCAACTCAGAATATGACAATTAGTGTAGGATGTAGGCACAGAAAAGATGCTCACCCCATATCAGGAGTTGTACAATGAGGGAAAAAAGGACCATTGAAAACTATTCTTGTACCTATTTACGAAGAATTGGCCATCCCATGCAACTGTAAATTTAGCAACCAAATGTCCTCTCCCAATAGGAATCCTGACTCCAAGGCAGGCGGGTGCAGGATACGCAGAGTATAGGACCCAGGGAAGGAGCTGCGCAGTCGGACCAGCACTAGGTCAGAGATTTCTCTGATCCACACTTACCTGAGATGCCACCACTTTCCGCCCTCACGTGAAGAAAATGAAGTCACTGTCGGAATAACGTTCAATATCTACTGTTGTTTGTTGGCTGCAAAACAAAAAAACAAAAAACACTTCTCAGTGTTTCCAATGTGTCCAATTACAGTGAATAATCTTACTGTTTTTCATTTCCCTGTACATTATTAATGACTAAAAAGGAGTGTTTAATATTTAGACCAAAATTTATAAGTCATGGAAAAAACATGATTTTTGCCATTTATTAGATCACTTTGCAGTTTCGGTCTACAGAGTAATTTTCATGGTTCCACAGTACCATTCAAAGCCAATAGATGTATCCATACACACACAACGGGGTTAAGGGTAATCAAAGCCTTGAAGGAATGGGATTGCATCAAGAGCTCAGCACTGAGTTTTGTTCATGCTGCTTTTATTTTATTTAATTGAACTTGGTGCTCTTACGTATATAAACTCATACTTAACATGTATTTCTTCTGAAAAGTTCACGTTTCTGCTCTCCTTACCTTCAAGGTGACATCTCCACCACCACAGGTGGATTTAACAAGAAGCGTATTTTTAGTTCTCCATATGGCTGACTTGACTTTGCTCTAGCCGTTACAAGGCACATTAGTTTCTTGCCAGGATGCTTTCTATCATGGAAGTAGGCTTGAGGCCTATCACACTCCATGATTTTAACGTTAAATACCTTTCTTTGCCTTTAAATAAATCTCTTCAGTTTCGTTATTTTCCCACTGTCCTACCTTTGGCACTAGAGAGTGTTATACTTTCTATTTTTTAATCAAAAACATCTCGTGTGTTCTTTTAACACTTCTATTTTGCATGATGATGCTTTAGTCATCTCTATAAAATCTGCAAGGCCTAACAAATTTCGGGGACCTTGTCAAGTTAAAATAAGTATTATGCTAACATGTAGAAGGATGTCTACAGTCTGCTGCATTGAGAAACTTTCCTCTTAATAATCCTGTTGAAAGTTTATCTGATGAAGCTTTTCTAACTGGTTCGTACTTCTCATGTTTCCTGAGTTATCTTCTGTCTTTTGTTTACAAAACCATGGCACCTGATTTTATAATCAGTTGTAGGTTGGCATTAATTAAGCATTTATGCTAAATAATCTAAGTTTTTAAAAGGTTTCCATCATCATCTACTGTGTATTAATGTATTGATAGTATAGATGCTATAAAATAATGTATCATATAGAGAAATTTGTTTTTAATAAAAGATCTGTTATTCCTTACTTTTGTTAGCACTAAAACAAGGTAAGTGAAGGCAAGATATTGCTCGAAAAGTTAGGATTTTATGAGCAATCTACAAAGAAACTAAAACTGTGATATATAACTCGGTTCAAAGGTAGGCATCTAAATTGCTCTGGGCACGTTTCACGCTAAGTTTTCCACCTTAGACAGAAACGCCAAATCCATCTGTAACTCTTTCTGAAACCTATTATCAAATGAGAAAAAAATTCCTGGCTGACACCCTTGTCTTATGATGGAGCTCTGACACTTGAGTCAACTAACAGTTGTAGCTGTTTCACAGAAGAGGTCAGTTTTGACAAATGGCCTCTTGCAACTGGTGAAAACGCTCATTCACAGTTAGGCTCAGGTTCTATTCAGTAAATGCAGTTACATAATCAGAGGCATCTTTGGATGGACCACAATAGACCACAGGGCTTTCACATAAAGGAAAGCATAAAGCTACATCTTTGTCTTAATCGATCCTCCTAATGACAAGAACAAACAGATTCGTATAAACAGCTAGAGGTAGCAGAGTTACGTGAACACGTCACTGCAGGTATGTAACAGTAAGACCCTGGTGCCAAGCAATCAAGGGTAGATGAAAGTTAAAAGATGATAATTATACACAGCCCCCATTGTACCCTCTATTATGAGAAAACTCGGGAGTGAAAGTCACAAGTAAATGAAAAATCCAAAGTAGTGACCTTCTTCATACAAGTCTGGTTAGATGGGCAAATTCACATGTATTCATTTTTTTAATTTAAGATTGAGAGATGACTGTTGTATGAGTTATTTTCTTCTCTAGTCCCCGAATAATTCTCATAACTCATTAACTTTTTAAAAATTATCCCCGAATGTCATCAGAATTAGCTGAAATACTTTTAGGACTTAATAACCAACATACTAACGTTTCATTTTAGAACTTGTTTGCAAAACAGAAACAGACTTACATATATGGAAAACAAACTTATGGTTACGTTGGGGAAATGTGGTAGGGAGGGATAAATCAGGAGGTTGGAATGAACATAGACACACTACTATATATAAGATAGATAACCAACAAAGACCTACTGTATAGCACAGGTACCGCTATTCAATATTCTGAGATAACCTATATGAGAAAAGAATCTAAAAAAGAATGATTGTATGTATATATATGGCTGAATCACTTTGCTGTATGCCTGAAACTAACACAACATTGTAAATCAACTATATTCCAATAAAATTTAAAATGTGTATCATTTTATAAAAGAGAATTCTTATTGTGGTCACATAGAAAAGGGGCTAACTTACACAACTTCCTGAGAAATGTGGACTTGTATTCTATGACCAAGAATTGATCCACCAAAGTAAGTGTTTGTCTGAACGCCTCTTGGGTGCCTAGCAGTGCTACGTTATGTGGGGAATGGAAACAAACGGTATCACAGTGCATTTTATTAGATGATATTTGCGTGTTGCACTAAGGGTTAAACAATTATAACCCTTGCACCTGGTGAAAACACTCGTTCACTGTCAGGCTCGGGTTTTACACCCTTCACCAGGTGCCGGGACAATGTAACAATTCACAGGAGATGAGGATGAAAAGGGGCCAAAGGGAAAGGACGGCCTGATGGAGGATACTGGTTTTCATTTTTGTCATCACCATCTACTAGAACTTTGATAGGTAAGAAGATCACTGAGCACTGACAAAGAGGGAGAAAAGGTGGAATCAGGGACAGTGGTGAGAACCTGATGTTATTTCTGGACAGTGGGGCAGGAGAAAAAGGAGGGAGGAAGAAAGGAGAATAAGGGACAAGGGAACACGAAAATGTAAGAGACAGAGGGAAGGCTGGTGGAGAGGGAGTGATAAGTAAAATGACATATTAAGATAGGCCTGAAAACCCAGACAAGTTCATATAGAAAAGAGTAAAGTGTTGTTGCTCTTATTTTAAGAGGGCAGTGAGATTATGAATGTGCTGTTCAAGGCCTTTTCATCTGGCAATGCAGTGTTGCAACAATTGCCTTCTTGTCAAATCTTACCCCTAGATGAACCCTGGAACAGAGGAGATCAATGTCCCAGTGGAAGTGAACATGTGAAGATTCAAAATATTAGAACTGACATCTAATAAGAATTCAGGACACATGATGATAAAGCAGCAGCCTCACAGAAACAAGAGCTGTAGCCATTAAAATGGGTGAGCAAGGAAGAGGATTAAAGAGAAAACTTCAAGAAATACTTGTGGTTGAAGCCAGTAATTGAGAAATAAAAGCAGTGTTAAGAAGGAAAGAGAAGCCGTATAATGAACTGTTAAAGAAACCAAGAAGGAGACATTAAGAGGCTGACCTAGCGAAGTTGTTTCAAATGTCAGAATAAAGTCAAGAGCAATCAGGCTCAGTTGGTAATGATAAGGGAAGAAATTTGGGAGGTACAGTGTCAGCAAAGTTCTGAGCAAAAATTACAAGCGAGTAAAAGAAAGGAAACAGTTGGGTAGTAAAGAGAGGACACTGTACGTCAGAAAGAAGTGCAATGTGAATTACAGATCTATCCTTGGAAAGGCGGGGAGCAGCTACAGAGCACGGCAGTGGAGCGCATGAAGTTAGACTGGCTCATTTCAGGTCCAAGGTTGACTTCTCCACTTGCTGTACTCCAGACAATTTTGTCTTCGCCCCTTTCCTTCATCTGAAATAACGAGATAATTAGGGTGTCTATTCCATGAGGTTGGTTTGAGAATTAAATACTTAACCTAGGAAAAACACTTAATACATGTCTTGGCGATGTGTCATCATGGTATTATGCTGACAGTTTGTTTGTACTGGGAACGGAGTCAAAGAGGAGAAGATGCTAGAAAAGTAGTGACCACGTTCTAGGAGCAATGATGTGGAGGTTATCCTGATGTCACTGTGGCACTGGACCGCCTCAGTCTTTTGGAACAGATTAAAATCAGCAGTTTTCATAGATTTCTAATTCTGTACTAAAATTTTCTCACCAATACATAAATCTTGGCGATTATTTAGTATAAAAGATCGTACACTTTCTACAGAAGAACCTTATAAACAGAGTACATCTAGGACTCACCAATAGAGTCTAAGTTGGCATTCTGTCACTTAGTCCTTTGATTTCTTGTACCTCATCAAGAGCTTTAGAGAACACTTCCTGAATGATGGTGTCATCATATTGGCATTCTTTTTTTGAAAATAATATTTATTGGAGTTGATTTACAATGTTGTGTTAGTTTCCGTTGTACAGCAAAGTGAATCAGTTACACAGATGTAGAAAACAAACTTATGGTTACCAAGGGGGAAAGGCGGGGTTGGGGGGGAAACTAGGGAGATTGGGATTGACATATACACACTACTATATGTAAAATAAGAACCTACTGTATAGCACAGGGAACTCTACTCAATACTCTGTAATGACCTATATGGGAATAGAAACTAAAAAAGAGTGGATACACACATATTGCCATTCTTGGTCTGCTCTACGACAAGGTAAAGTCATATTCAGTTTTTTGTAACAAAGATACAGTGGGAAAAGATAAAATAGTAAAGGCAGTTGAGAAGATGACATTTTCTCCTTTAAATCAATAGCAGCTTAAGCATCACCAATGGATTTTAGGAATATCCCACTGTTTGGCACTAAGTCTTAACTATGTCACAGGGCTTATCTTTATTTCTTATTTTATACTTAATGACATACTATTTCTACCTAAAATTTGAACGTTTCATACTTACATATATGGCTTGCTTTTCTAAATGATTTGGTAACTTCAAGTTACCACAGAACCTAAAAAAGACGATTGCATCCCTATATGGACAAGTTTCCCTTAACATGGCACCAGCAAGGACTCCCTGCTTACCAAGTTTCACATTGTGTGGTTGTGTAAGTGGAACAAAATGATAAAAAGCTGTCTAAAAATCAAAATATTCAAGGTATATAGGCTTATTCTTTAAAAAATTCTTTGGAAAACGTTCAGTCGTAATGCAAAATAATTGAGCTTATAAATACATTGCCTGGTTTAGATGTGCAGACAACAGGGCACATCTTATGCACTCCTACTGGAATGCCCGGTCATTACCAATGTACACCAGATGGGAGTGTTGCATTTTCACTGCGGGGTGCAAGACAGTTACTAAGAAATTTGACAGGCAGAGCACATTACAAAACAATCTTGTAAATTTGATAACTGATACTTGCAAAGTTGCATTTATTCAAAACTAACGTGTTCTATACATACGGTGACGTGCGAAAACTTAGGCCATCCCCCGAGAATACGAAGTGACGCATCTTTAAAAAAGAAAACAAAAACTGATTTTGATGCTCTGCAGTAAAAAGAAAATCTATGTATTGATTTAAAACAGACGTGTCACTGAAGATGGCATTTTTAACCAAAAGCAAGCCAATGCTTTAGCACGTATGTGAATCCATTATTCAATGGATCTCAGGAGTGAAGACAGGGCTCTTGTCTACCTTCCATAGAGGCCTCACAGACCCCGGCCAGCCGCCGTGGAAGTAAGTGCCTGCCTCCTCCCCACAGGTCGGGATGGAGAAGCAGCCTGGAAATCCTTAGCACATTAACAGGTACCCAATATTCTCTGAGCTACCCAACTGCCGTTGCTAAGTCCTAGTTCTATAAGCAGCAATTAGAAGTACTTGGAGACACGTTTGCCAGAAACTCTGAAGATCACTGGTTGCAATTAAGCAATTTGCTTACACAATTAGGTTGCTGGGGGGTTTGATCAGAGAATCTGGAAGAGAGAGGGCCTTTTTCCACACAGTTACCATGATTTCATTGTTTCAAACTCTAGATCAGTTGTCATATATACATCGCATGCCAGAATTTTATATTTCTAATAACCACAGTAAGAAGTAAAAAGTGAAACTTATCAATATATTTTTCAAACCGTATATATTTTATCCTGTGTATATATAAAACTTTTCTTACTAAGTCTTCAATAGTCAGTTTGCATTTTACACCTATAGTACATTTCAATTCAAACTAGCCACAGTTCAGGAGCTCAGTAGGAACGTATGGGTAATGGCTACCATTTTGAACAGCACAGATGTTGATTGTACCCAATATCAAAGCTCCATTATTTTCTTATTATTTATCAAAACCAGAATAGTCAGTAGACTAAAAACTTGAAAAGAAATATCTACAGAATTATTGAAAAAGAGTTAAACTATGTGCAGATAATGAAAACAAAATTGCTATCAGAATCCATATTTTTTACCTAAGCCATAATGCCAAAATTACATTTAGATGATTCATTGCAACATTTACTTTTCATCAACCATAGTAATAAAATGCTGCTCTATAATTTACCCTGTTAACATAGAAATCACTGGTTATTTTAGACTCCACCAAATTTTGGATTCTGAATTATATGTATTGCATGTCAACACTGATCTAATTTTGTATGAAGATACAATTTCCTTCTACTTTATGATCAGAATCTCAGCCTAAATTTCTTTTAATTATCAAAAACCTTTATGGATATATTTGGTAATTGTGACTTATTTCTTGCCTTAATTTTCATTTCCCACAAATCCTATTCAGAGATTTCAACAATTTATCAAAATTTAACAAAAATCTTAGAGTTTTTTTTTTTTTTGCTATTCTTAGAAAAATCTAATTTTCTTGAATTATATTTAGGATTCATAGATTTGTAATATCAATTTTTAAATTATGTCTGTTTTATGTACCAGGTTATCTGTAATTTGAAACTAAAAAGGTAAAGACCAAAAATGAATGAATGGTTATTTTTCTTATTAATCTGTAGTTCGAATAATTGTTTCTTTTCTGACTAGGTCTTCACTCTTTTGCAGCCTAATCTGGGTTTAGCATCTTCAAATGTTTTATGTACAAGGTACGTACTATTAAAAAAAGCTTAACTTCTTAAACCTGGCACCAAGATTTTAAAAGTACATTCTCAAACTATTTTGCTACTCTTGCATTTATAACAAAATCATTTCTCTCTGCTTACTTTCCTCCAAATGCAGTAACCAGTTTTCAGCTTCCAGTTGTTGGTGCCAGGCTTTCCCCATCACTGAATGTTATTCCTTCCTCATTTAACACAGTCAGTTTCTACCCATACTTCAAGTCTCACATCAAACATTTCTTTTTTGGGAAAATGTTTCCAGAGCCCTCCAGCCTAGAGCAATCTCTCCTACCTCTGATCTCGTCTAGTGCCTATTATTTAATAGTTGTTTTAGTTGGGATTTTTAAGAGACCAAAAAAAAAAGTCTAAAGAATAAAACAAGCAACTCTGCCTAACTTTAAGTGATTGCAACTGTTGTTGGAAGGATGTAAGATCACTCACAGGATTTAAGGCAACATAAAGATACCTGGACCAGATGTGAACATGCAGCCATCTATAGCTGGGACCAATACACACTTAGATGGACATGTCAATCAAATGCATCAATTGTAAACATTATAACCTCCTCATTGTAACAATTAAGCCTCAATGTCCCAGGAGAGAAGTATATGATTGGCCAATATCACCTGCCAGTTATTTAAGTGTAAATGGTGAAGAAAAGAGATCTGGGAGAAGTATGCCAACTAGTCCATAATAAAAAGAGACTGGCAAGCTTCAGGTATACCATCTCACCAGTGCAGAGAGAGATGCTCCTTCCCTGGGAAACTGGGATGATATTATTACGGCCAAAAAGATGATGGGTGGAAATAAATATCACAGTCTAGTAGTTTACTCATTCACATATTGAGCCGTATTTGTCCTGAATGGCTATTTAACTTTTCCTATGCATAAGTTATTTTTCCCCTTAAAAATGTGTAAAAAAAAATTGTTTCTTTACATCTTGTGTAATATCTTATATAGTAGGATCCTACTTTGTTTTTTCCATTTAGTTCCTTTCTAGGAATGTTGGCAAATATTTTTACTATAAATGTTTAAGATCACATGTGTAAACAGGCACAGGTTGACACATACTTTCTCCATATTCATTCTTTTACATGTCTCAATTTAGTTCACTTCAAACATACAGACCTCATATTCTGTGTCAGCAACACACTAAACTCTGGGACAGAAAGAAAAGATGTCCCTGCCATCAGATCTAGTGCTTCTATATTTTATAGTTTTGGAAAATGAGTGCTATAATAAATCATGGTCTAACAACCTGATTTTAAAATGCCACTGATTTTGTTTCCAGCAACTTAGAATGTCTGAAGATTTGAAAGATATTTTTACTAAACCAAAGGGGGGAAAAGAAATTCTCATGAAAGCAAACATATAAAGTCTATTTCTTTAGTCTTCATGGCACAAAGAAATCAGGCATTTTAAAACTAGTCTAGTGGTATGCACATTCTTAACTACAAATAATCTCATTTCTAATTATATTCCCAGAAATGAGAAGTACAACGTTCAGCACGTAAATACATCACTTTTCTTCTCGATTTCTGGCATTTCAAAAGTCAGTTTTAAATTAGTCTGTACAGTACTTTTTCTTTGAAATATTTAACTAATGATTAAGTACCCATTATGCATAGGCGATAATGCTAAGCATTTCTGGGACCAGAAACCTGAAAAATATAGTGTGCCTTGAAGAGTTAACTTTTCAGTGGAGGTAAGTTCTGTCTGCAAACAACTATAATATCGGGTAGTATGTGAAAATTTGCAGAGGACAGTTTAACTGCAGAAAATTCAGAGGACAGAGATATTTTTGTCTATGGTGCTTTGGTAAATTCTCTTAGCCGCAGATGTAGATTAGCTGGACTTGGAGGATTCCTTCTATCCTTCTAGCTTCTTCTACTGGCCATGTCTCTTCTTCCTCCTCCTCTCTGAACAATCAGATGTTTCTTAATCTTAAGATGGCATAACAATCCAGTGTTTAAACATCGCTAATGCAGTCTAAGAGTGAAATAATATTTTTACATCAAGCTAGAATTTAATAATATTTTTTAAATCATGGGCAATCTAAACAAAAAACAAGGTAAGTTTGTAATGAGATTGCATATAAATGGGACCCAAAGTGCTGCTGGATCTAACATTTATCCTTCAACACTGGATTCACCCTACTTGTAGTTATTGCTCTAGGAATAATCATTCCTCCTGAGACATTTTGCCCCGTCCAAACTCATTCTTCCTCCTGACACTATGGCTGGCACTGACATCAGAGCTCCTAAATCTTGCCAACGTAGTAAAAAATAGTTAAGGCTGAATATTTGTGGGCTGGGGGATGAGTGTGGGGTGGCATGAAGAGCACAGGCACAATCTTAAGAACTTAATACCAGAGCTACAGAGATACATCAGTTACCTAATGCTGTGTAACAAGTCACCCCAAACTTAGAGACTACAAACAATTATTATCAGGTTCTGTTGGTCATGAGTTTAGAAAGGACACATGGAGATGGTTTCATTTCTGCTCCAGTGTCAGGAACACAACTAGAAGACTCAAAATCCAGACCTAGAAATATCTGGGAGCTCATTTGCTCACATGTTTGATCACAGATTCTGATGATCAGCTGGGGGACTAGCTGGGACTATCAGCTAGAATAACCTACAGGTTGTCCTTCCATGCCAGGGTCAAGTGTTCCAGTAGAAGGATTGACAGTAGAAGCTACTTTGCCTCTTCTGGCCAGGCCTCAGAACTCATGCAACATCACTGCTGCATTCTATTGGTCAATGAAGTCACAAAGATCCACCCAGGCTTAAGGAGAGAGAACACAGACCATACCTCTCAATGGAGGCATGTCAACATTGTAAGTAGTGTATATAGGATGATATATACTATTACACACATGCCTTGTGTAGCTGTCTTTGGAAAATAGAATCTTCTGCAAGTACTAGAAGAAACCATTTTTTTTTTCAAATGGCATTCTCAATTTGAAACTACTTTTCCAAATACTTGGGAAAATACTTTAGTAGTAACATTAAGTCAGATCAACACCATTAGCCTCTGTACCCAGTATGTTATCTAAAATGCATAAATACCAATACAGTACATATAGGCTTTTCTGAGATTGGAACCAGCTTCCATTTACAGTATTGCTTCTATGAAAACCTCTCTGGCTTTCCACACTTACTATAAGGTCAGGAGCACATCTGAACTTCCAGTTACACACAACCCTAGGTGAGCACTGCTGATTTGCTCTTCTTCCTCGAGTTCCCCACTTCCTCCCTCCCCCACCAGCAGACTCATATTCAGTTGCGGATGAAGGCTTAACGTGATATGAACTTGTGACACACACCAGTAACGCTCTCCTATTTCCAAATCACGCATTCCTACATAACCTCAGGACACTCTTCTCAGCATATAATTACCTATACAAAAATGAGAATGCTATTAGAAGGGCTGAGAGTTTCAGGACTAGTTATTACTGGAATATGATGTGGTCACCATGGCCTCTGTAAACTGCCCTCTTGCCTTGGCTACAGGAACCATTCTCTAGATGAGTGAAAGCAATGTGAAATTCTATCTGGAGTCATGTTTATAATGATCGTCCTCAGACTGTCATATTAGGGCAGCACAGGCAGATACGCACTCAGACATTCTTGACTAAATATTCTACCATTTTGTATGCTGACACAATTATTAAAAGGTATATCTTTTTGTCAGAAACATAATTATATGTCTCAGTAACAAGGATTTCACAGCTAGGATCATAATCTTCTCTGAAAATGAAGATTTTTCTAATTTTTCTAACAATTTAATAGGCCTCTAGATGTTATAACCAAGTTACCAAATCTTCTGTCTTTCAAAATCTGTGATTTATACAAGTGTACATAAGTGGTCCAAAATAGTTATAACTGCCAATTGAACAAAGGAATATCTTGTCAGGAGCTTATCTTCACAACACAGGCATTTATGAAATTTGGCTTCTAACTTAAATTGAAGTATCCGTCCCCTCTAGTTAATAATAGAGTGAAGTGTGTCAAAACCACAGTCATTAGACTTAGTATTGTATGTAACAGCAACTTTAAAAGTTCAGTTTCTTATATACCATATATTACATCACTTAAATATAAAATACATAGCAAAGAAAATACCAAGGTTAAAATGTTGAATTTTTCTCATTGGACGCACAATCAAGTTTTGGGTTTTTTTTCTTTTTTTTCTTTAATATAATTTAACCTCCATCTTTATAAAACTCGAGAACTTCTTTTGATGGATGTGTAAAAAGGTTCCTCATGTATGGAACTGGTGGAAGGAGTGAGAATCACATTCCTTTAATCAGAGAGTGCAGGCCACGTAAGATGCAGCTTGTGGGATCGGACAACATTGGAAATGTGACCAGTGAGACCAAAGGCTTCCTGAATCTGACTTATCTGACTGTTCTTTACTGTACTGCCAGCTTACAACTTTGGAACAGACCAGAAGCCTCAACATCTCAGGAATCTAGAAAACCAATAGTGGGGAATAGGCCAACAAGCACTGGACTAAATATCCAAGATGACACAAGCAGTGCAATTTAACGGATACTTCCGGAACAACCTGTACACACAGCAGGTGGTACTGCCCATAAAGCTGAGAATTTTCCAATTAGAATTTTTATTGTTCAAAGGAGGCCTCCACCTCTGCAGTAGAAGATAGGATTAATTTATAGTCTCTCATTAAATACTGTGATTATTTATGGGTTAGCACTTTATAAAGGCAAATATGGAAATGTAGGTAGGTAGAGGTTTATTTTTATGTTCAGTTTTGTGACCAATGCAACAATTCTTATCTCCAATTTTTAACAAAAGGAGGAAATATAAATATGCCTTCCTCCATGCTGAAGTTGAAGAGGGTTAGTCATAAGCTCCAGTATTAACTTCAATGTAACTTAAACCCAACCATATCCTACTGAATGTAAATGACAAACCTACAATTACAAGGCAGAGATTGTCAGGTTAGATAAAAAGGCATGTCCCAATTTTATGCTGTTTAAAAGAAATGTACTTTAAATATTAATATCTAAGTAAGTTAAAAGTAAAAGGATGGAAGTAATAGACCATCCTAATCAAATATGCTGTAACTACATTAAGAGAAGGCAAAGTAGATTACAGAAGAATATAACCAAGAATGAACAAAGTCTTCTCAAAATGACCAAGAGGTAAATTCATCTAGAGGACAGAAAAATCCTGAACTTTACATGTGTAACACATCTTCAAAATACATAAAGCAAATCCTGATGGAACTTCAAGGAGAGAGAGACATTTCCACAACTAAACTTGAAGATTTCAATACAACTTTCTCAATAATTGATAAACAAGTAGACAGAAAATCCAAAAGTCTATGGAAGACTTCAGTAACACTATCCACCAATCAACCCAATCGACAATTTTAGAATAATCTCCTCAGGATCAGAATATACATGGTTTTCTCAAGGGCACAAGGAACACTTACTGAGATGGGTCATATCCAGGATGTAACAAAAGTCTCAAATTTGAAAGAATTCAATCCATACAAAATATGTTCTCTGACCACAATGGAATTACACATTAACAAAGATAATTGGAAAATTATCTGGAAAATTCTTACAGAACTGGAAATGAAACAACACTTCTAAATAACATGTGGGTCAAGGCAAAACTCAGAAACAAAATTAGAAAGTGCTTTGAACTGAACACAAATGAAAGCAGAGTATAAGTGACATTCCACTAAAGCCATACAGAGGCACAAATGTAGAGAATGAAACTGTGCTATAAAAAAGCCCTCAAATTCATCATCTCATGCTGCATTTTAACAATAGAACAAGAAAAATTAAATCTAAAATAAACAGATGAAAGGAAGTATTAGTGATCAGAGCTCACACAAACAGGAAAAAAAGAGAAAAATCAATGTACACCAAAACTGGCTCTTAGAAGGGAAAATGAAAAGTGAATCTAGTCAAAGTAGTCTGGAAAATAAAAGAGACAAAGACTATCAGAACTAAAATGAAATATAACTATGGATCATATTCTACAAATACAAAGAGGATTTCAAGGAATTATGAACAATTTTGTGCCAATATATTCAAAAACTCCAAGGAAATAACAAATTCCTTCAAAATTGAAGAAAAGTTAAGTTAAAAATCTCTTTATTACAGGAAATGAGTCTGCAATTTTTCTTTTTTTTTTTAATGTCTGATAGAGCTAGTTATTTATTTAGTCCAGAGCCCAAGCAAGGTTTACACATTACATTTTTTTTAACATCTTTATTGGGGTAAAATTGTTTTGAATGTTGTGTTAGTTTCTGCTGTATAACAAAGTGAATCAGTTATACGTACATATATCCCCATATCCCCTCCCTCTGTGTCTCCATTCCACCCTCCCTATCCCACCCCTCTAGGTGGTCACAAAGCACTGAGCTGATCTCCCTGTGCTATGCGGCTGTTTCCCACTAGCTAGCTATTTTACATTTGGTAGTGTGTATATGTCCATGCCATTCTCTCACTTCGGCCCAGCTTACCCTTCCCCCTCCCCATGTCCTCAAGTCCATTCTGTACGTCTGAGTCTTTATTCCTATCCTTTCCCTAGGTGCTTCTGAACTTTTTTTTTTTTAGATTCCATATATATGTGTTAGCATACAGTATTTGTCTTTCTCTTTCTGACTTACTTCACTCCGTATGACAGATTCTAAGTCCATCGACCTCACTACAAATAATTCGTTTCTTTTTATGGCTGAGTAATATTCCATTGTATATATGTGCCACATCATTATCCATTCATCTGTCGATGGACTCTTAGATTGCTTCCACATCCTGGCTATTGTAAATAGTGCTGCAGTGAACATCTGTGGTACATGACTTTCTGAATTATGCTTTTCTCAGAGTATATGCACAGTAGTGGGATTGCTGGGTCATATGGTAGTTCTATTTTTAGTCTTTAAGGAACCTCCATACTGTTCTCCATAGTAGCTGTATCAATATACATTCCCACCAACAGTGCAAGAGGGTTCCCTTTTCTCCAAACGCTCTCCAGCATTTATTGTTTGTAGATTTGTTGTTGTTGTACGCGGGCCTCTCACTGTTGTGGCCTCTCCCGTTGTGGAGCACAGGCTCCGGACGCGCAGGCCCAGTGGCCGTGGCTCACGGGCCTAGCCGCTCCGCGGCATGTGGGATCTTCCCGGACCGGGGGTTAGGGTTTGTCTTTTCCTTCCCTTGTGTTTCCTCCCTAGAGAAGTTCCTTTAGCATCTGCTGTAAAGCTGATTGGGTGGTGAATTCTCTTAGCTTTTGCTTGTCTGAAAAGGTTTTATTTTCTCTATCAAATTAGATCTGGGTAGAGTACTCTTGGTTGTACGTTTTCCCCTTCATCACTTTAAATATGTCCTGCCACTCCCTTCTGGCTTGCAGAGTTTCTGTTGAAAGATCAGCTGTTAACTTTACAGTGTTTCCCTTGTATGTTACTTGTTGCTTTTCCCTTGCTGCTTCTAATATTTTTTCTTTGAATTTAATTTTTGATAGTTTGATTAATGTGTCTTGGCATGTTTCTCCTTGGACTTATCCTGTATGGGACTCTCTGTGCTTCCTGGATTTGATTGACTATTTCCTTTCCCATTATAAGTAAGTTTTCAACTATAATCTCCTCAAATATTTTTTCAAATTATTTTCCTCTTCTTCTTCTGGGACCCCTATAATTCTAGTGTTGGTGCATTTAATATTGTCCCAGAGGTCTCTGAGACTGTCCTCAATTCTTTTCATTCTTTTTTCTTTATTCTGCTCTGTGGCAGTTATTTCCACTATTTTTATCTCCAGGTCACTTATGCGTTCTTCTGTCTCACTTATTCTGTTACTGATTCCTTCTAGAAAATTTTTAATTTCATTTATTGTGGTGTTCATCATTGTTTGTTTGCTCGTTAGTTCTTCTAGGTCCTTGTTAATCATTTCTTATATTCTCTCCATTCCAAGATTTTGGATCATCTTTACTATCATTACTCTGAATTCTTTTTCAGGTAGACTGCCTATTTCCTCTTCATTTGTTTGCACTGGTGGGTTTTTACCTTGTTCCTTCATCTGCTGCGTATTTCTCTGTCTTTTCATTTTGCTTAACTTACTGTGTTTGGGGATCTCCTTTTTGCAGGTGCAGGTTCGTAGTTCCCATTGTTTTTGGTATCTGCCCCCAGTGGGTAAGGTTGGTTCAGTGGATTGTGTAGGTTTCCTGGTGGAGGGGACTGGTGCCTGTGTTCTGGTGAATGAGGATGGATCTTGTCTTTTTGGTGGGCAGTAGCACATCTGGTGGTGTGTTTTGGGGTGTCTGAATTTATGATGATTTTAGGCAACCTCTCTGCTAATGGGTGGGGTTGTGTTCCTGTCTTGCTAGTTGTTTGGCATGGGGTGTCCAGCACTGGAGCTTGCTGGTCACTGAGTTGAGCTGGGTCTTAGCATTGAGATGGAGATCCCTGGGAGAGCTCCCACTGAATGATATTATGTGGGTCAGGAGGTCTCTGTGGTCCAATGTCCTGAACTCGGGTCTCCCACCTCAGAGGCTCAGGTTGACACCCAGCCAGAGCACCAAGAACCTGTCTGCTACACGGCTTACATGTAAATGGGTTAACTTCTCCAACCCAAAGGCACTGGGTGGCCAGCCTTCTGTTCTCTGCTCAGTCCTCCAGCCATCTGTTGTCCTCCCGGCCTGGTCGATATGGACAGCCTTCTTTGGATCCAGGTGCAGCTGCATTCCCTAGCATCTAGAAGAAGCAACCGACACCCCCATCCTCCCCTATCCCCACTGCAACTCATCATGATCCGGGAGCGCCTGAGGCTCTAAGTTTGAAATTTAAGAAACTTTCTCACAAGGAAAGTTAGTGACACATATGTCATCACTGGTGAATTCTACCAAACCTAAGTAGAAAAATTTGGAATGCTTCCCAGCACATGAGGCCAAAACTAGACATTGTAAAGAAAACTGCACAACAGTACTTCTCATGAACATAGATTAAAATACTAAAAAAAATGGTGAAGATAAACATACTTTAAAACATACACCATGACTAGGACTACAAGTTTGGTTTTACATTTGAAGCTGAATAAATACTGTTCACCATATTATTAACAAATTAAACAAAAGGCATGATAATCTTAATAAACTCAGAAAAAGCATTTTGACAAAATCCATCATTCATGTCCTGATACTCTCAGTAAAGTAGGAATAAAAGGGAACTTGTTCAACATAAAGTTCAGCCACACTGGCTCAATGTTGTTAAGATGTCAATTCTCCCAAAATTGATCTTTAGATGCAATGCAATCTCAAGAAAAATACCAAGAGGATTTTTGTAGAAATTGACAAGGTGATCCTATAATTCCTATGAAAATCCAAAGAAATCAGAATAGCCAAAAAAAATTCTAAAAGAATAAAATTGGAGAACACTATCTGACAAGATTTTAAATGGGAGTCATAAAAAGACAGTGTGTTGCTGACATCAACACAGACAAGTCAATCCATGAAACAGAATAGGGAGCCCAGAAGTGGGCACACACACATGCACAACTGACTTTTGACAAAGTTTGAAAGACATCTCAGTGAAGAAAGGGTTTTTTCCAAATACAGGAAAGTTGCACAGCCATGCCTAGAAAAAAGTGAACTTTGTTCCATATCTTCTACAAAATACAAAAATTAAATCAAAATGGATCATATAATTAAATGTTAAACATAGAACTAAAAATTCCGGAAGTCAACATATGTGAAAGGTCTTTGAAATTGGGCTTGCAAAGATTTCTCAAATATGACACTTAAATAATCCGTGAACTAAATTGGTAACATTGGCTGTATCAAAATGTAAAATTTCTCATCTTCAGGATATATAGTTAAAATATAAAGCCAAACCACAGTCTAACAGAAAAGTTTGCAAGTTATGTATCTGAGAAAGAATTATATCCAGAATATATACAGAATGTTCAAACCTCAGGAATTTTTTAAACATAATATAAAAGGCAGACAAAATATGTGAAAAGACATCAAAAAACATACGGATGGGAGACCCTCAAGATGGCAGAGGAGTAAGACGTGGAGATCACCTTCCTCCCTACAAATACATCAAAAATACATCTACATGTGGAACAGCTCCTACAGAACACCTACTGAACGCTGGCAGAAGACCTCAGACTTCCCAAAAGTCAAGAAACCCCCCACGTACCTGGGTAGGGCAAAAGAAAAAAGGAAAATCAAAGACAAAAGAATAGGGATGGACCTGCACCTCTAGGAGGGAGCTGTGAAGGAGGAAAAGTTTCCACACACTAGGAAGCCCCTTCACTGGTGGATACAGGGGGATGAGTCGGAGGAGGAAGCTTCAGAGCCACAGAGGAGAGCGCAGCAACAGGGGTGCGGAGAGCAAAACAGAGAGATTCCCACACAGAGGATCAGTGCCGACCAGCACTCACCAACCCAAGGGACTTTTCTGCTCACCTGCTGGGGCAGGTGGGGGCTGGGAGCTGAGGCTTAGTGTTCAGATGTCAGACGCCAGGGAGAGGACTAGGGTTGGCTGTGTTAAAGACAGCCTGAAGGGGGCTAGTGCACCACAGCTAGCCAGGAGGGAGTCCGGGAGAAAATCTGGAACTGCCAAAGAGGCAAGAAACCATTGTTTCGGGGTGCACGAGGAGAGGGGGTTCAGAGCACTGCGTACAGGAGTTCCAGAGATGGGCGTGAGCCACAGCTTTCAGCACAGACATCAGACACGGGCATGAAACGCTGAGGCTGCTGCCACTGTCACTAAGAATCCTGTGTGCAAGCACAGGTCACTATCCACACCCCCCAGGAGCCTCTGCAGCATGCCAATGCCAGGGTCTCGAGATCCAGGGACAAATTCCCCAGGAGACACAGCACGCCTCAGGCTGTTGCAACATCATGCCAGCCTCAGGCTCGCCCTGCGTTCCAATTTCACTATCATACCCACATCCCCTCTTCATCCTAAGTGAGCAAGAGAGCCCTAATCAGCTGCCCTTTTTTTTTTTTTTTTTTTTTTTTTTTTTTTTTGCGGTACGCGGGCCTCCCACCGCTGTGGCCTCTCCCGTTGTGGAGCACAGGCTCCGGACGCGCAGGCTCAGCGGCCATGGTTCATGGGCCCAGCTGCTTCGCGGCATGTCGGATCTTCCCGGACCGGGGCACGAACCCGTGTCCCCTGCATCGGCAGGCGGACTCTCAACCACTGCGCCACCAGGGAAGCCCTTCCTTTAAGTGTTTGAGAACTAACTCAACTTCTAGATCCTGCCTTGGATCCCGAAGGCTCTCTGCAGTATTTTTCTTCTAGGATAATTACGTCATCTTTTGGCTCTCAGGGAGCAGGGAGGAAAAAGGAGGGGGGAAACTAAATTCCATTCTCAAGTCGTCTAATATTTTCATCTTTCTATGTTACTTAAAACACATAAATGAAAAATAACACACAAGACCTACCACCTCCGTTAAGAAATTAGACATGACCAATACTGCTGAAACCCCCTGTGTATTTCTACCTTCCATATCTCATGGCCTCACGACCTTCCCTGAAACGAACATAACCCTCCATTCGCTGTGTGCGAGGTCCCTGCACAACTTTATGGCGGTGATTAATCTTTGGAATTTCTTCAGTTTGGGGTTGAGGGTATGTCCTTTGGGGAGTATTGCTTCCTTCTACCAAAAGCCCCAGTGTGCTCACATTCAAGGCCTCGTCTCTTGTTCCATATGTGTTCCTTAAAATGCAAGCCTTTTGGTTACCAAGATTAGCAAAAGACTCCAATGCATGTATAGCTTCAGCTGACAGCTCTGGTTTCCAGTCCCCTCTGGTTTTCCACACTAGGATCTTTGCTCTACAGCACTTCTGGATGCTTTGCGTATTGAAGTGGAAGCCAAGCTCCACTTCAATAGATAGCTTATCTGACATGTTGCTAGAAGCAGCTCTGTGCTTACTTTTTACATTTCCTTTGATAATTGCATTTACATATTTTAAACTATTAAATTTTCTTTAAGTTGAATGTGGCTCTTTCAAGTGACTATTATTACCTATTAAAAGTTACAGTGTATAGGGCTTCCCTGGTGGCGCAGTGGTTGAGAGTCCGCCTGCCGATGCAGGGGACACGAGTTCGTGCCCCGGGCCGGGAAGATCCCACATGCTGCGGAGCGGCTAGGCCCGTGAGCCATGGCCGCTGAACCTGCGTGTCTGGAGCCTGTGCTCCACAACGGGAGAGGCCACAACAGTGAGAGGCCCACGTACCGCAAAAAAAAAAAAAAAAAAAAAAGTTACAGTGTATATTCTAAAACTAAAGGGTGATTATTGTAGGTATTGGAGATTATAATTGTGTTATGGTGCTTATATTGTTATTTTATTCAATTTCATAATATGTAAGTTATAAGGTCTAGATATAAACAATTATGCAAAAGCAGAATAAAAAATTAAGTTCCCCAAATACATTCTAAAAGAGACCCAGGATATACTGGGCTTCTGTTTCCAATTGTCAAGATGGATCATCATGTCTAAACAACTGGTGATAAATTGATCTCTCACCGTTGGGGCTGAAAGCATTCTCCCGAGAAAACAGAAGCTACTGTTTCCTTGAAATATGTTCATCCCCACAAATGATACGAGATGGACTCACTCTCGTTATTTTTAATGAGGATTAATAATCTCTGCCACTTTCACCACATACTCTGTATCAAGACTAATATTGCTGCTTAAGCGCCATCACTGCCAGGTGTTCCAAACTCAATTTCCTGCAGAGGAAATTATGAAAAACCATATACCCATGTCCTTAGAGTAAAATTGGGTATTACAGATATGTCCTTAGAGTAAAATTGGGTATTACAATTGAATTAGGCCAGCAGAAGTTATAAAATGATGGCAGAGTCAGATAATCTACGTAACAGACAAGATTATCAATTGAAATTGATGATGGTTGAAGTCAGAAGAGGAGTGGCGGGTTCTAGGTGATACAGCCTGTGTGTGATTCTAGAGGAGTTACAGCGTGGTACTTGGTCAAGCAAGCAAGTGAAAATCTAGGAAGAGGTGTGACCACACAGGAAAGAAACAATCTCCAGAAACCCAGCAACTCTACCTTCAAGCAGATGTCTTGTCAAGGACACATCAAAATGAACACATACCCATTTTACTGGCAGTCTTCAGGAAGTATTAGATCTCTTAACCTGATTTAGGTGTTTAGCAGATTAAGTTTTCTCAAGGAAGTCTGCCAACTAAAAATAGATCTGTTCACTTAGTCCCAGTATTTTCTTCTGTTTTGTGAAGTGTTTGTGCCAATGAGATTCTTCCACTTCCTGAAATCTGCCACTACAATATATATAAAATCTGCATTACCTCTATTATATAGACTGCATTACCTCAAGATGAATCAGATTAACTTGTCTCTGGCAGATAGATGTGGAATAAAAAGTCACATCTTCCTTTAAAGTGAGCGCTCAGATTTGGAGATACTCTGAATAAAGCAACCATCACTTCACAAGTGGAATAAATGGAATATGTAAATAGTTTTGACTTATACTCATTGTGGATTGTAAAAGAAACTAACTCAAGTCTCAGTTTCCTCCTGTTTTTCTGTGGGATTTTTACAGTTGTGGTTCTTATATATTACGATCCAATTCAAGTTAATGTTTGTATATGATGTAAGGACTGAGGTTCACTGTTTTTCCACATGGATAGTCAGCTTCCAGGACCATTTGTTAAAATCCTTATTTACTCTTTTGAATTGCCTTCGTTCCTTTGTCAAAAATCAATTGACCATAAATGTACAGGTACATTTCTGACCATTCTATATGGTTTCATTGATCTGTATGTCTGTCCTTAGACAAACACCCAACAGTTTCTACTGTAGGTTTCAAATCTTGAAATCAAGTACTGTGTATCTTCCAAAATTTTTCAAAATTGTTTTGGTTATTCTAATGACTTTACCATGAATTTTAGAATTGGTTTGTCAATTTTTATAAAAAGTGTTGCTGTACTATCGATATGGACTGTTCTGCACCTAGAGATTAATTCAGGGAGGATTGGAATTTTTAAAAGATTGCCTTTCAATCTATAAATAGGTATATCTCACCATTTCTTTAATTTCAGCAATATTTCAGTGTATATTTCTTGACCATATTTTCTTAAATGTACCCCTAAACACTTTGTCATTTGATGCTATCATAGATAGCATTTTTATTTCAATTTTCTGCTAAAGTACCGAGAAATACAAATTGAGATTTCCACATTGACCTTGTATCCTACATGCTTTGTAGCTTCACTAGCAACTTACATATTCTATAGATTTTGCACTTAGGAAATCATGTCATTTGCAAATGCAGACATTCTTTTCCAATGCCAGTGCATTTTTCCTTGCTCTGCCTGTTACTACAGCCAGGACTTTTGGTTCAATGTACACTGTAAATGTTAAAAGGAGAAATCTTTGCCTTGTTCTTATGGGGGGTGGGCATTTCTTTTTGCACTATAAAGTATGATGTTAGGTTTTTCCCACAGAAGTCCTTTATTGTGTTGCAGATTTTTCCTTCTAATGTTATCTCATTGAGAATTTTATCAAGGATGACTGAATTTTGACAAATCTCTGAATCCATTGACATGATCATTTTTCTTCCTTAACTAGTTAATATGGTTAATAACATTGATGTCCCAATAAGCCAAACTTGGATTCCTGTGATAAACCCGTTTGTCATTATTCTTTTATACATTGCTGGATTTCATTTGCTAAAATGTTCTTAAAGATCTTGTCTATGTGCTTAAGTGGTACTGTCTGTAGACCTCCTTTCTTGTAAGGGCTTAAGTTTTGTTTTATTATCAGAGTAATGCTCGCCTGCTAAGAGGAGTTAGAACGTGTCCCGCTGTGGTGTGTGGAATTAGTAATATTTTTCAAAATGCATCTGGAGAGGAATTTTCATTTGGAGGTTTGTGACATCAAATGGAATCAGGTTAACATTTTCATGTTCTAGTGAGATATACCTTTAGTGCTTCTCTGGAAAATTGCTCATTTCACGTAAGTTTTTTATTAAATTGGTACAATTTTTTTTAATATAATTCCTCTTTTTTATAAACAGGGATTAGTAAACTTTCTGTAAGATGCCAGATAATTTAGGCTTTGTGTGCCATACATTGTCACAATCATTCAACTCTGCGATTATAATACAAAAGCAGTACAGGCATGAAAACAGCTATGGCTGGGCTCCACTAGGACTTAGTGAACAGCAGGCTAGATTAGGCCTAGAAGCTATAGTTCACTGACCTTTAAATATCCGTAGCATCTCCTGTGACTATCTGCTTTTTTATTCCTGATCATGGTTAATTTTATCTATTGATCTTTCCAAAGAAACAGTTCTTGGCTTCATTGACTCTTATTATTTTGTCATTTATGGCTTTCATTTTTATTATTTCTTTCTGCTGTTCACCTTGTGTTTACTTTGCTCTGCATGCTTTAGTTTCTTAGGGTTGAAGTTTATATCATTGATTTGGAATCTTTCTAACATCAGCACCTAATATTATAAATATCCCTGTAAGCACTGCCTTACCTGCATCTCAGAAGTTTTAATGTGTGAATTTTAATTTATTTTGAAACATTTTAAAATACTTTATTTCCTTTATAACCAATGAATCCTTTAGAAGTACACTACGTTACTTCCCACTGTTTGATTTTATGTCTTTATGTTGATTTCTCATTTAATTTCAAAATGCTCAGGAGATACTCATTTTTCTAATCCTTTAAAAATTGAGACATTGTGTGGCCCAGAATATGGTCTTGATCAATGTTCTGTGGGCATTTGAGAATGTGTTTTGCTGTTTGGCATATTATTCCATAAATGTTATAGGTGTGGGTGCTTGCTGGTATTCTTCACATCTTCTGTGTCCTTATCTGTATAATTGCAGACACGCTGTAATTGAGTTATCCAGTTTTCCTTATACTTTGATTAGATTTTCTCTGCATACTTAAGCTTATTTTGCATATATAGATAGGAGTTTTGTATCTTTGTAATTGACCAATTTATCAAATATTCTTCCTTATCCTTGGTAATATTTCTCCTTCTGAAGTCTACTTGATCTGATATGAAGTAATTTGTGTTACTATATTACAGTATTTAAACTTTTATATTTAATCACTCTATATCTTTATAAAATAAGTATGTGGGAGATAGCATATAATTGGCTCTTGCTTTTTTAATTGAGTTTAACATCTGCTTTTAGTTGGTTATTAGGTCATTTAACATTTAATTCGTATGGTTGATCTTATTTGTTTTCTATTTGTTACCACTGTTCTTTGTACATCTTTCTTTTTGACATTCTTGTAGATTGAGTGAGTTTAGAACTTCTTATATCCCCAGAAGCCTAATAGCTGCATTTTTGTTTTCATTGTTTGCTATGTTTAATATACATCTTTTAGTGTATCTTCAGTACATACAGAAAAGCCTTACAACTGTATACTTCTGTTTCTCCTCCCATACATTATATTCTTGTCATATTTTGCATCTACTTAAGCTATAAAACTTTATACACAATCAGTTTTTGCTTTAACAGTTATTTTTAAATATTTAAAGAAAGACAAGAATGACTTCTCCTGCTACTTTCATAAAACTAGGAGTCCTAGAATAAAATTACCTATTTGCACATGACAAGACCTAAAAATTGAAATGCAAACCCTAAAGCTTACACAAAACACCAAACTGTTAGAACTAAAAGAACTCAGTGAAGTTTCTGGATATAAAAATATGTTGGCATTTCGATACATAAACCAACTGAAAAGGAAATTAACACAATTCCATTTACAATAGGATCAAGAAGAATGCTTAGGATTAACTTAACCAAAGAGGCAAAAAGACATGTATGCTGAAAACTATAAAGCACTGCTGAAAGAAATTAAATTTGACAAGTAAAGGGAAAGACATCATGTTCATGGACTGGAAGAATGTTGTTAAGATGACAACACTACCCAAAATGATCTACAGAGTCAATTCAATCTGTATCAAAATCCCAATGAAGTGATTGGCAAAAGTAGAAAAATTCATCCTGAAATTCACATGGAATCTCAGTAACCAAGTTACAGTCTCCCGTTTCCCAATTGCTTACCATAGCTTTGTAGCAAGTTTTGCAAAGAACTGTGGTACTGTCACAAAGAGGCATACAGACAGTAGAAGAAGAGAGCCTCAAGTTGGACCCTTACCTTATGCCATATACAAAAATTAACTCAAAATGCAAAGTCTAAATGATCTGGAACTATTAAATTCTTGGGAGCAAACATGGGGGAATAGTTTCACAACACTGGATTTGCCAATTACTTCTTGGATATGACACCAAAAACATAAATTGAACATCAAAATTAAGATCTTTTGTGCCAAGTACACATCAGCATAATGAAAACGCAACCCATGGAAGAATATATTAGCAAATCACTATCTGATAGGGAATTAACATCTAGAGTATATAAAGAACACCTACTAAACAAAAATCAAATTTGTTTTAAAAAATGGGCAAAGAACATAGACATTTCTCCAAAGAAGATACACACATGGCCTGTAAGTACACGAAAAGACAATCATCACTCATTAGAGAAATGCAAATAAAACCATACTGGGATACTAACTTACATCTACTAAGATGCCTACTATCTAAAAAAATTACAACAAAGATTGGCAAGTATATAGAGAAATCGGAACCCTTGTGTACTGTTGATGGTAGAACAGTGCAGTCATTGAGGAAAACACAGCATTTCTTCAAAAAACTAAAGACAGAACTACCCTATGGCCCAACAATCCAACTTGAGTGTATACCCAAAAGAGATAGCAGAGACTTGAACAACTTTTGTGCTACCATGTTCATAAGAGCCTTATTCACAACACACTAATGGTGGAAGCAAACCAAGCATCCAACGACAGATGAATGAATAAACGGTACATTTTAAGACAGATGCTTCTCCCTTATCCTTACCGCTGCTGCTACTGTCAGACTTAGATTTTTTCCAATTAACTATTTCATTATTATTTTTTAATTTCAGTTTCTAAGTATGTGGCTAAGTTGAGGATTAGCTCCATGTGAGGAGGCCGTTTTGGGGGGGCTGTGCTGCGTGGCTTGCGGGATCTCAGTTCCCCAACCAGGGACCGAACCCGGGTCACAGCAGTGAAAGCCTGGAATCCTAACCACTGGGCCACCAGGGAACTCCTGAGAAGCCTTTTTATTTTCCACTTCCTGAATTCCATTAAGATCCTTCATCCATCTCTTTGAGAGGTTTTTACTTCTTATTGACTTGAGGCAATTCTATGTTTACATACAAATTGTCTGCTATGTCCATTTTAAATATTTTCTGCAAGAATCTAGTCACACTGCGGTTATTTTTTGTCCTCATGCAGTCCACCTTAGGATACGGCCAGGGGCAGCCTCCTGGAAAGCACCCCCCTCTTGGGCTAGAACGGGAAGCGCCCCAGCAGGAAACCTCAGTCCCCTGACTGCTGAGCTTTGCAAAACCTGCCACTCGGAGCACCGCCCTGCATCTGTGTTCAGGAATGCTCCCACTTTTGTTAGATGCCCCGTCTCACGCCCTGGCTCACAAAAGAGACGGGAACATACAAGGATCAAGCAGCCCGACAGGTCCCTCTGCAGGGCTTGAATGCATCTCCCTGCCAGGTGATCCCACACCTCTCCTGCTGCCGGGGTCCACCACCTCCAGGCATGCACCACGCTTGATGTGACCCCATCACTGTGAGCCTCCCTTCTGTGGGCTCTCAATATTCCCACGTGCCGCCGTTTCACTCTCCAGTACCATCTTCCCTACTTTCTTAGGAATTCTTCACAGTTCCTTCTCCTCTGAGAAATTCTTTTGTTAATCACACCATATTTGTGTGTGTTCTATCATTATATAGTTTGTTTATATGGTTTGAGGTAGGAACAGAGACTGAAGCTTACCACCACTTTGTCCCAGGTCGGACAATCTCAGAGCATCCTGGCAGAAAGAGAGGGGCTCAAAAGCTCCACTACAACTGAACTTCAACTTTTAAAACTCTTTGAGGCGTAACGTAGGTTTCATTCACCCTCTAAGAAATGAGCCTGATGCCTGATAAGATCAAACAAAGCACTCCATACACAGCCCCTTATACCACACAACTTCTAGGTTAGGAAGCCCACAGCACATACTAGAAAATAGATAAAGTTACTGGTATCAATAATTCGTTACAGTGAAAAATAATGATACTTGTTAACAGATTACTGAATATCACAATAAATAAGGCTGTAAAATTTTACAGCAAAGAAGTACTTTCCATTGAAGCAGGACAACTTAGAATGTCCACACATCTACGAAATGTGTTCCTTCTTCCTTTCCTTCTCATCTGAATTAAGATACTTTCCAATGGCAGGCCTGTAAGTGTTGGCACAAGTTAGCAGTGTAAATAAGGGCCAGGAGGGAGGATTTGTCAGGCTAAAGGCTGGGATTCACAGCACGAAGGTGCTTCTCCAGTAACAGCTGTTCACCATTCACTCACTAATGGATCTGAGTTGTTTGCGGACATTTTAATGGGAAGATAAAACTGGTGGCAGAGTCTCGATGTTCTGATAATATTTAGTTTATAACGTCGTGTGGAGGCAGCTATTCAGTGTGCTGCGTCAGGCTGAGTCGCTACTTGTCTTTCATGGAGGGAGAAATGTTGAAAATCACACCTCCCAAGGCTCAGCCAGCTACAAATTTCATTTTTTTTTTTTTTTTTAACTGCGAGGGGGCCGGGCCATTGACTAAGGATGGATCCCAGCAGTGTCACAGATCCCAGGAAGAAACGCAGGCGGGGTCGCTGACCTGGCTGAACACTCCAAACACCGAGGCAGAAAGAGCCTTTACTAACCCATTAGGCCACACCCCAAGCCAATTAAGCCCGTGTCTCCGGGGCTGGGATCCGGTGTCAGATACTGAAAGCCCCCCAGGTGATTCCTCTGAACCCTCAGCCAGAGTTGAGAAACTATCGCGGAGCTTCTGAGACAGTGACTTAAACCTTCCTAGTTTCGTCCATCCAGAAAGTGGTCCTTTCCATTGGATTTTACCCTATTTTGCAAGGTTCTGACTCCTTATGCCCTCCCACTGGTATTTACCACCATTGACTCTTCTTCCAGAGAAACTTACCAAATTCAGAGTACCCTGAAACAGGTATTTAAGAATTTCCATCTACATTCACTTGAAAACAAAGGGACGTTTAGAGCGATTGCTTCCTCTACACTTCTTCTTACAGTTAGAATCACAAGAAACACAAGACAGATTTTTCAAATATAGCTTTTATTCTCCGTAACACATTCCTTTGTAATTATAGCCATTACACAAGCACTTTTATTTTAATTGAATGTTTCATTATCTCTGAAGTGATTCAACCTGCAGTGCCCACCACACAATCATGTCTGAAAAGAACAGCTCTCTCCCAGGAACTTTGCAAGGCAGCAAAATATATATATATATACACATACACACACACTATTCATTGAACAGTTCTTCCTAAAAGATACTTGTTACTATAAACAAGTGTCATTTCAAAGAATAACGCGGAACATGTTCATTTTAATTATTACTTTTCTAAACATAAGAAAAGTGCGGGACGGTTTAAGTCCTTAGTGCCCCATAAGTGTGCTCAGGAGACTGGAGAAAAGAGATGCATTCCCTTGCTCTCTATTTCCAGCTGCGGTTAAACATACAGAACTTTCTGGTTATCCCATTAGCAGTGATGAGTTTGCCCTGGGTCATTCCTTGGCCAGCTCAGCAAGAGCCTTGTAACCAATAGCACATATTTCAAAAATGAATAGCTAGAGACAGCGTGGCTATTTGCCAGTTCGACAGCAGAGAAGAGAGACTCTCTCCCCCTCCCCGCTCCGAAGCTATGGGGTGGGAAGGTGGTGGGATGTAGGGGCCTTGACTCTCAGAGAAACCTAGGAACAAGGGGCCGTAAGCAGCCTCAGGGGAGTTGGACCAGGAACACGGTCTCAGAGTTGAGGGGACTCGAGTCCAGGGGCGTCTGCAGAGAGCATATGTGGAGCTTCTCATGGGTTACCCAACACACCTGCATGAGTTTCCCACCGCTGCTGCAACAACAGCCGCAAACAGAGCGCCTTAACACAACAAAAGCACGTTCTTACCTTCAGACGTGTAAAACCAAGGTGCTGGGCAGGGCTGCTTTCCTCCCGGAGGCTCTAGGGAAGAATTCCGTGTTTCTTTCAGCGACTCGAGGGGCCCGTGTTCCTGGGCTCACGACCCCTTCTTCACATCACCCGCCATCTTGCTCCCAGCAGCACACCTCCAACTATGGCTGGGAGCTGCACGCCTCCCTCTTATAAGGGCAGGGTCACATTGACTCCACCTGGATAATCTAATCTCCCACCTGAAGACCCTTAACTAATCCTGCCATGCAAGGGAGTGTATTCACAGGTGCCAGGAATTAAGGTGTGCACGTCTCTGAGGGGGGAATTGACAGCCCACCGGGATTCCCATCATGAGGATACACTTCACGTGTGATTTTTCTCCTGAAAACAATTTAGGGATCATACAAGAAAGATGTGGCACAAAGACCTTTGGGTAACTCTTAACACCAGCTAAGATGAGAGGAGTGGAAGAGCCTATTTGAATTGTAAGTTTTCTCACAAAATGTAAATGAGAGAGAACAGTAATTAAGCAGAAGGGAACCGTGAAGCTTGGTTTCTATTACTGCAGCTTAGTAAGAGCTACTGTTAAAACATCAAGCTTCCTATGTGCCAGCCGCTGCAGCTGGTACTTGGTATGTGCCACCCCATTTAGTCCTGCATGGATATTTCTCATTCACCAATGAATAAACGGAACCAAACAGAATTTAAGTAATTTGGTCAAAGTCACACAGCTAGTAGGTGGCAAGACGAGGATTCTCGTCCTTGGCTCTGGGCACCAAAGCCCGTGGGTATTCCTGCTGCACAAGATGCCTTGACTGCTGAGGGTGCAGGAGGCACGGTGGACAGCGGTAGCAGCCCTGCAGCAGGACTCAGAAAGCTGCTTCCTGCTCCAGTCCAGCCGCCGTGCAGGCTGTGGGGAAACGCAGTCACTTGTGAAAGGAAAGATCTTGTTCTACCTTGTCTCTTCCTTCTTTATTTCTCTGAGTCTCAAATGAGAACCTTATTTGCTTCTTCCAGAAGACCTGAGGATAACAACCTTCCAGGTCAACGTCTCACGCTCAGGTGCATCTCCTAAGAGGGTTTCCCTGAGGCACTGCGTAATCTTGCCTCCGACCCCCGACGACTTTGACCTTTCAGTTACCTTCACATCTCTTTCTCCAGGAAACCGACTTCTGCTTCCTCATGCCAATCTGACAGTTCTTCCTGTTGTTTGTTGACTTTTCTTGTTTAACTTCGTTGAAGTGTAATTTATATAAAGTGTACCCATTGAGATGCACATTTCAATGAGCCTTGATAAACGTACACACCCATGTCACCACCTCCCAAATCAAGATACAGGATGTTTCCGACACTTCAAAACTTCTTTCCTGCACCTTCTCACTCCGTCCTCTCTTCAGCTCTAGTCCTAGGCAGCCGTTCATCTGGTTTCTGTCACAGCAGATTATACTGGTCTTTCCTGGAGCTTAATGTGAATAGAATCATACAGTAATACTCTCTATGCCTGGCTTCCTTCACTCAGTGTGGTGTTTGTTGAGATCCCTGCTGTTGCACCATCAGTAACTAATTCATTGTATCATTAGGTGTTATTCACCCAGAGCTGTATCTCTAAGAACTTAGAGCACAGTGATGTGAAGGGTGTATTGGACTTCATAGTGAAACGGAGCAACACCCTATGGTCCTTACCACCCATGTCCTCCGCCTGCCTTTTGTCTGTGGAAAAACTTTAGCCAAAGAATAAGTTTAATAACAGCAGTGAGAAAATGCAGAAACAAAAGAAAGCTGTTAGAGGAGACCAAATAATCATTGTTTAGTCATGAAGCATGGTCAAGGACCTTTAGGGCCTCCTCAAGGGCTATAGATAATAGTCTTGAGCCGTATCCTGTGAGCTGTCTTATTGATACTAAACCCTACCAGGTGGAAGACATTAACACACGATGACCAGGCTGTAACCAGACATAAGCTGCCACAATTCTGAGAATTGGCCTCAAAGAAATGGAAACAAACCGACCCTGGAACTGAAGATTAACTGTACCTAAAACTATGGAGATGACGCTGGTCAGAGCACCAATGACCAATTTCAAGATGACCGTCAGAGCTGCCTGTGCTGTTTCTGCAGGCAGCCCCTCCCTCTGTCTATAAAAGCTCTTGCCCCCCTAACTGCCTGGGGAGGGGGAGCTGGCCTTTGGACAGGTGTCCACTCCCCACCACTCCCCGCCCTGGTTACCGGCATCCAAAATAAAGCAAACTTTCCTGGGCTTCCCTGGTGGCGCAGTGGTTGAGAGTCTGCCTGCCGATGCAGAGGACACGGGTTCGTGCCCCGGTCTGGGAAGATCCCACATGCCGCAGAGCAGCTGGGCCTGTGAGCCATGGCCGCTGAGCCTGCGCGTCCGGAGCCTGTGCTCCGCAACGGGAGAGGCCACAACAGTGAGAGGCCCGCGTACTGCAAAAAAAAAAAAAAAAAAAAAAAACTTTCCTTTCCACCAACCTGGCTTCTGTATTGGCCTTTGAGGGGGGAGCAGCCAGACCCCACTTTCGGTTACAATAGCACTGACTCTGAAGAGAAGAAAACTTGCTAGAAAATTACAATATTTTACCCACAGAATCTAGCAATCTAATTACCACGTTTACAGTAAAACATTTTATAATCCATTTAATTATTTTATTAGAAATGCAGAGCCACCGCAGCTAGAAGTATAGAATTCTAGGTACTAATATGACTTCTGTCAAGGAAAGGCTAATTTTAACAATTGCTTAGCACGTGCTTCCTTTGCAGTTTTCACTTGGTCCTTTTAAAATAAAATAAAAAGGGTTTATCCTGTGATATTTGCAGTGCTATGACAGCACTAAACACAATGTAGGGATTATAAAACATCTAACATTTATTCAAAAGATCAGTTATAGAAATACATATTCAGGGATTTAATCGTTTGCTTATACTGGAAATTATGATTTCATGGGTTGAGGTGTGCCAGATACTCCTTGTGAATACCCAGCGTATTTCACACCATTCTAAACTCTCTGCTGTACGCAGAGGCATCAATCCTGAACACTTCGCTTGCAAGTCTTTCTTGCCAGGAGGGTTATGGACTGTACCACCAAGAATCTGTGGGTTTAGGAAGATGGAAGAGATTATTCTCAAGTGTTGACTGCAGAGAGATGCTTGGGTGTCAGCAACTTACTGACTTGGGAGGCCGCCTGCGGATTCTGGATGCCCTATTAAGAGTCGTCTGCTTTAGTTCAATCACAGTTGAGACTGTTGGGAGTGGCTTCTTTGTACTCCATATTTTTTCACTCCTCAGACCTTCCAATGGTTTTTTTAGCCTCTCATTTTCTGCGTTAAATGTATTACTGGAAGTAGAAAACCGCAAAGTAAACATCGTGATACAATTAAAAGAAATTACAAGGCTAAGGCGTGGAATACACTGGATGTCAGTGAGAAGGGCCCAGCATTTGGGATCATTCTGCCCCGTATTAAAACAAGACAAACAGCTGAGGGAATGAGCAGGAAACCTTCATCCTCGTGGAACCAGCAGGATGGGAGCTGGAAGAGGCCCCGCTATCTATATAGCATTGTAACCACCCTTTAAAGTGCTGTCTCCCAAAAGTAAATATAAATCGCAGTGAACAAGTAGACCGTAGCACTTCTGTGAGTTACATCAGTGACCCAAACTAATCTTGTGCTCTGCAACTGGGTTTGGCTGGTCATATATTTCTAATGTTCTCAGGTACCTGAAAGAGATTTACAACTGTCTCTGAAAGAATATTACATCATCTAACATTTTGACAATTATTTCTAAAAAAATAATATTTCAACTAAAATGTTCGGCACTCACTCAAAGATATCTAGAGACGTAAGAAGCTGTGACATCTGAATGGAGACCAACACACAAAAAATGTTAAGCAAAAATAAGTCCTCAGTTACTCCAGGTAGTAGAATCAATAGATATGGGTTGTAAAATAACTAACTATGCTTCCTGTGGCGATAAAAGGAAAGCATAAGCATTTCAGCAAAGAACTCAAAGATTTAAAAAAAAAAAAACAAATTCTATATTCCAGGTTTGAAAAAGAAGCGAGTACGAATTCTACACTAAAAATGCAATGACTGAAATTGATGACTTAGTAGCCAAATATAACAGGAAATGAGATTTAGCTGAAGAGAACGTTAGTAACTGGGAAATAGATGAGAAGAACTAGCAAGAATGAGGCCCAGAAAGACAAAGGAATAACAACTACAGAAGAGAGGATGAGACAGCAAGGATACAGTTAGAAGATTTAATATGTTTAATTGTGAAAACCAAAGAAAATGCAACATACATGAATAGATACAAAGTAACACTGACTGAATAAAAAAATTAGGTACTGTGGTGTTTGAAAGTATTTATAGAATTAAATAAGTCAAGAGAGCATAAAATGTCTAGGTTAACAACTAAAGATGACTAAAAGACTATATAACTAGCCCACCAACAGGAAAAAATGGAATAATAAAAAGATCTCAATCCATCAACAAGAAGGGAAATGAGAAGTCAAATACTGAGGGCAGATAAGAAAAATACAGTAGCATCATATAAAGTCCAATATATAAATAAATGGCAATGAACCATGTGAAAGAAAATGCCTGATAATCTAAATGAAGTACAAACAATATATACTTGCTTCGAAGAGATATATCTGAAATATAAGCACGCAGAAAATTTAAAGTAAAAGGATGGAAGAGATATGCCATTTAAACACCAATCAGAGAAAACCGATGTAGGCAGACCTCAGAGATATTGTGGGTTCAGTTCCAGACCACAGCAATAAAGCAGGTATCACAATAAATTGAGGCACACATATTTGTTGGTTTCCCAGTGCATACAGAAGTTATGTTTACATTATAATGTAGGTTATTAAGTGTGCAATAGCAGTATGTCTAAAAAAATGCATACCTTAATTTTAAACTATTTTATTGCTAAAAAATGCTAACCATCATCTGAGCCTTCAGCAAATTGTAATCTTTTTGCTGGTGGAGTTCGAAATATTGCAAGAATTACCAAAATGTGAAACAGAGACACGATGTGAGTAAACGGAAGTTGGAAAAATAGAACCAATAGATTTGCTTGATGCAGTATTGCCAAAAACTTTCAATGTGTAAAACAAAGCAGTATCTATGAAGCACAATGAAGTGAGGTATGCCTATACCTATGTTAATATTAGACGAAGTAGACTTTAAGGCAAAACAAAGTCCTAGAGCTAAAGTAGGTCACTTTGCAATGCTATAAGCTTTACTTCACCAGAAATATATCTTGACCAGTAAAGAACTGGCCAGCCTAGCCCAGTCCAAACTTCTTCCCATAGAATCATCACCTAATTAAATAATGTCTTCTGAAGTTACTGCTTTGCGATGTGGCTGGATGCATACACAGACGAATCTAATTGATACTCGGAGGAAGAAAAGCTGCAGAAAAAAATTCAGCAACTATCTTACTGGTAAACATTGCTTTTTTTCCCTTGAGTTCAGAACAAAATAAGAATGATTGACATTATTACTCTGATTCATCATTGTGCTAGGCCTCCTAAACAGGTCCAAACATGGCCTGAGAGATCAGAGAAAAGAGACAGGGGAGGGGCTCCTGTGGTTTGGACCTCCCACCAGTGCATCAGAGGAAGGCGTCCTTCTCAGCTTGTCCAGGTGCAGGGCAGAAGGGAAAGCAGGGGTGAGGCTGAAAAGCTATCAGCAAACATCAAAATATGGCATCAAATTCTTTATTACGCTTTCTCTCCCCCATATCTTGGACACCACTAATGTATAGGTCTTAGATCCCAAAGAAGATATGTTTCCACCAGGAATCACAACAATGGTTGCTCTGAATCACAAGTTGAGGCTGCCACATTGTCACTTACGGCTAATCAGTCAGCAACAAATGGGGATCACAGTTGATTGATCTTGTTTATCAAGGGAAAAATGGAATTGCTACTACAAAACTGACTGAAGAAGAATGTCTGGAATTTGCCCCTGTCCAGTGCTACAAGTTAATGAAAGGGTACGACACCCCCAAATAATTGAGATCTTTAATGACTCACAATTTCATTGATAATTTGCTACAATCTATGAGGTTAAGAACTATAACTGGATGAGGCTCTAGTTGAGGGCAAAGAGAGCAAGAAATTGGTATTGGAAGAAACAGCCTAGAAATCCCAACTTGTGACAAGTTGCAGAAGCTCATTCCCTTCCACTAATATTGTCTATATGATGAGTGGTCATTAAGTTATATGATATTAAAGGAGGGTGATGATCGGGCTAGTAGATGAATATGTACCACAGAAAACTACAGAGACTTCTAAGAAATTTTGGTCCCCTATTTTGGGGTTCATAATGGGCACATCTCCTGGCACCATGTTGGGCAAAATATGATGTTGCCACTGATGAGTTTGGAAGTTCAAATAAGAGAATAAGATGTATAACGAACTAATTGTCCAACTAATTGTCCATACCAGATACAGTTTGTATCTTTTCAGAAATATTCTCACTCTTCTAAGTGCTCACTGAATTTCTTGGATCCTTTTCACAACAGGGTTCAGTTGTATTCTTCCACGGAGAGGCACTGTGTACGATTTGGAAGGCAGAACCAAAGAGAGGTCATCCTGATTTGGTGGTGACCACTGGGGACAAGCACGTGGGCACCGGCTTGGCGGATGTGTGGTTTTGCTCATGACTCGGGGTCTTATCTTTTGACAAGTACTAACCACAGCGCTACAGGCAAGTCGGATCATTCATGACCGAGACCAGCAGCCACGGAGTCAGGAACACCTTCCTGAACCCACTTTAGAAGGTTAGGATCTCTGCGATCAAGTTTAGTTATTTGCTATCATGAGACTAGAATTTTCATATATGAGTCAAGTGTGACTGACACTGGAATTAGAAAATGACCTTTTAAAGGTCAAAACAATGGCAGAAATGACAAAGGAGATATTTTTTTAAATCCTAAGCAAAATTAAATATCAAATTTGAAATTTCGTATTCCTGTCATATAAAGATGATTTTCAAAGCTATAAGAAAAATATCCTTCTTTAAAAAGTGGACAAGCAGTAGATAGAATGTTCACCCCCCTAAAGCTGTAAACATATATTAAAATATTAATTATATATTACAATACTCAGCCTCACTTGTAAACAAAGAAATTAAATTAAAATGAGAACTCTTTTTCTCCTAAAATTTTTTTCAAATTGTCAAATATTTTTTTTAAAGTCATCCTTTGTATTACCAAGGGTATTTTGAAGTAGGTGTCCTCAGACAGTGCTGGGGGATATATATATTATTGTGTATATTATATATCAGCCTGCATAGTAGCAGAAAACAGACGGCATACCCTGAGTCCTTAACTGAGGACAGTTTAATGAAGTTTCTCCTTTTGCAGTGCAGTTGCAGTTAAGGGCATCGTAAGGAAGAGTGAAGGATCAAGGGCTAGCAACAGCAAAAAGCCATTACCATCCTCAAGACTGAGAGGGGAACAAATCGGGTTGGAGGAGACTGAATGAAGTCAGGCTCTGGAAGTGTGGGTTCTGTACGGGAGCTGTAGGTTTACAGCACAGCCATTGCCCAGAAGAGAATTAGTGAGCTTGTGGTGGGTAGAAATAGCTGCCCTGACCTCCTCCCAACTCTCCATCTCCAGCTGGTGTCTCCCTGTGACTGAGGCCGACTAGAAACCGAACAGCAAGGAAGCCTAAGTGGTGTAATCAAATTCCTGCCAGTGAACTTCCCGGACGGAAAGCTGAGCAGGAAGGGGCAAAGAATGGATGTTAGGGTCAGGGCTGGAGGAGGGGGAGGGAAATAGAATACAACCAACCATCGTATAGTATAAATTATATCTCTCTAGTAGACATATGGCATTGTGAGTTAAGTTTCATGAAAATGTTCATACGCTCAATTGAATAATTCACCTCTAGGAATTTATCTTAAGGACACTATTGAACGAAAATACAATTGCCATTGCATTACTATCTATAACTGGGAAAAAAGAAATAGCTTAAAATTTTAGAGTAATAGGTTGGTATGAAGGAGTAATATGTCACCAGTATAACCATGATATATGGGGGTTCTATGCTTCGTCACCCCTTTGTATCCTCAACATCCTTACCTCTATTTGAGAAAGTGTCTTTCTTTAATGCAACAGGATTTAAATATCAAAAACAAACTATACATATATATATGATTTTTATATATTTACATTTATTTATATATTTAATTTTATTATATATACATATATATATATATAATTGTTTTCTCTGAGGTCCTCCTCTCTGAAGAATTGCAAATATGGATGAAAGGATGGGCAGTGTGTAGCAGAGTTGTTACCTACGGAAAAGAAGCAGAAGGAGATCAGAGGAGGAGTCTTCTACATGTTGATATGTGTTCACTCTGTCGCTGCTTAAAAAAGGACCCAAGGACAATGGTAAAGAAGAAGTGGTGCTGTCATCTGGACTTCACGTGTACTCCTGGTCAACTCTGTATGACAATGGGTCATTTCTAGTTAAGACTTCCACCTGCATGCTTTTCTCAAAATTATGGGTTAAATTAGCATTGCAACATATGCAAGAATACTTTGGAATCTGGAAAAATAATGTGCTGTTAAGTATAGTAGGCAGGTTACAAGATGTAATATACCATTACAGTGTACACTGTCTTCATGATCCTAATTTAGATTTTAAAATACCTATTTTAAAATGCCTATATGAACACTATTTTTGAAATGTGCACAGAAGTTAATTCTGGATGGTGGGATCATGCTAACTTGGCTTTTTTCTTCCCTAAGAAGTTTTCCAAAATTTTCTAAATATTTCTTACATGTATTATCAGAAAAGATCTCTTAAGGAAAGGAATTTTTATCTCAGTGTGGACTGTGCAGTTCTAGTTAGTGAATGCTGACTTAATAAAGCTATTTTCTGAGAGTGTTACACATTATAACATGCCAAAACTAATCACTTCAAAAAATCACATAATTTAAAGCCATGCCTCAAAAGTTTGAATTACACAGTACAACAGAGAATGAGAATTTGAACCACAATAAATACCATAAATGCAGAGGGATACACAATTCGCCGCCGGACTTATAAAGATTAAGGTACAATTAAGTGCAGGTGTTGTGGCCTGATCTTCAAATAATAGGAGAGTTCAGAGGTCTCTTTATTTTAAATAATCCTCATCTTTAGGTTCCTTCCAAGAAAGAAGGAGTTTGGGAAACTGAATATGACACTGAAACTCTCAGCACAAAGGGCATTGTCCCCCTCGCCATAACAGTATGTGCTCTGGTCTGGCCCATATCTTCATCTATCAGAGAGCAAAGGTAAGTGAGCTATTCCAGCAAATTACCCCTTAAACATAGGTCTGAGGTGTGGTGAAAGCAACACCGTGAAGAGTACCAGGGGCAGCTCTTACAAAGCACAAGCGCACTTGCGTGGTGGCAGCTGCCCGGGATGTCAGCTGCCCCCTGTCTTATGAACCATTAGAAGCAACAGAAATATGTGCCCCAGAGAAGGGTGGGGCTGATATAATTCTATGATCATTTAAAAATTGAAGACATTCAGACAACGCATTCAACCATTCTTGGTTTCAGTTTTCTCCTCTGTGACACGGAAATACCAACACTTATCTCACAGAGCTACTGAAAGGACTCTGAGTTTGATGTAGGTACTGAGAGCATTGATGTATTCCTTCATTCTCTCAACAGATATTTATTGAGGGCACAATGTCCGGGATATAGTAATGAACTAAACAAAGGAATTCCTACATTATATGCTCTAGTGACAGGTGTCTAGTGCAGACAGCAAACAGTAAAACAAAAGATAGTGATACGTTAAACTAAGGCAATGGGATAGAAAGTGAACTAGTAGCTATTTAGAATGTCAAGCAAGGTCTTTGTGGTGAGATGAGCTTGGGATTACCCCTGAATGCCAGGAAGGATCCAGCCAGGTGCAGAGTAGTGACGAGTCCACCAGGCAGACAGAACCTCAAGGGCAGAGGCTCCAAAATGGGCTTAAACATGGTATGTTTGAGGAACCAGAAGAAGACCAGGGTGACCACATTGCCATGGACAAATGAGAATGCGTGGTGCCCAGTACGTATTATGGGCTCAGTATATAATAGTTGTTACTGACGTAATGGGTACGTAAATGGCAAAGCAATGAAAATACATCCCTGGGAATAACAGGTTTATCACTATAATAATGGTCATGATGTGTAAAAAAATACCTATTATTAGACTGCCACAGCCTGATGGATTGTCTGATGATAGGTGTCCTTTGTGATTATGAACCAGGGACAAGTCACATTACAGACCCATGAAGTACTTCAGTTTTGCCCAGGCTACTATAATTTGCCACTGAGTTTCTTGCAGCGTCAAGTGGAATGTGAGTCAGCCTCTCCAGACCTCAGCAGGGTCTCCCCAAGGCCAGGCTAACTGGCTCCTCCCAGCCAAAGCCTAGGGCCCTCCTGCACATCTGGCCAGAACTACTGAGCAGGACATTATATGCTTGTTGAACATCCTTGTGGGGACATCCTCCTTGATATTATCAAATAAATGCCAAGGACTGAGAAGGAACAGGGTTTTTTTTAAGCATACGTGAAATGACTGGCACTGAAGAGTGACCAAAAGTTGGCCTTATTAAGCTTGGTCCACACCCAGCAGTTAGCTATACTGGAGTCACACAGACACACACTGACATATTGATTTCTGTGTTCTCTAATAAAATTACAGACCTGAGCTTTGAGTTTACTTCTTAATAAGAAGGTGTTTATTCTTTTGTGACGACTCCTTTAGGCACCCTTTTTTGGGAATGTTTATATAAACTAGACTTTAAATGATGACAAGTAATCATTGTATGACCTCTCTATAATGTTGCTGTGTCAATCTCAAAAAACAAATGTTAAAATTTTGTCCAGTATGTATTTTAAATCAATAACATTACTATGGCAACTATTAGCAAATCCATTTTAATCTGTACTTCTCTTGTAGACAAAATAGAATACTTCAACATTTAATAAACATGGCCACTTAATTGACTTTTACTCCATAGGCTATTTATTCTGGTAACTATTAATTTTTCACACAAAGTTAGATAAAGAAACAGAACTTAATTGAAAATAGTAAATACAACATATTTTATTTTTCCCTGAGAGCATGTTCTGAAAATTGATTATTCTTAAAAATAGTGGATGTAATCCCACAGGTTTTCTATCATGTATGATATACTAAATTGTAATTATTCAGGGTAGTGAAGGAGACTTTGCTTTGGATCTCTCAAGAGTAACAGATAATAAAACATGCACTATATAAGCCAATTTATAACATACCTTATATCTGTAAATAATCTTGGATCTGTTCGATATGGTAGGAGGCACTGCAATTTCCATACAGCTAAAATATCACTAACAAAAAGACAAAAGAATAATTTTATTGTTTCCATAAATACATAAAATCAACACCATGTGATTCTGAGACTGAATAATTTGAGAATCAGTCACAAAACTTATGGTGTTTCAACATTTAGAGGCATGTATGTTTTCATTAACTACCAAGCACACCGTTGTATGAGCCACAAATTATCTTAGTAAAGACAGCAGTAGTTAAATCTTAAAGCAAACCCCTTCCTTATATGCATTCTTAATCTAACGATGTAAGCCATCGTTTTTAAAGATTACTTTATTCCCTATGTTCTCAATAAATGTAGTAAGCCAACATATTTTTACTTTTGCTTTACATTTTGCTGTAATATGGTAAAAAGCCTCCCAAAATAAGACCAATAAATATTATTCACTTGAATTTTCATGTGCAAAAAGGCAGTGATTTAGTTCAATAATTTTACTTTACTTTAACTCATTAGAACTTCAGCTACTGTCTCATCTGTGTGTATCTCTGTGATTGTATAATTTTGAATATATACTTTTTGTACCACCTCCTTAAATAGACAGAAGACAAATTTAATAGGACCAAAATTCTATCAAAAATGTGCAGGTATATGTGGAACTGATTAATCAGGAAGCAGTGTTGTTATCAGAAGAATTTGTCACTATCTAATGCCATGAACCACTAATAACAGTTAAATGACTTCAACTTTATATATTCAAGCCATCACTGTTATAACAGATATACAATATTTTACCTTGGGAAAATATTTTGAGATGAAGTAACAAGCAGAAACAATATTTTCAAAGTCTATATTGTGTCACCAAAGCTACAAGCATGAATCTTTGGGAAAGAATTATTTGATTCATGAGTGTAGCACTTTATAATATTTTTCTTAAACTTCCTAGGGTGATTCTTTTTATATAATTTCACCAAATGACATTATCTCCCTTTCTTGTAAGCATTCCAAGAGAAATATCACCAACATAGGACAAGCACTCTTACCACAAAGATTTATTAAGGAAAATAATCAAATAAACCCCATATATAAACAGATATATAAAATAAGACATATTAAACAAGTTATATGTGTGCATGTAGGTAGTGAGAAATCTTGAGCTATCTCAGTCTATTAAACCTCTTTACCCAGCTCCCCCCCCAAAATAATAATTTAGACTTTTTTGAACTGGTTTTTAAGACCTTTGAGTGCAATTGCTATATTCAAGTTCCAAGTTCTTTGCACCTCACCCTATGCCTTCACTGCTGCTCTCGGGCCAACGGCCATCCTCTGTGCTAACATGGCCTGCCCTAATGTCCACACACCCAGGCTTTGAATTTTTCACCTCCTGTCTTTCAAGAAGCTATTATCTGCCTATTCTCTACATGAGACACCACCATGATGATCAAGATACAGACCAGCCTTCCAAACCACACCCTCGCATTCTCCTGGTCCTTTCTCTCTTGTCAAAATGCAACCATAGATTTATTTTTGGCAATTTCTAAATTTCATCTAAATGGAATCATACATTATATACTGATTTCATCTGGCTATTTTGCTCCACATTATGTCTGAGATTCTCTCTGGGTGTTGAGTATGGTAGCAGAGGCACATTGTTTGTTATTGCTATATAGCAGGCTTCACAACCTAGGCACTCTTCACATTTTGGACTGTTAGAGACTGTTCTATGAATGCAGAGTAAGATGTTTAGCAGGAATGCTGGCCTCTAGTCATAAAATGTCAGCAGTAGCGCCCCAAGGTGTGACAACCAAAAATATCTCCAGACATTCAAGTTACCCCCAGTTGAGAACCATAGCTATATAGTCTTCTGTAGTTGGAATGTTTCTTATAATTATTTATCTAACTTTCACTGATGGAAATTTGGTTGTTTGGGGTGTTAGTAACAATCTGGACTTACTCAAGAAAATAAGGCCACCCTACTATAATCATGAGAATAAAGTGGTTTCGTATGTAAATTAGAATTTACACAAACTTCGCGAGAGCTTGGCAGGGGTGGTGGCAGAGGAGGAAACATAGGATAAATATAAGGAAATTGCCAAAAAATGTAAGCACTGGGGAAGAAGAAAGTTTGGGAAGCAGATCCTGGAGACTCCACCTGAAGCACCAAGGCAGGTAGTTGTCAGAGGCCCCCAGGAAAGTTGCATGCTTCTCAAGGTCTGCGAGAACACACCCATCAACTGTCTCAGTCAGCAGCAGCAAGTTAGATTTCCAGCTGCTCCCTGAGAAGATGCTCTGAGTCAAACATCCAACTGCACATCAAGGTCCACCAGTTTCAGTGAGATTCCTGTGAGAAGAGGGCCTCTACTCCTCTTCACCTTCCACTGTGAGTTACTCTCATTGACAAAACTTAATCCTGAATAATATCAGGAATGGGATTCCGGAAAATGTCATCCTAAGCTTCTTTTCTGCATTTCAGATGGAGATCAGAGAGTGATGTTCAGTTGACAGGAGACAATCCAACACAGCAGCTGCTCTAAAGATTCTTGCATGTGCCTTTTGGTGCAAATATGGACTCAGTTGTGTTTGATGTACATGAAAGAGTGATACTGCTGTGTCATATAGTAAGGGTCATAGAGTACTACCATCAACAGTGTCTGTGAGTTCCAGTCACCTCACATCCTTGCTATCGCTTCATACCACTTTATATTTTGAAATTTTTGTTTGTCTTAATTTTAGTCATTCTGGTTGGTGTGTAATGGTACCTTACTGTGGTTTTAATTTGTACTTGCATGTTGACTAATGATTATCATTTAGCACCTTTTCTTATACCTTTAATCCATTGGGATACATCCTGGTTTATAGTGCCGGTCTGTGGCCCTTGCCATCATTTTATTAGTTCGTCTACCTTCTTCTTATTCATTTGTAGAAATTTAAATGTATGTATATACACATGTATGTACATATATATGTACATCTATTTCTATATCCATATTTATATCTATGTCTAGATCTAGATAGATCTGGGTATGATATCATTATTACTTATGTGTCACAATTATCTTTTCCTACTCTGAGACTTGGCTTTTAATTATCCGAATGCTGTATTTTTTTATTTTCTTTTGATAGTAGGGTCAGCTGCAGTCCTAACATACAATACAAAGATTTCCTGTATACTCTTCCCCACTTTCCTCCAATGGTAACATTATGCAAAATTAAAGTATAATATCAAAACCAGAAAACTGATGTTAACATAATCTATCAATCATTCAGATTTCACCAGTTTTATACACACTCATTTGTGTGTATGTATTTTAGTCAAAAAATATCTTGAGACAAATGAAAACGGAAACACAACATACTAAAATTTATGGGATGCAGCCAAAGCAGTTCTAAGAGGGACATGTAGAGTTATAAGTGCATGTATCAAAAAAAAAAGACTTCAAATAAACAACCTAACATTACACCTCAAAGAACTAGAAAAAGAAGAAACTAAGTCTGAATTTAGTGTAAAGAAGGAAATGATAAATAGAGAGCAGAAATAAATGAAACCAAGAAAAAGAGACAAGAATAGAAGAGATTAACAAAGCTAAGACTTTGTTCTTTAAAAGATAAACTTGACTAATAAAAAAGAGAGATAACTGAAATAATTATAAATGAAAGAGGAGACATTACAACAGATGCCACAGAAATACAAAGGATCATAAGAGACCACTACAAACAGTTATATACCAACAAATTGGACAACCCAGAAAATGGATAAATTTCTGGACACATAAACCTACCAATACTGAATCATGAAGAAACAGAAAATATGAATAGACCAACAACAAATAAGAAGGTTTGAGTCAGTAATAAAAATACTCCCAGCAAGCAAAAGTTCAGGACCAAATAGTTTCACTGATGAATTCCACCAAACATTTAAAGAAGAATTAATACCAATCCTTCTCAAACTCTTCCAAAAATTAAAGAGGAGAGAACATACTCAAATTCATTTTACAGAGCCAGCATTACCCTGCTACCAAAGCCAGATGAGGGTCTACAAGAATAGAAAACTAAAGGCCAATATCCCTGATGAATATAGATATAAGAATTCTCAACAAAATACTAGCAAACAGAATTCATCGAAACAATGAAAGGATCATACACCATAATGAAGTGGAATTTGTACCTGGGATGCAAGGATGGTTCAACATATACAAATCAATATATGTGATATATCACATTAACAGAATGAAAGATAAAAATCATATGATGAAATCAACAGATACAGAAAAAGCATTTGATGAAATGTACCATTTTTTATGATAAAAATTTCTCAACAAATTAGAAATAGAAGAACCATGCCTCAAAATAATAAAGGCCATATATGACAGACCCACAGCTAAGAGCTGAAAGTTTTTCCTCTAAGATCAGGAACAACACAAGTGTGTCAACTCTCACCACTCCTAATCAACATAGTAGTACTGAAAGTCCAGGCCACAGTAATCAGGGAAGAAAAAGAAATAAATGCATCCAATTTGAAAAGGAAGAATTAAAATTGTCTCTGTTTGCAGTGACATGGTCTTAGATATAGAAAACTCTAAAGACTCCACCAAAAAAAAAAAAAAAAAACCTTCTAGAACTTATAAACAAATACAGTAAACCTGCAGGATAAAAAAAAAAAAGCATATAAAAATTAATTGCATTTCTATATACTAACAACAACTTACCTGAAAAAGAAATAAAGAAAACATCCCATTCACAATAGCATCAAAAATGTTAAAATACTTAGGAATAAAATTAACCATGGAGAAGAAAGATCTGTACAGTGAAAACTATAAGATACTGAGAAATAAAATAGAAGACACAAATAAATGGAAATATATCCCATGGTCATGTATCGGAAGACTTAATATTGTTAAAATGTCCATAATCCCCAAAGCTGTAGATTTCAATGAAATCCTTATCAAAACTTCAATAATATTCTTCACAGAAATAGAAAAAACGATCCTAAAATTCATACGGAAATGTGAAAGACCCCAAATAGTCAAAGCAATCTTGAGGAAGAAGAACAAAACTGGGGACATCACACTTCTTGATTTCAAACTACACTACAAAACTCGGGCAATCAAAACAGTATATTGCCAGCATAAAAATAGACACATGAGACCAATGGGACAGAACTGAGAGTCCAGAAATAAACCCACGCATATACAGTCAACTAATATTTGACAAGGAACCAAGAATACTCAATGGGGGAAAATAGTCTTTTCAATAAATGGTGTTGGGAAAACTGGATATCCACATGCAAGTGAATAAAACTGGATCCTTATCTTACACCACTTACAAAAATTAACTCAAAATGGATAAAGAAGACCTGAAATCATAAAACTCCGAGAAGACAACACAGGGAAAAATCTCCTTGACATTGATTTTAGCAATAAGTTTTTGGATATGACACCAAAAGCACAGGCAACAAAACCAAAAGTAAACATGTGACGTGCAATTACATCAAACTAAAAAACTTCTGCACAGCAGAAGAGACGATAAACAAAATGAAAAGGCAACATATGGAATGGGAAAATACATTTGCAAATCATATATCTGATATGTGTTTTATATTCAAAATATGCAAGGAAGTCATACAACTCAATAGCAAAAAAATCCAATTGAAAAATGGACAAAAGAATAGACATTTTTTCCAAAGAAGAAATATAAATGGCCAACAGGTACATGGAAAACTGCTTAACACCACTAATAATCAAGGAAATGGAGATCAAAACCACAATGAGCTATCACCTCACACTTGTTAAAATGACTATTATTAAAAAATAATAATAAGAGATTACAGATGCTGACAAGGATGTGGAGAAAAGGAACCTTTGTGCACAGTTGGTGGAAATGTAAATTCGTGCAGCCACTATGGAAAATAGTACGAGGTTTCTCAAAAAAATAAAATAAAACTACCATATGATCCAGCAACCCCAATTATGAGGATATATCCAAAGGAAATGAAATGTCTATCTCAAAATGTTTTCAGCACCCCCATGTTCATTGCAACATTATTCATAATAGACACAACATGGAAAGAACTTGAGTCCACTGACAGATGAATTGATAAAGAAAATGTGATATATATAATAATATATTAATATACCTACATATAAATGCTATTCAGCCATAAAAAAAAAGAAATCCTGTCAATTTTGACAACATGGATGAAACTTGAGGGTAGCTAAGTGAAATGTCAGAAAGAAAAAGACAAACATTGCATGACCTTACATAAGCAGAATCTTAAAAATACTGAACTCATAGAAACAGAGTAGATTGGTGTTTGCTAGGGGTGACGAAGGTGAAATAATGGGTAAAGGTGGTCAAAGGGTACAAACTTCCAGTTATAAGATGAATAAGTCCTGGGCATCTAATGTAAAAATACTGCTAAATGCTAAGATAGTAAATCTGAAAAGTTCTCAGAGCACACACACGCACACAGACACACACACACAGAGAGACACACACACACACACACACACAGAGACACACACACACAGAGAGACACACACACAGAGACACACACAGAGACACACACACACACACACACACACACACACACACACACACACACACA
>NW_020837969.1:4455089-4576069 GCF_003676395.1 Aethalodelphis obliquidens
ACATACACACACAGAGACACAGACACACACATACACACACGCACACACATACACACACACCATAACTATGTGAGGGGGTGCTTTTGTTAAGTAATGTTACTGTGGTAATCATTTTGCAATATATACACATATCAGGTAATTACGTTGTATACCTTAGAGTTATAAGCTATATGTCAATTATATCTCAATAAACCTAGAAAAAATAAAAATGTAATTTCTTTTTCTTCCTGCTGTTATTGTTTCTACTGAAAAATCTGGTATTATTCTTCTTTTTGCTCTGTTGAAAAAAAAATGTGGTACTTACTCTGGCTGCTTTGAAGATTTTATATTTATCTTTGTTCAGCAGTTTTATATAATACATGCAGGTGTGATTTTCTTTCTATTTCTTCTGATTAGGACCATCAAGCTGCTTGAACTGTAAGTTGTTGTCTTTGCCAGTTTTGGAAAATTCTCATACAGTGGTATTTCACATATTGCTTCTGTTTTATTCTCCTCTTTTTCTTGGACTTAAGTTAAATGTATTTTAGATTTTTTTCAGTATATCCCCTATATCATTTACACTCTTTCCTGAATTTCCCATCCTATTTCTATATGTGTTTAAAGGATTCTGTTTTTTTGTTTTAGTTTCCTCACTTTGTCTTCTGCCATATTTAATACATTAATTATTCTACTTCTTTCATTCTTACTTTCAGTTACTGTATTTCTTTAGTTTTAAAATTTTAAGTTGACCTTCTTATAGATTCCAGGTCTGGAAAGTCCCCGTCTTTTCACCAACTGTCAATCTATTTTTACTGCCTGTATTTTTTATCTGGGTTTTTGTGCATTTTATAAACATGTTTAGTAATTTTTAGTCATAAAAATTGTAGAGTTTCTGCCTGATGATCTTCCTAAAAAGAGGATTAGTCTTCACGAAGGCATAGACTGTGTTGGTGGATCACCCTGGACCAGTCAAGGAAAGGTTTGGGGCTTTGCGAAGTTTGAACTTTCTTTGATCAGCTCTTATCTCTAAAGTATAGACGTATGCTTATGGGCATATGCTCTTAGGGGGTATTCTTTCTCCAATCTTAACTGAAAACCTCTGAGTCCTTTGGAGTCATCCAATGTGTTAATCTCTAAACTGTTGCTTCGTTTTCCCTAGAAGTATTAAACTGCTGAAATATTTGCTCAGTCCTTTAGATCTCCAACTATAGCCGGCTGCTTGGTTTCTGGATGTCTCTTCCTGAACACCCCATAGTTTAGGAAGTGGTCAAAAGCCTTGGTGGTAAACTTCATGCAGTCTCCCACTCACTTGTCTGCAGTTATTTTTTTCCCCTCAAGTTCAGTTCTTGGAGAGTCCCAACACCAACCTCTGTGTCCCCAGCATGAGACCTCTGTTAAGTTCTAGGCCTCCACTTTCTGCCCTGCGTCCTCACCCATGGACTTGGCAAAACGCTGAGGACAACTGCAGAGAGGAATGTGGGACTCAGAAGTCTCTCTCCCTTATCTCCAGAATTTGGGCCCCTCTAGTTCTGCCTGCCTCGATTGTTCTTCAAAGCTTTTCAAGAGTTGTTTTATATCCTAATCCAGCTTTTATACTTATTAAGAGAAGGGTTAGTCTGGTGGGTGCTACCTTGTTGTGGTTGACAATGGAAATCACTGAATTATGTGAGTTTGCAGATATGAGAAATCCTAAGTGAACACATCTCTTGAATAAATGTGACATCTCTGAACACTGAAAAAATATCAGATACAGTTACTTCTACTCGTAGGATTGCATTTTCTCTCTCTTTCTATGTTGTTTCATCTTTTCTCATCTCTTCTCACTCTGTGATGGTGGTGGGAGTTTATCACAACCTGCTTTTAGTCAAGTAGAAAAGTTTCCAGATCAAATTTAACCTAAGAGTTTTTGTTTTAAATGATTATGATGATTTCAGTAGAACACAAGAAACAATCTTCCCTGTTGTATGGTAGCAGCTCAGGATTTCAGGGTTAACTAATTCCAGATCTGCCTAACAAATTTTAAAATTTATAACTAGTTTATTTCCCTTTAAAAAAATGCCCAAGTATGTTTTTAAGGAACACTTAATATTTGAGCATTTGTATGGTCCTTTACCGATGTTTTATTCCACCTGCATTGAATATCTACGTGTAAGAAACCCTCAGGATGTCAGCAGAACATCTGAAGTGCTATGAACTGAGTTATTTAAAATCTAGTCTCCAAAAAGTACTTGAAGTGCCTATAACTCAGCGATAGCTGAAGACACAATCACAGAGTGGAACTTTCTATTCCATATGCTGAAGTAGCTCATTGAACAAAAAGGTGCATTAATATCTACTATGCCGAGAAATCTAACGTTAATTTTTTGACTTGCGGACAGTGGAGTCTGCTGAGTCTGTTATGGTAAACATGAGATTTTTCAAAGAATTGTCCAGAGAAATCAGCCCATGAGAGATTTCTTTTTTTCTGGACACTTTCTTACAAAAAAGAACCAAAATGCTTGCTGTGAAGTGGGAGGAGGTGGTGGTGTCAGGGTATAAAAACTTAGAAATAGATTACCTACAATCTCACTGGATTTCATTCCCATTCATTCCTATGAAACAGAAATGAAGGTTTATGGGATCTGTAAGATAGATGAGCACTTTAAATCGCTCTGTCCAGTTTCACTGCAAGCTGATGTCTTATTCAAACCAAACAACAGCGTACTTGGGGGCCAAAAGTTGTTACAAGTCTGCCACACTGGGAAATACATGAAACAAACAAAACAAAATATAGTGAATAGAGCTACTTATTAAGCATGAAAATGATCCTCATCTGAGATTATTTGGATGCAGTTTTAGAAGCATTTCATTCCTCAGTTGTCATTCCTGCAGTAAGCACTAAATCATTGATGTATTTTTCCTCGCAATTCATGATTTCCCATCTCAGAGCAGGAACTGAGGGAAGTATTACAAACTAGGATGGTTTTATGAAAGAAAGGAAAAATAGGAAAGCGATAGATAAAAGTAACGACTTATGAAGTGATATGTAAAAATCAAGGCACAGGTTATCTGTGGAGGGTATAGGGAGGAGCATCAGAATGTCAGTTTTGAAGAAACTGTGTTATTTTATTATTTCTTCCAAACCTGGAGGCAGAATAATAAGTCCAATGCAGACTTAGCTTGAATTACAAGAGATTTCAATAAACTGCCTGTCTGGGACCCCAAAAAAGCCTATTGTGCTGTTCATTACATAAGACATGAAATACAGAGAAACCTCAAATCCTGACAATGTACACTTTCATTTATCCATGAAGATAACTTTATGCAACTAACTTTGTGCAGGAATAGATTAAACATCTATTACTGTAATCCTGATGATTTCTAATAAATTAAAATTTACTTTTGTGAGCCATCCAATTATTAATCATTAGAAGATGTTACATTCTTTTAATTAAAATAAATGACCTGAATAATGCATGAATATGTGAATACGAGAATAGTTAATTGCTAAAAAATGTAAAGATATTTGAAGACGTTGGGTCAAAATCTGTGGTCAAGTGCATGTACATAGACCCACTTCCCTGAAACATTTAGATACTCCTCTCTTGGTTATTTAAAGAACAACAATCAGTTTTATCTGGAACTGATAGCCTTTGTTAACCTTTAGGCTTGATCTTCTTATTTACAACTTTAAAGCTTGCTCTGAATTCAGAATTAATGGACAATTTACTAGAACACTAGATTAACAGAATTTTATGTCTGGAATGCATAGAAATGTGCAAAGTTGTAAGATCACACCTGGCAGAGCTAACTCTTCAATTGAGAAGGAGTAAGGGGAACTCAGTGGAAAAAACCTTTTTAGAAAGTATGACATCTCCCATCAACCTGAAAGTTCAGTGGAGGACAGCTGACTAGGTTTCCATTTTTTCACCCATTTTGAGTCAGTCATTTATGAATATTTATTCACTACACACTAAATTTTTTTTTTTTTTTTTGTGGTACACGGGCCTCTCACTGTTGTGGCCTCTCCCATTGCGGAGCACAGCCTCCGGACATGAAGGCTTAGCGGCCATGGCTCACGGGCCCAGCTGCTCCGCGGCATGTGGGATCTTCCCGGACTGGGGCACGAACCCGTGTCCCCTGCATCGGCAGGCGGACTCTCAACCACTGCGCCACCTGGGAAACCCCCCACTAAATTATTAATTAGGTTTCTTACATCTCCCTCCAGCCTGTCTTGACCCCTTGATCATCAAAAGTTTTCTTTTATTTTATCTATATTTACTTCTATGAAAGTCTTCTAATTTTAAAACAGTGATATGCTCTATTCAAAGATTTCAGTCCTGTAACAGACTAACTTCCCTTGAAACTGTACTCTATCTCTACATAATGTGGAAACACCACATAATATTATCTTAATCTGCTCGGGCTGCTATAACAAAATGCTATAGACTGGGTGGTTTAAACAACAGACGTTTATTTCTCAAAGTTCTGGAAGCTGTGAAGTCCAAGATCAAGGTTGCCAGCAGATTCAGGTCCTGGTGAGGACCTGCTTGTAGAAAGCTGCCTTCACACTGTGTGTTCCTTTTCCTTGGTGCAGGCATTGGAGAGAAGAGGGGGGAGGGGGAGAGACAGAGACAGAGAGAGAGAGATCTGTCTTCCTCCTTATAAGGACACATCTCATCATGAGTCTAACCCTCATGACCTCTTATAAACCTAATTATCTCCCAAAAGGCCCACCTCCAAATACTATGACGTTAGGGGACAGAGCTTCAATATATGAATTTGAGGGGAGGGGGACATAAACATTCAGCTCATAACAATGTTTATTAAAGCTTTATTAAACTATGTGAACGCCTCCTATGGTTTTCTTAGTATCCATGCATTTTTTTTCTGAAAACATTGCTGAATGTTTATCAAGTTCTAGGAACTGTGATAAACACAAATTTCTCGAGTTCATGAGGAATTTACAACTTTGTGGCAGAGAAATGCACATTAACAGATAATCATAGTACTGGTTACGGCAGTGAAATAAAAATATATAAAAACTGATGTAAGAACACAGAGAAACTAATTCATTATGACTGGAGGGACAGGGAAGGTTTACAATAAGAGGTGAGAATTAGCTGGATCTTAATGCATGCACAATGGGAAGTAAGGTTGGAAAAATCTGGAAGGCTATCTGGGCAAAGCAAACTGGTCTGCAGATGGATCATGGCTTTTCAAAAATAACCCACTTAGAATTAGCGAATAGCATTCCGAAACTCTATCAGAAAGTTTGTGATGTCTACACAGCCACATTTTAAATTTTTATTTATTTAATTTTTTTTTGGTATTGACAGGAGTTGAGGATGGAAAAGGGAGTTAGGACCAGATTATGAAGGACTTTTAAATGGCATGCCAGAGATCTTGGACTTCACCTGGTAGACAGTGGGAAACCAGCTCAGCTTTTTAGATGGTGAATGAGTTCAGATACCAGATTACTAACATATTAAAATAATAGCTAATATGTATGAAGTGCTTTTGGTATACCTTCTCCGTATAATTCTATAAACTTTACATGCATTAACTTATTTCATGCTCACAGTAACCTCATTACGTAAATGTTAGGATTTTCTTCAATTTATAGGTGAATAGACTAAAGCTTGGAATCACTTGTGTAAGATCACACAGGGAAAAAGTATCAGAAGCAAGTTTCAAACTCCAGTCTTTCTGTCTCCAGGGATTTCACCACTAACCTCTAAACTATATAAAATTAAATGTATCAGGGTGGTTTATAAAATGAAATGTACAAGTAAATGATTAAAATTTTGGTGCTAATCTCCTCTCCATTTTGTTTCCCCTACCCTGGACTTGGAAGAGGCTTGTTTTGGATCTTGGGGGTTGGGGGAAAATGGGCATGTATTGTACTTGAAAAAATAACTAGAAACAATAAAGGAAAGCTAAATAATATCACCCATAAAAAAATCTATTATTGCACTCCACTGTTTTTTAATGCTTGCTCTAAAAAATTATTGACATGCTCAATATCTCCCTTTTAATTTCTCAAGTAACTTCCAGAGAATGTACGTGAGGTAGATAATAAAAGAGATAATAAGTGGTTCATGAAAGATGATGAAGTTGAATTTAAGAAAATACTTTTAAAACCCTTTTAATAAATGTTGCTTGTTTCAAAGCTCTTTTCGGTTCACAGTGCAGGAACAAGATGGCAACATTAACGGAGATTCAGAATAGATTCAAATATAAAATGATGTTATATGATGTGTAACCTTAAAGAGGGATGTTCTCCCTGATTTGATGATCTGCTTCCTATGCTTCGTGACCTTGAAATATTATCTTGATTCTATTCACCTCTGTTTTTGATTTATGATTTCCAAATTCAAAACTAGATCTGATAAATTTATCCTGATTCTTATACACATTCTTCTTTATGGAGATTGTTTTTTCATTGTGAAACTTGTTTTTCCTGATCCTTGTTTATAATCCTGCTACAAATTAGTCATTCTGTTGCCCTCCATCTAATGTTCCCTAAAACAGCATAACTTTTCACCAAGTACATTACTCACCCAAATGGATCATAAAACTAATAAAAGTCCAACAGACTTTTGAGACTGTCAACAGACTCTCAAGGTGTCCAATGGTTGTAAAATAAATAATAATACATTTATTACAATCACAAGGATTATAGCTTAGGAGCAGAGTTCCAGTTTTGGGGTTTGGGGAATTGGAATAGAAATAAAATCCTGGAGAAACCAAGAGAGAAACTCAGGCATAGCAGCAAGAAGACATAAATTCTCTTCCTACAATTTTTAAGTGGATCCTGAAACTGAAGTTTGGCCATAATAAACAGGGTTCAAACAATATGACCTGTAGACTGATGGCATCAAGGTTGATTCGATGCTGAGTCCAAAGAGAAGAACCAAGTTCTTTTTGTTATTTGTCCCCAGAAGATGGCCTAGTTGCAGGGCCTTGGGTCAATGTGAAACCAGCCTCCAGAAGTTAAGCCATTGCAGAATGAACAGCATGGTAATGAGGTAAGAAAAGGGACAGGTCCCCAAACCCTCAATCTGTAAGATACATGAATGGGAGGGGCACCAGGGATTTTTAGGGCAGTGAAACTACTCTGTGTGATACAATAATTGTGAACACACATCATTCATTATACATTTGTCCAAACCCATAGAATATACAACACCAAGAGTCAGCCATAATGTAAACTCTGGACTTTGGTTGATAATGACATGTCAATATAGGTTCATCGATGGTAACAAATGTACCATCTAGTGAGGAATGATGATAATGGTGGAGGTTATGCATATGTTAAGGCAGAGTGGGAAATCTATGTCCTTTCCTCTCAGTTTTGCTGTGATCCTAAAACTGCTCTAAACAATAAAGTCTATTAAGAGAGAGAGAGAGAGAGAGAAAGGTGAAACCAGCAACAGAATAATAAAGATGAGGGAAGATGATTCTAGAGGGAAGATTTTCATTGATCATGTTCCCCAGTGTCCTAGAACAATGGAGGAAAACATTTAATGCCTTGGGTATGTCCCCAATTTTTTCACTTTACTACCATTTTAGAAATTCAGAGCTAATAAACTCTTGACAATAGTATTTCAGTCAAGTACTAGCTGGCTTCCTTGAGTTCAGTCTCTCCTTCCTCCAATCCACATGCTACACTGCTTCTATGTTTATGTTTCACAAATCTCTAACTTCACCCCCCGCCCACCTGAATTTCTCAATAAACTCCTGTTACCAGATGAAGTCTAATTTTTCAACATGTCATAGGAGGTCTGAGCAGGTTGAATGTTGCAGTCACCATTTAGTTTACAATCGAGGAATAGGTAAAATAATATTATGAATAAAACATACATACAAATGTGTCCCTTCGAGAAATGGGGAGTACAGTAAGGAAACAAATTGTACAACGTGAAATACAATAAAATATGATAGATAATAAATTAAACAGTAAAGCAGAAATAGGAGGCAATCAGATTAATTCTAAGAAAGAAATTGTCTCCTGATGAGGGCCTTGTAAAGGAACATGAGTATCATCAGACTAGGGGTTGGGAAAAATTGCTTAAGCAAAGATTAAGCCCGGCTGAAGCAGTGAGCTTAAAATGTGTTCATTTTGAGGAAACAAAGTAGACAATATAGGTAATCTGGGGCCAAAATAAAGAGTATGCCATGTTTTGATTTTACAAAAATACATATAACTTCTTAAAGAATAGGAAGTCTCAATGAGCTTTTGAGATCAAGCCAAATGATAAAATCAGCATTCCACAACTCAAATACTCAACAATTTGAGTTTCAGTTATAGGTTGGGTTTGCCAGAGGAATTAAAGAGAGTGGATTCAGTTTACTCCAATCTGACCAGATGGACTTAGATGGGTATAATAAAATCAAGTGCTGATTTTAAAATAAATACTAATAACAATGATAAGAATAGTAAAACAAGGCTATTAATTAGAGGAGACAGAGGAGGAGCAGTAGATAATGGGATGAAAGCTTTGCCCAGGCTCATTACAAAGGAATATGTCCCCAGTTCAGGCATTTTTCCTCAGGATGGACGTGACTGGTGGCAGAAATGATATTAGCGGTTATTGAATTCTGCTTTTGCTGTTAGTGCCTGTCTTGGGTTTCTAGTACAAAAGGTCCAAGTTGAAGCTCAAAACTTAGACAAACCAGCAAACTTTGCATTCCAATAATCCCACCCACATGCTCACTCCTGTTCCTTCTGCTCCCCTTACTACCACCAGAGAGAAAGGTCTTTTCTCACTGATTTATTGACTCTTCAGGACTCTTTTTAAAAGCCAGCGCCAATTTCAGGTGTACAGCAAAGTGATTCAGTTATACATATACATGTATCTATTCTTTTTCAAATTCTTTTCCCATTCAGGTTATTACAGAAAACCTGAAACTAACACAGCATTGTTAATCAAATATACTCCAATATAAAATTTAAAAAATGTTTTATTCCATTAAAAAAAAGAATTTCATTTTGCATGACTCTGCCACCTCAGGACTCAGAGCAGAAGCATTTTTAATTAAAAAATGTTAAAAATAAAACTGTTTAAATTCCAAAAAAAAAAAAAAAGCCAGTGCCTAATTGTTAGCGGCTCAACTGTTTACTAAAAGAGCAAACGTTTAGGGGAAAAAATGGATATGAAAACACTCTGAATGTATCACTCAGTGATGATTCCAAGACGGTCATTTTTGTTTTTCATCACACAATTTAGACTCATACACAAAGTTGATCTTTCCTTTCCTTTACCTTCTAGTGCAGTGCTTAGGATTATGGACTCTAAAATCAGACCACCTGAGAGGTCACATCTTAGCTCCGTTACCTACCGGTCATGTACTCACATGACGCAGATAGGTAACCTCGCTGACATCAGTTGCCGTATCTCTAAAACGGCAAGAATGATGGACTCCTCTTCATAGTTTATTCTGAGGAGTAAAAGACTCAATACTTGAAAAAAATTAAAATATTGCCAGGGACACAATGTAAGAGCTGGCAAGATGAGGAAAAATCACAAAATGCAATTTATCAATACGTAATTATTTCTATTGTCCCTTCTAGGAAAACAAAGGTCATCAACGCTCTCCGCATTGCTACAGTCAATGGTCAACTCTTCATCCTACTCGACCCACCAGCACTGGCTCGCTCACCCGGCTTCCCTTATACCTCGCTCTCTGGATCCCCACCTGCCACTGCTTCCCTGGCCCATCATGGCAGATTCTGCCTTTTCACACAATGTCTCAACAGTGCAGTGCCCTAACATTCAGCACTCAGACCTTTCTCTTTTCTCCTTATGTGATTTCACCCAGATCCTGATTCACAAACCTTTCATTAAATGATGTCTCCTAAATATAAGTATCCCAGATAGAACTCTCTCCTGAACTTAAACTTCATGCATCCAATTACCTATTGAAAATCACCACGTGGGTGACAAATAGATAGCCCACAATTAAATTCTTCCTAACTGCAAATCAGAGCTTTCCAACACCTGTTATACCCACAGGTTTCCTGATCTTACTTTACAACTACATCATCCTTTTTGTAGTTTAGGATAAAAGCCTTGAAGACATTCTGGGTTCCTCTTTACTCTAAAGCTGTATGTCTAAACTGCCAGTAGATTTTGTTGCTTCTGTCATCAACATACACCCCAAATCTGACCACCTCTTTAGCATTTGCACTGCTATTCGGATCCATCCTGGTCCAGGCCATTGTTATCTCTTGCTAGGATGATTTGGATAGCCTCCAAATTGGTCTCCTTCCTTTTACCTTCCCCCCAACAATCAGTTCTCAACTCAGCATCGACTGGTGCTTCTAAAATATCATTTCATTCACAACACTCCTCTGCTTACACTATTCCAATGGCTGTCCTTTTCACTCAGAGTAAAAACTGAAGCCTCTCCCTGAACCTACAGGGTCTATCCTGACCAGCACCTCTTACTTCTCTGAATATCTCTCTTGGTCTACCTTTAATAACTAATAAATGATGAGAATGAGAATTCCTGGCATATGTAAAATGAGTAGATTAGCCAATACATACAATTTATCTATAATATAGAATAAGAGGACCAGCATGATGTATGGTTTTGAAAAAATGATTAAAGTTTTTATTATTTTGACTTTCTTATGCCAACTTTGAAGAAAATGAGTTTGCTACCAGATGAAAGAAAAGGGAAGGGAAGGGAGAAATTGAGAGAGAGAGAGAGAGAGAGAGAGAGAGAGAGAGAGAGAGAGAGAGAAAGGAAAGAAGAAAGGAAGCTAGATCTATACATATAAACACAGCTGTATACCAATAAATATAAAGTTATTTTACACACTATTCTTGTTTTTAAAACACACAAAGCAACAATTTATTCCAAGATAAATTACAGTCACAGAGGTATCTCAAGTGTTTGTAAAACCACCTATACATTTAAACAAATTGTAAAATATGTTAAAGAACATCAACTATCTCAAGGATGATATCTACTAACATACAAGAATTCCCTAACTAAGGAATTCTTACTGATTATGACCGTCATTGTAATTAACATCTCCTGAAATAAGTTATCTATAAACAGAGAACTTGAGTACAGTTTGCCAATGTCCACTTTTACTCATGAATGAGTTTTACTCAGAATCCCACATAAATTGATCATTCTATGCAAACACATAACTACTGATGGAGTTGTTTTCTTTGTATTTGAGATGGAGAGGAGCAATCCTGTCCAACTGCCATACTTGTGGGTTATTAATTAATTTCATATCCACCATTATTAAAATATTATTACTCATGGTTGAATGTGTTAATGAAAAATAGCTACTTGTCACAGGCAAATATTATCAAAAGAACAATAAGGCAATGAAAGCCACACAGCCAAAAATGTAATCCACTTGTCACTTCATTGAAGAATTCAATAACGCTGGAGACATGCAATCGTGGGAGAAACATTCAGGACAAACAATAATAATATTCTGGATTTATTTTTCTTTAGATACTCAAAAAAAATTTGTAATACTTAAAATGTTGGGAAATATAAGATAATATTTCCCATGCATGGAAAATTTGAGAAATAAAGCTAAATTTAGAAAAGAAACACATATTCTGATAAAATATACTGGGGGAATTAGTTCAGGCCATAGGATAAATTGATCACATAAATCTCTAGCAAAATATATTAATAGCTACAGTAAAATCCAATAAAACAAAATTAGTATCCTTATGCCTCAAGGCACATTCGACTTCTCTCACAAATCTGTTTCCAACACCATTTCAGCTTGATGCCCTCTGTCTGCCAAGAAAGTTTGTCTTTAAGACTTTCTTCTCAAATAAGGAATCTTTTTAACACTGAAAAACTTTGTATTAGAACTGTACAAAGCTCATTTTGAATAACCATTTGGACAGATAACTAGAGAAAAACTTTCTTTTCCTTGCTTTCCTATCATTAGCCTAAAAACAAAAAACTAAAACCATAATAATGCTCTTAATTCTGGCAGTTATGCCCCATTTGTATGTCCATTAAATGAAATAATGTAATGAAGATTTTTTGCAGACCGTAAGGTTATAAAATGGTAGGCGGTATGATTTTCATTTTATTTACAAGAAAACACCTAAGACAGGGACTCTGTTATGTATAGCTGGCCAACAAAACATTGCTACCTGTCCTAAAATAGAAGTTTAGATTAATAGATTTGCTATCTTTTCCAGAATACTCTTTTAGTGCTCTATTTAACCACTTGATCTGCTTCCAAAGTAGGTAAATTTATTTTGTTAAGCAAATATTAGAATTACTTCTTAGCATAATCATGTTATTAACTTATTATTCAAAAGCTGACTTAAGTAGTTAAATAGCTCATCTTCAGAATGCTTTGCATGAAAGATCCACATTATTTTTCTTCTGGAATAAGAACAGAATCCATATCTTCTCACAAGGATGAGGAGGGTGATAACAGTCCTCAGGGTGAATAACAATGAAACACATACACCTTTCTCAGAAGCCAACCCGATTCAACAGGTACATCACGTTACTTTCATCTTTCCAATTATGTGAAGACAAGCTAATTTGTAGTGATGCGTTAGGAGAAAAGTTAATAACTTTGGTCTCCTCAGAAGTACCTATATGTGTAGCAAAAACACAAAAAAACAACAACAAAAGAAGTAAAAACCACCCACTCTTTTGTTGTTCTCTGTGTGTCTCTGTTGTACAGATATGAGGCTTAACATCTTGTGTTCTGACTGAGTGTCTTGTTGGCCTAAGGTAAGGACAGCTTTCCTGTGGCTATCACTGAAAAGCCATGGTATTCATTATAAGGCAGAGACAGATATTGGGAGAGGAAGCAGTAACTCAGAAGGAGGGCTTTACATAACAAAATGGAAAGTCATTTTGTTTTCCTTGGTTCTCACTCTTTAGAGCTTAGACATCAAGGATTCCAGGTAAAGTGAGGCCGTTTCTTGGTGATGGGTTGAAAGACCATACTCTTCCATGGAGGCAAAGACCATGGCTGAAATATTCCCTGTTAAGAACCTTAAGGAATAGTTGAGTAAACCATGTGGTTGATGCTGTTTCTAACTGCATTTTATTTATATTTTCTTGCCTTTTTCAAAACTTTAACAAAGTCCTATTAAAATATTTTAGGCTGGCCTATACTTTGCTACAAAGGTGGGGCATTTCTGGCCCTCATGTCTCAGGTCAGAGGTAAAATACAAAGAAGCAATTTTGCTAAAATCAGGATGATGGTGACAGTGGTAACTTTCTCCCCCAGTTAGGAGAAAAGGAAATAGTTACTCCATTGCATGATATGTTGCTAAAAGACCAGTGGGTTTCCTCTCAGCCAAAGATAAATGGGTTTTATGGAAAGGAGGTGCTTTTTTGTTGTTTTAAATAGGTTTCGTTTCTTTTTATAACACCCTAAACCTAGGTCTTTAAGGAGTAGGACTAGATGGAAATGTTTTCGATATTTTGGGATTAGTCTTTCATGGATTAGCATGTGATTTGGATAAGTTTTAAAACGATGTTTACAGATTCAGGACGATATCCAATCCATCAGGAAAACCCTTGGGTTCTACCTTTAAAATAGATTCGGAATCTAACCTTCTCAACAGCTCCCCTCCCACTACCTCGAAATCTACAGCCCTCCTACTGGTCTACCTACTTCCTCATTCTCCCCTACAGTCTGTTCTTAGCATAGCAGCCTGACGATCACTTAAAATGTAAGCCATCCCATCCCATTCCTTTAGTGGAAACCCTGAAAAGCCCTCTCCATTTCAGTCATGCCAGATTTGTACTGTGGAACCAAAGGAGATCTCTGACCTGACTCCCAGATCCCACCCTTGATGACTCTTTTCACTCATTCTGCTCCAGCCACAGTGACCTCCTTACTCTTCCTCAAATATACCAAATGTGCTTCCTTTTGTATTAACTGTTTTTCTGCCCATAAAAAATCATCTCTTCTCCCACATACCTGTAAGGCGAGCTTCCTCCTTCAAGTATTGGGTTGGCCAAAAAGTTGGTTTGGGTTTTTCTGTAAGATGGGCAACCCAATATTTGATTAAATGTCACCTTCTCAACAGGACTTATCCAGACCAGCCTATATAAAACTGCAACTCTCCTCATCGACATCCACATTTTCACCTTGTTCTAAGTTTCCATTTTCCTATTATGCAATATAATGTCTTTATTATGATCAGTATTTATCACATGTTGTCTATATCCCCAATTTAAGGGCCATGAGGGGAGAGATTTTTATTTTGTTTACTACTGTGCCTAAATCATTTTAAACCATGTCAAACACATAATAAGTACTCAAAAAATTGTTGTTTAATAAAGTTAAGGACACAACAAAAGAGGATTCAGACAAGCCCAGAACAGACGTCACCCTAATCCTAACAAAGATACTAAATTACTGCAAGAAAGAGGTTTTTCTCACTCATTCTTTTCACTCATATTTATTGGTCTAACTACAAGCCAGTTAGAGTTCTAGGTGCTGGGGATACACTGATAAACAGAAACTAACAGAGTCCCTAACTGCATGAGTTTATATACCAGTGGGGTAATCAAAAATTCTAAAAAACACAAAAGTAAATCTCCTTTGTTATAATAGTTAGGGTGTTACAGGGAGATATATACTTTCATCAAAATTAAAAACTTGTGCTTCGTAGAATACCATCAAGAAAGTGGACAAAATAATCCATAGAATAGAAGAAAATATAAGGGACTTATATCCAGAATACATAAGGATTTACAATTCAACAAAAAGACAACTGAATTTTAAAAATTGGCCAAAGATCTGAATAGAAACTTCTCCAGAGATGATATACAGGTAACTAAAAAAACATGCTCAACATCTTTAGTCATGAGGAAAGTGCAAATCAAACCTATAAAGAGATATCAATTCACACGCACTAAAATGGGTATGAACACAAAGGCACATAATAACAACTGCTGGTGAGGATATGAAGAAATCAGAACCCCATACAATGTGGGTGGGAGGGTAAAACGGCACCATGCTTTAGAAAATAGTGTAGCCATTCCCCATAAAGCTCAACATAGAGTTACCAAATGACCCAGAGATTTCACTCGAATGTATATGCCACAGGGAACTGAAAGCAAATAGCCTCAAAAAACCTGGTCAAGAATGTTCATAGCAGCAATAATGACAATAGCCAGAAATGGGGGGAAAAAAAGTCCATCAACTGGTTAATGGATAAGCAAGTGTGATATAATCATAAAATAGAGTATTATTTGTCCACAAAGAAAAATGAAGTATCAATACAGTTAGTCAACAGAAAAGGCATAATCTTCCATCAGGATAATGCAAGACCGCATGTTTCTGTGATGACCAGGCAACAGCTGTTACACCTTAGCTGGGAAGTTTTTATTCATCTGCCGTATTCTTCAGACATTTCACCTCCGGATTTCCATATATTTCGGGTCTTTACCCGAAAAAATTTCGATTCCCTGGAAGACTGTAAAAGGAACCTGGAACAGTTCTTTGCTCAAAAAGATAAAAAGTTTGGGGAAGATGGAATTATGAAGTTGCCTGAAAAATGGCAGAAGGTAGTGGAACAAAAGGGTGAATACGTTGTTCAATAAAGTTCTTGGTGAAAATGAAAAATGTGTCTTTTATTTTTACTTAAAAACCGAAGGCATGTTTTGGCCGACCCAATAGTATTGATACCATAAACCAAAATCAGTTTCAAACAGACAAAAGAGTGAATATTTAAATAAATGATTAAAAAATAAAATGAATATTTAACTTGCTGATTTGGAAGCAATTTATTAATTACTAAAGCAACAAAAAAAATTACCAAAAAAAAAAAAAACCTGAAGACCTGAATGCACAGTAACTAAAGCTTCTTAATGCCAAAAAAGAACTTAAATAAAATCAACATAAACATTTTTAAATGAGAAAATATGACAAGGTTAATGTGTTTGTATACACACACACACAAACACACACATATCCCCTTAAAAAAATAGGAAAATGTAATAATGAATAGGCAATTGGACGAAAGAGAAAATATTCCACTTCTGTAGTTACTAAAGTGATTGAAGAAAAACATGCTCTAATATGTGAAAAATATGTTTCAATATATTGTGCACTGCTCATGTGTGGGTACAGGGAATATAAACTGGTTCGAACATCTGGAAAACATTCAACAGTTTGCATCAAGAGACTGAAAAATGTGTATACTATTTGACTTAATTATTCTAATTCTGACACCTTTCCTAATTACATCACCACATATTTGGTATCAACATAAATGAGTTTTCTGAAACATAAATAATAATTGTAAAGGCTATTAGGGCATTCACATCTTTTAAATATGTTCATAGTTTATATTTTCCCCCAACTCTTCCAAGTATTAAAAGTTCAAAGAAACAAGTTTAAACAAAATATTATTTATACTTTTTTAATCTTTACACCTCTATATGTTATCAGTTTGGGAAGATACGGTCAGTAAGTTTATGAAGAAACTTAAATTATAAATGAAGCTTATGAGTCTGAAGTACACATCTTTAAATTACAGGCACATAAATCGATACAGGACAAAACTACTTTGAAAGGAGCAATGAGGTGAAACTTAATAGTAATTAATTTGCGTTTGCTTAAGTTCAAATGCAAATTAAAAGTAAAGGACTTCTTCAGGTCATTGTTTCCATGCTATCTAACAATGATCACATTGTTATGAAAGAGGCATCATTTTTCTGACATGTGATATTACTTACAAAAAACAAATACTGAAAGAGTAAATTGTACAGAACGCTTTTTGGTTAAATCATTTAAATGAGGTTATTACCTCTTTTGGTCCTATATCCTCCCCCCACACTCCCCCAAAAATTCAAATATTTTAATCTTCAGGCAAATTCACACATGAAAATGAGAGTAATATTTAATTCAAATCCCATCCTTCTCCTCAGCCACAAACACGTTTTTAAATTTTATAATGGCAAAAGGCATTGAAAGAGCATCAACAGCTTATTCTAATCTAAGTTTAAGTTTCCTGATTGCTGGTTACAAGCCCTCATTCCTTAGATACTTTATAAGAATTTGTTTTTATGAGGATAAAAGCCCAAGCACAATTTTTAAAAAGACATTTACACATTACAGCCTTCTGAAAAATTGAATCAGCTGACCTTCACATCCTTTCATTCTCATCTAAGCTATTTTAAAAATTGGCTATTTGGGGTTTGGCTTTTTAAATTTTTTTTTTGTAATTTACAGTGTATATTGGTACCAGTTAGATTGTCTTGCCCATATCATTTTTATTCCAAATCTATTTCCCCTGAGCAGTTAAAACCACAATATCACATTTATCACTATCTATTTTTTATTATTCCTCAACCTTGTAGCTATGCATCACTTCTTTGAATTTCTCTCATTAAAAGTAATACATATATATGTTTTAAACTTGTAAATACATTTCATGTCATATACTATTGGACTAGCAAAAATGATATTAATAAATCGACCCGTGTTTGCAGGCCTTCCGTCCCCCTCTTTTCTCACCCTCTCTCTTTCTCTCATTTAACTCAGCATCCTCAAAGTGTAGAAACGATTGGATTTTCATTAAGTCAGCAAAATGTCTTTACACATTACAATGAGCAGCTATCACTTAGGAAATGTCAATAACCATAGATGTCAACCTGTGCTGATTTGCTTCCATTGAAGCACAGACAAAACTCTTCCTCTGGATTTATTAGCTATTCATACTGGGAACATTCAAATACAATTAAACTTCTGAGTATGGACATGGGTCATAAGGAGTGTGGGAAGTGCACTGTGTTGAATGTAGAAGCTGTGGCTTCTAATCATGGCTTGGTCCCTGACCAGCTCTGAGACACTCAGCAGACCAGTTACAAGATCTTCCTGGATCTCAGTTCCAACTATAAAAATGGTATTTGGTCATGATTTCAAAATTGTTATTCAACTATTGTTGAGGAAATATAATCAAGAACACAATCTTCTTCCAGCTCACAGAAATCACATAACATAAAATTATATATACACACATATATGGCTATATATGTGTGTATATATGTGTATATATACACACATATATCTATGTATGTATATAGAGAGAGATTTATTATAGGAATTGGCTCACACGGTTAGGGAAATTGGGAAGTCCCACCATCTGCCATCTGCCAGCTGGACAACCAGGCAAGCTGGTCAAACTGGACTTGAACTGGTGTAATTCACTCCAAACCCAAAGGTCCAAGAACCAGGGGCACTGATGTCCAAGGGCAGGAGACAACAGATGTCCCAATTCAAGTAAGAGAACGAATTCACACTTCCTCTGACCTTCTGATCTGTTCAGTCCCTCAGTCAATTGGATGGTGCCCCCCTGCGCTGGTGGGGGACATCTTTTTACTCAGCCTACAGATCCAAATGATAATCTCTTCCACAAACACCCTCACAGACACGCCCAGAAATTGTATTATCAGCTGTCTGTAAATTATGTGTACCAGCTACATTATACCAGTCAAGGTGACACGTAAAATTAACCATCACATAATAACAACAACAACAAAAAAGTTCTTGCCATGGTCTATAATGTATTAAGAGATGTCTATGTGTGTGTCTAAGACAGAAATCTGTGGAATAGTGATGGGATAAAAATACACAAAGGGCTTTCCTGGTGGCGCAGTGGTTGAGAATCTGCCTGCTAATGCAGGGGACATGGGTTCGAGCCCTGGTCTGGGAGGATCCCACAGGCCGCGGAGCAACTGGGCCCATGAGCCACAACTACTGAGCCTGCGTATCTGGAGCCTGTGCTCTGCAACAAGAGAGGCCACGATAGTGAGAGGCCCGCGCACCGCGATGAAGAGAGGCCCCTGCTTGCTGCAACTGGAGAAAGCCCTCGCACAGAAACGAAGACCCAACACAACCAAAAAAAAAGTAATTAATTAATAAACTCCTACCCCCAACATCTTCTTAAAAAAAGAAAAATACACAAAACAAATGGGTAGGAATCTATCAATTATGGACATATCATGAAAGGTCCAGTGTGATGAGAGACAATCAGGAAGTAAGTGAAAGGGAGGGAGGGCAGAATAAGAGTGTGAGAGGCCACTCCAATCCTGGAAAGGTCAGTAACAATTTTAGGGCTTCAAGGCTTTTACTTAATCACACATCTTCACTGAGGCTGCTTGTAGTATAACTATATTCAATTAAATCTATGTTCCTTCTAAAATCATAGATTCAATAAAAAAATTTTTTTGCTCCACTACTCATCTTTCATTGATGAAACCATACATTTCTTCAGAAGGACAATGTGATAAGGCAGAGAATCAGTGTGTGATTTAGACAGAAAATGCTACACAGCCCCTGAGGAAGTATACAGCAGCTTCTTTCTAAGATTTGTTTCCTTTTTTGCATTACTCTGGGGCCTTCTTTTCAAGGAAAAAAGACGAGCTTATTGTTCAGTCAGGGAAGGAAAGAGCCATACATTCAATAAACGTTGATTTCTTATAAAGTTTTTAAAGTGCAGGTATTTTTTCGATGTTTTTTTGTGTGTAATTTTACACAAGGGAATTTGTATATCTGTTCTCTGCTGTTACATCTAGAGTGTCATTTCTTCTCCTGTTATGAGGTACATGGAACCTATGAAAAATACAGAAAGCATTCAGCATAGACTGCGTAACATACATAAAGAAACGTATTTAGTGTAGATTGAGACAGATTTGATTTAAACCACATCACTACAACCACAACATCGACACACACATTACACAACCATGCCTGCAAAAAGGAAGAAGAAAAACATAGTCAAAGGAAATGCTTTATGACCTGTTTTACCTACTTTAAGACGCTGACTATTGAAAATTCTGCTGCCTCAGAACTAGGTTAACTACTTAAAGTTGTGTAAATGTTACTGATTATTTCTGTTCTTTTTCATACAATTAACATAAACGTGATCTATGTTGGTAATTTTTAAAAACACGCACACAAAGGACCTCAGGCAGCATTAAAATTGCTGATCTGCAGTTTGCTCCCAGGAAAGCAGAGCTCATTCTTACATACCCTGAGGGTGAGCGAGTTTAGGATATTTTACTGAATTCACAAGTTAAGGTCTATAAAAGAGAACATTTAGAAATTAATGCTAAACTCTAAACAGGTTTGGATGTACCACACTAGATCTCAAATGATATGCAAAGGTTTTCTTTAGGAAAAAAAAAAAAAAGCAATAGCATAATTTATAAAACTACTTTCAAATTATAGGCATTGAAAAGAACTGTTCACCAAGCTACTCTCCAATTACAGTTGACCTGCAAACAAAGCACAAGAGATTCCTAAAGGACATAATCTAAGGAGTGGTTCTCAAACCCATTGCATATAAAATCATCCCAGGAATTCTTATGTCAGACAGGGCCCCTTGTCTAAAGAACGACTGGGTTATGATTGGCATTGTAAGCCTAGAATATTCAGATGTTAGCATTATATATATATCCTTCCCACATCCCCATACACAAAATACACTAAGGACAGAGAATACCCGAGGAAATCAACCTTTTCCCAATGTCTGATAATGGTATTGTCTAACCAGAGCTTTATGGATCCAGTTGAGGAATAGCATTGAGACTTGATGCTAAGCTAACACACTGGGGTGAGAAGGGGAGGGTGGGAACTAAAAACAGAAGGACTAGATGTTGGGACAAAACACCCTCCAAAAGTTGTTGTTAAACTGGTTTGGGCCTTACCTTCTAGGCATCTCCCCATCAATGAGCCCCTTCGACCACCTCAGCTGTGGTGAAAATTCTCTGAAATCCTCAATGACAGAAATTTCTCCCGGTCAGGAAATAAGGCTTTGGTGCCTCTCCAAGCTGTTTCGTTTCTGCCTCTGAATGATGCAAACTCCAAGTTCAGTTTATTGGTTCACAAACTGGTTCCCAGACTCAGAAGCGAGGAGAGACCAAGAAAGAGGCAGCCACTCCAGACTGGGAGGGGGCAGGTTTAATAAGCGGGGAACGGACACGGGAGGCTTGTCTTGGGCGCCCCTAGATGCGCAGATCTCCACAGACCCGCCAGAACCTTAAGAGTTGACTGGTGTCCCTCATTTTATTGTGCTTCAGAGACATTGTGTTTTTTACAAACTGAAGGTTTGCGGCAACCCTGTATTCAGCAAATCTATTGGCGCCATTTTCCCAGCAGCATTACTTTAAAATTAAGATACATATATATATATGTATTTTATATGTAAATATATATATATATTTTGTAGACATAATGTTATTGCACACCTAACAGACTACAGTATAGTGTCAACAACTTCTATATGCACCAAAAAAATTCGTGTGACCAAAAACCTCGTGACTCGTTTTATTGTGATATCCACCATCCCGACGGTCTCAACAACACACTGCTCTCCCAAGGCTGCGTGCTTGAAAACAGCTTCTGGTGTGTGAACAATGGGCAGAACGTACATTCCAAGTACAGGGAGCAGGGAAGGAGCCTCCAATGGCCTTGCGTCAACTGCTCGTCACATCCTCTCAATTATCTGCTTCAACAATTTTCCCAATTTGAGATAGACGCTTAGAAACAGATTAAAAAAAATAAATTTCCTTAACTACTGAGGTGAAGAGAGAAAAGCTGTATTTTAGATTCCTGATAGAATTACTAACAAAATAATGTACTATTCACCTGTACCGACCCTAAAATTATACGTTCCACTCTCCAAACTCTAGTTCTGACCAACATTCAAAACATGGAAACAGGGGCTTCCCTGGTGGCGCAGTGGTTGAGAATCTGCCTGCCAATGCAGGGGACACGGGTCTGAGCCCTGGTCTGGGAAGATCCCACATGCCGCGGAGCAACTGGGCCCGTGAGCCACAATTACTGAGCCTGCGCGTCTGGAGCCTGTGCTCCGCAACAAGAGAGGCCGCGATAGTGAGAGGCCCGCGCACCGCGATGAAGAGTGGCCCCCGCTTGCCACAACTAGAGAAAGCCCTCGCACAGAAACAAAGGCCCAACACAGCCATAAATAAATAAATAAATATAATCAAAAAAAAAAAACAAACAAACATAGAAACAGGGTCATGTCAGTTATAAAGAAACAAACCCAAATCAAGGCTGGAGAATAACGGATTACTTCCATCTCCTGTCCTCCATTATTTCGGTACAGGTACCTTCACTCTAAAATCAAACATGGAGACTTCTGCTTCAGGCCATCTCAGACATCCTAGAACTGAAATGACCTTCCTGCTATTAATAAATAGAAACTTTGGGGGCTTCCCTGGTGGCCCAGTGGTTGAGAGTCCGCCTGATGATGCAGGGGACACGGGTTCGTGCCCCGGTCCGGGAAGATCCCACATGCCGCGGAGCGGCTGGGCCCGTGAGCCACGGCCGCTGAGCCTGCGCGTCCGGAGCCTGTGCTCCGCAACGGGAGAGGCCATGACAGTGAGAGGCCCGCGTACCGCAAAAAAAACCAAACAAAAAAAATAAATAGAAAATTTGACAGCATATATAAGGAAACTGTTTTCAGACATTGGGCAAAAAACAGCACTTGACTGTAATCCCTAAAGGAAAGAAAATGAACGTGGTGAGACCTATCGTAACCCCAGATTTCTGCCTAAAGGCAAATCAGTCTCTCTTCCTTGAAGAGGAAGAGACCAGAGTTCAAGGAGGCTGAGACAGTCAGAATAGAGTACAGAAGAGAGAAAACTACGCAGAGACAGAGCTCCAGAAATCTGCTTACTGTTTCCCTTAAGTTTATTGCTGAAAGCTAAGATGCACAGGCAAAGAGTGAAACTCCATGAGGCCAGGTGAGAACACTAGGAAGCTATAAACTGATCTATTCTCAGAGCTCACCCCGGGAAAGGGAACATTCGAGTTCTAAACATCCAGAATAGAAAATGCTCACTGAACACACAGGGTATCCCTTAAAGACCACAGAAGAGTATCGCCTTAGTAATCAGGTTCAACAAGCCCTACGTGAAGATCACTCTATATCCACCTATGTAGAAAGAGTTCTAAGACAGTCTCCAACACTCCTGCCTCCAGTCATACATGCTTTGTACTAACCCCTTCCCTTCAGTGGGGGTGGAACACTAACCACTTAACAAAAAAGTTACATTTATTTATAATGTAGAAACTCTCTGCAAACCAGGAATAAAAATAAACTTCCACAAACGATAAGAGTAAAAATCAATGAAATAGACAATGAAAAGATAATCATGAAAATAAATGATATCAAAAGTAAATTCCTTGAAAAAATCAGTAAAATTGATAAAACCTGAACTAGACTGATCAAGAAAAAAGAGACGATATAAATTATCAACATCACAAATAAAATGGGTAATATCGTTAGATACTAGAGACATCAAAAGACTAATAAGGGAATATTATGAACAATTACAAGCCAATAAATTAAACAAATTACTTATCTTAAAAGCCAGAAAAATTGACTGAATAAAAAAAGTAGAAAATTTGAAGAGCTTTATATCTGTTAAAGAAATTGGATTTCTTTACTTAAAGATTTCTCTTAATTAAAACAAAAAAACTTTCCAAATCCCAGATAAGCGTCCACAAAAATAAATAAATAAATAAATAAATACATTTAAACAGCTGACATGCGAAAATAAAATTTAAAACCTCTAGGCTCAAATGACTTTATTGGTTAAAAAAGAAAAAAAGGAAAAATATCCAACAACCATCGCAATAACTCCCAGAAAATTCGGGATAAAAGGGAACTTTTTTAACTTGATAAAGAATATCTATAAAAAACCTAGAGCTCACATCACATTAAACATGGAAAAAGAATAATTTCCCACTAAGATCAAAAATAAAACAAAAATACTCACTCTCATCTCTTTTACTCAATTTTATTAGCATACAAAAAGGAGGGAAATTGAAATAAAATTCAAACAGGTTGGGAATGATTTCATGATCCTGCATAGAGAAAAAGCTAAAGAAATATACAAGAAACGTAACAGAATTAATAAGTGAATTTAGCAAGGTGTAGAGTATACAGTTGACAAAAATAAATATATTTCTAAATAAAAGCAGTAAAATAAAACTGGAAATTTAAATTAAAAAATTAATTTATCTTATAATAACATCCAGAAACAAGACATTCTTGTTCAACTTTGAACAAGACAGGTACAGTGAAAACTACAAAATATCGCTGAAATTAAAGATTTAAATCAGTGAAGAAATTGGGACTTCCCTGCTTGTCCACTGGTTTAGACTGCCAGTGCAGGGGGCCCAGGTTCGATCCGTGGACAGGGAACTAGATCCTGCATGCCACAACTAAGAAACAGTGCAGCCAAATAAATAAATAAATACTAAATCAATGAGGAAATACACCATGTTCAAAGACCGAAGAATGAAAATTGTTAAGATAGCAGTTATTTCAAAATTGGTCTTTAGAATCAATGCAATCCCAATCAGGCACATTATTTCTTCCCGTTCTCCCTTGTTATTGCCATTGATTTTCTTTCACTGTTCCATGTAAAAACCAAGGTTACGAAAGAGCGTTTCTGAGTCTATTGAGCTGGGAAGGAATAATGGTGACTTACTCTCAAGAAGCATCAGTGTTTAGGACGTGGGCAAAAAAAGGAGAAAATAGTGAGGGAGACTGATGGTAAATTATCAGAGCAATTGTAGAACAACTAATATGGAATGTTTCAAGAAGAAAAGTAAGGGGAATTATCATTTGCTGCAAAGAAATCCAGTAGAATGAAGAAGTGAAGAGAGACCACTGGTATAATAAAGGGGTTTTCTGGTATCCATAACAAACACCTCCAGAAATGTGTCCCCAATTGATGTGTCCTTTCCTTTGAGAATCATCCTTCATCCATCTATCCATAGGAATGTGTGCTTTCAGTCATATACATACTGTGCCCCATTAGCATAATTTGATGGTTGACTGGTGCTGTTCCGATAAAGTTCTCTCCAGATAAACTGGAGTTGCAATCCATCAAGTTCAGTTACTCGGTGTTGGATCATCTAGAGAATTTAAAAATTTTCAACTAAAAATTGAGCCTGTCACTGTATGTGTCAGAAAGAAAATTGTCAATATCAAAATGTCTCAAACCAGACTTCTAAAACTGACCATAACCTTGAATTTCCTATCTCAGTGAATATCGCTCTACACAAAATAGATTCATTTACTGTCATTTATTCAACCTTTTTAAAAATGTGTATTATACTTGTAGGGCACAAAATATGGTATATGTTAATTTAACCATATCAGTGATGTTGTTCAAACCTCCAATTTCTTCTTTATAATTTATGTATTTGATAATACTTTAACGAGAGTGGTCTATTAATGATTCTTCCAGTAACTGTGTGGTTGTCTTTTAAACTTGGATTTTCGATGGCTTTTGTCATAGATATTTTGCTCTTCATAGCTTTATGACTAGATTGTGTTCATCATGAATTATGCCTGAAGGAGTTATTGCATATAATGAGCCTTCAGTAGTGTATACTACACATAGGCAAAAGTGGCGATTACTGTCCTAGGAGTAAAAAATTACCCTCTTCGTCTCATGTTTTTGAAAAAGTTTTTCTTGAAGGAACACTGTGCACTTGTCACTGTGTCTGGCCTCGGAGATAGACTCTGTCCCCAAGGAGTTCACATTTTAGTGAGATTCAATACACAGCCTTATTATGGAATGTAATATTTTTTATCAATATAAAAATTAAGTTTTATTCTCTTAAATTTTATTTTGTCTATTATTAATTAAACTCCCATGTGTGTATCTTTCCTCTTGTTGGTTTAATAAATGTTTGCCCATTCTTTCAAAATTTTCAGTGTAACTCTGCTTTAGGTTTTTCCATTATGGGCAGCATATAATTGAATTTACTTTTGTTTTTGTTTTTTGACAAAATCTGTGAGCGTTTTTGTTTCAGTAGGGGACTTTATCCTGTGAACATTTATAGCAATAACTGATGTCCTTGGTTATATTTCTGTTTTACTGTTTTATGTTTTTGGTTTCTTAGACTTCCTTGTTGTTTCATTTATTTTCTGCCTGTTTATTATATGCGCAGAGCTCTTCTACTCTATGCAATGATTTGAAAGTTGAACTTTTTAAACATTCCAGTGCTATTTGTCTTTAAGTTTTCCAAAACCTATGTGAACCTACTTCTCCTAATATGAGAGTTAAACAAATATACAAAAATGTTCCTCTCTTACGCTGGAGGAAAATATATCTCTGATTTTTCTACCCCTCACCCATTTCTATTTTCTTGTGAAATCACTCTTGAAATATAAACCCAAATAATCATTATTTTATTTTTAAGAAATTATAAGTATTTCCCTTTTGTTTTATCCATCCCAATGGGAACTGATTTAAAAGTTTCATTTCATGTTAATATTTCAGCGATCGTAAGTAGTACTTAAATATTATGAAGCACTCATTCTTAAATTCTTCATTGGCGTTTATCTCAAGTTCAGTTGTTCAGCGGGAATAAGGCTTCAAGAGATTCACTCTAATCCCACTATCCCAGCACCCTGAAAGACATGTTTCCGAGAAAATCTTTTTTTGTTGCATTTACACATATATATCAACTTGCTTGGGTGTTGACACTTTGTTTCCAAACTGTTTTCTCTCAAAATTTTATGGCTGGTTATTGCTCCACTGCCTTCTGGAATTTCACGCGGTAGATGATTGTTACCATAGGATTTTTTTTTAAGTAACCAGATTTTGTTATTGTTGTTCTGCTTGAAAGCCACTAGGATTATTTTTTTTTTCTTGAGGCTGAAGATGCCACTAATATTTCTCTAGGCAAGGGTCTCTTTTTCAGTTTTGCCTAGAAAATAACAATCTCTTTCAAGCTTGAGATTTTATTTTTACTTCATTAAAGTTATCTTCATTCATCTTTCATTCATTCTGTTTTTTTAATTGCTTCTGTTCCATTCGTTTTGGCTTCTGCTTCAGGATTTTATTACAGAAAATATTTCTACTTATTATCTTTCTGCTCATTATCTTATCTTTTCCTCTGTATTCTGGAGTAACTTGTATACCATCTGACTCACTCAATTTTCTGTCAACAGCTCTATACTGATTTCCTGTAGTTCTCAAGTCTCTTGCTATATTTTTAGGATTCCTTGCTGTTCCTTCTCATTTCTGTTCTCTCTCTTCATCTCTGCTTGTCTCAGAAGCTCACCATCTTCCTCTGCTGTTCTGTTCCAAGCGTCATGCTAAGCACTGATCTTATAAAGATGAATACAACATAGCTCCTGACCGCAAAGGGTTCACATTCCAAAGAATGAGACAAACACACAACAGATAATTGGAAAACACTCTGATGATGAACTACTAGAAATGTGTAGAGAACATTATGAGTCCATCAAGACGAGGCCTGGTGGAGACACGAACACTCCCTGGAGACAAGCTGCAAAGGACAACTAGGATTTCACCACATGAGGTGGAAAGGGGAAGGCTCTCTAGACTCAAAGCATTTTGGACAAGTGCCAATAATACTTGTGTGAAACACGGTCGATTCGGTACTGGTGAGCCTCAAGTGCCGTGTGAGAAGTAATGAGAAATGAGGCAGGATATGCACATAAGTGTCTATTCCTGGAGATATCTATGGCAGGTAGGTTGGATTTACATTGTGGGTGGTGGGGAACCATTGGAAATCATAGGCTTTTATGCAGGACAGGATTTCAGAGAAATAAAACTAGAAGCAGAGAGATGAACTGGAAGTAGAATAGGTGTCTCCTTACCGTCCCTGCTCTTATACTTTGGGTCATTTTGTGAATATAAAGGGATTATTTATTTTTATTATATCTGATTTCTTATTCGATTTTCACAGATTCTTTACTCAGAGCTTTCAGAGTAATGTTCCCTTCCCTTCATAGTGCAGATTTTAATGGATTTCACATGCAGTTGATATATCTTTGCTCACTTTTGAATGAGGATGTTTCTTTTTAGGTCTGACTTTTGCCAACACAATAATACTAAAATGTCCCTAATCACCACTAACTTCATTTCTAACTCTAACTCCATTCACGTGATAGCTAGGAACATTTTTCTCTCAAATATAAACCAGGAGTAAATTATCATGCTACTACCTTCAGGCTTAATTCCAATAACTAATTTAGGATTATTCTAGAGTGACTATAGTGAACTATTAATTTCTGTCAAATTCTAAAACTCTGAAAAGAGAAAAAATGCTGAATAAAAGCAGTGGTCTCCAAACTGGTTTCATCAAAATATCCCATCAGAAACAGAAACAAAAAACAATAAAACACACACAGTATATGATACATGTGAGAGCTGATATATTAATAAGCTACTCTCCGATCTAAGTGTTCCTGTTCAGTCATGGAGTAAGTGCACTTTTTCTAGTTTAAACATCCCCTGTGACCCAAGCCAGAAGACAGATAAGTAGAAGTCTTCTGTTTCTTACCTTCTTATTTCCCTCCAAGTGTGCATAGGCAAGGAGTATGTTTATCATTCCAGCCCATCAGTTTTTCAATTAATTCTTGCGTAGCATGACTACTATTTTTAGGTTCCATTGCTGTGGTTTATTTTCATCACTTTCACGTGTAGGCAGACAGAAGGAGATTTTCATGAGCATTTTAGTTTGAACGTGGTATAGGACATATCGTATATGGCCACTCAACAATTCACCCAAGAATATCTGAAAGATCAACATTCTAAACTAAAAACCTGATCATATCACTCCCCTCATTAAAATCCTTCAGTGACTCCCAATCACCTACAGAATACAATTCAAACTCCTCCGTGGGGGATGTGGTCATTCATGACCTGGCTTCTGCCTTCTGTTTGAATATCACCTGTGTCCATTGCTCCAGACATACCCTGGCCTCTTATGCTTTGGAACTACTTTATTCCCAAACATCATTTACTCTTTAATGCCATATGTCTTGGCATATACTTCTTTTGCTGTAAGAAATAAGGGGAATCTACTATTCTCCTCTCCTGTCTGTTCGGCCAACAAGTCATTTTTCCAGAGAGCTAATATGTAAATCCCCACAAGAAATGGGCATTCCACCGAATATACATGATTTTATACATGTGTATGATGGTGTGTATACATAGATGTCTACACATACATACATACACATGTATGTGATTACATTAGACAAAGTATAATAGAGCTTCAAAAGAATGAAGACATCTTCAAGTAGTGTCTTCTCTCTGTCTCTCTCTGTCTCTCTCTCTCTGTTTTATAACATGGTACTATGTTATATATATAAGGGCAGTCAGGGAAGAAAGAAAAGAACTGATATGTCTGGTTCAGGCAGTAGGTTTAATATTCCTATTCTCTGGCTGTCTTCCTTACTAGACTGAACTTCTTCTAAATAGAGTTTTTGTCTTTGTCACTTTTATATTGTCAGGGTCTACTATATATCAGAAACATAGTTCATTATCTGATGAGATGATGAAGGAATGAAAGGTAGGGAAGCAAACTAAAAGGGAGTAACTATACATAGAAAATATTTTTCCTATGGAGGAGTCAAATATATTGGTAGGCTGAGAGGTTGGGCAATCTACTGATTCAATGCAGTTCCTATCAAAATATCAATGGCATTTTTCACAGAACTACAACAAATAACTTTAAAATCTGTATGGAAACACAACAGACCCTGAATAGCCAAAACAATCTTGAGAAAGAAGAACAAATCTTGAGGTATCACACTCCCTGACTTCAGACTATACTACAAAGCTACAGTAACCAAGACACTATGAACTTGCACAAAAAAAGACACACAGATCAGTGGAAAAGAATAGATAGCCCAGAAATAAATCCACACACTTATGGTGAATCAATCTACGACAAAGGAGGCAAGAAAATACAATGAAGAAAAGACAGTCTTTTCAATAAGTGATGCTGGGAAAACTGGACAGCTACATGTAAAAGAATGAAAGTACAACATTTTCTAACACCATATACAAAAATAAACTCAAAATGGATTAAAGATCTAAATATAAGACCAGAAACCATAAAACTCCTAGAAGAAAACATAGAAGGAAAACTCTTTGACATAAATTGTAGTACTATTTCGGAGGATCTGTCTCCTAAAGCAAACTAAACTTAAAAGCTTTTGCACAGCAAAGGAAACGATGACAAAACAAAAAGACAACCTACTGGATGGGAGAAAATATTTGCAAGGCATACAAATTTTTTCAATTAAACAGATAAATATTTTGAAGAACTTTTAGTAACTGAGTAGGGGTTGGTGGGAAGCAGCAAACTTTAAATTTTGACTATGTAAGACATAATATGTAGATTTTAACACCATCATTGAACTCACTTTAATGATGTTCCAAATATCAACATTTCTAAAATATTGATATTGGAAATATCAATATTTCTAAAAAATAGTTAAAGGAAAAAGCATCAAACCATGGATATATCTAATGTACTCAAAATACCATATTATTTGCACATATTAATTAATATTCTGCTTATCCCTCAATGAACTTGTAGTCATAGTAATAAAATCTGATAAAATATATTAGAGATAACCTAATCTAAAATATTTTTAAGAATGAGAATCCAAATGATTTCTGATTACTCCAGAAAGATCCCTGAGTATATGAAATGCGCAGTTTATTTTTATGAAGAAATATGCCAACCCACTGAATTACCACTCAGTCCTTTACAACTCTTGAACTAAAACTCTGTATTCTGTTGCTTCTTCTAAATTGGTTTCTATATAATTCCCAGAATCCAGGCCTGTAAACTAGGGCTTGTCTGTATCCTCTTTTACAATGTAGACAAGGCAGCATTTTTGTCTCTTTTAGTAAGAACGTTAGGTCTCTTTGGAGGATTATTCAAACCACTGCTAACCCAGGATGTTAGTTTAATGTTGAAACAATTGTTGCTATTTTGCAAGTAAACAGATTTTTCTTGATGCAAATCTTCAGCAACATTCTTTAGGGACATTTTTAAGCAAACATTCCCACTTTGTGTGGTGTAACAAATGAAGTAATTTTTGTATTTTTCCTGCTACATTTTGTAAGATTGTAAAAGTGCTTTACTCCTAGAATGCCCTATAATGGCTATAAGCACAGCAGTATGAAGAAAAGCTTTAAGAATACAGAAACACAGTTTGAAACAATGTGGAGTAACTGTGTCGACTTCAGGGAAATAACAACAGCAGACAGAGTGACCTGGCACACAGCAATAAGAAATGAGGTCATTCACATTTAACAAAGAGCCTTGGGCATTTTAAGGGAAAAGAATAAGCCAAAAACAACCATTTCCCCAAGCCCAGAGATTTTTCAGAGTACAGTTAAAAAAAAAAGCTCCTGATTCCATATGGGTCCATGCAAGTACTGTTATGCCCACAGCTAACAACAAGGACATAATCTTGTCATATTAACTTCAAATATGGAGTCCAATGTAACGTATTAGTGCAGATTCAATAAATTTCTTTAACCAAGCAATTTAACATTTACTCTCTCCATTTTCAACTGCTGACTTTAGCATTCTTATTTTCTATGTTATGTCTTCAAGTAATTTTCTACATATTCAGAAAACGAAGTAAAAAGATTTATTGGAGAACTGTGGATCATGTTCAGCTAGCTGGTAACTGACATACTTTCTAAGAGCACACTTTTCAGTAGGGCGCTGCTATGGGGGAAAATCTACCTCCCGTGGATTCTCTTCAAAGCTATAAAAACTCATTTTGCTTTCTTTTGCTTGAGGTTGGGGTGGGCCGTGATGTTACGTCCTCAATTCAGATGAAACGATTTTTGTTCCGCACGTTCTGTTTAAAGGCCTGTAATTTCACCACGGTTGATGGTGGAAATGAAGTTTGGTGGAGGAAATGATGTGGAAAGCTGCATTTGATATTTCTGGGCTGTCCTAGTGAGTTGGAGAGTGAACAAGCTAACAGATTTTACACACAGCATCTTGCAGGACATTAGAAAGCGAAACGTCCTTTCCTTTTCAAAGAATAATTATTGTGGTTTGATTTATCGATTATGTTTACACTGTAATTATAATAGAAATAATGAATGGATCTTCTGTCTGCTAAGAGTTATGCTCCCTTCTTTGGAGCTTGTTGGTGGGCTCTACAAATAAGTCAAACAAATTTAACATATTAAGGCTGTTAGGCACAGTAATTTTCAGCAGAGCAACACAATAGCTCTGTTTCCAGGCAATAGTTTCTTGTAATAAATTGACATCAAAACAAAGGAAAAGTTGGAAAGTTATTTCTGCTAACATAGAAATATGTATTATATAATGAAGCTGTTTGTGTGTAGGTTTACGGTGAAATCAACACTTCATCTTACTGCATCATAGTATTGAAATGCAGAAATGAACCAGGCTCAAGTAGAATAAACATGGAGAGTTCTGAAATCTCTGGTAGAACAAAGCACAGGTTCAAAAACCATCCCGGTATATGGGTGGGCTTCTGCATCCTTTCTTCTTTCCTCCTTCTTCCCTCCCTTCCTCCTTCCCTCCCTCCCTTGTTTCCTTCCCCCCTTCCTTCCATCCTTTGAGAGACCTTACCGCAAAAACAATGTGATCCTTTCAATGAAATAATGCCACATGATTTCTTAATCACTTAGCCTTTTGCTTGGCCATTTGGGGTGGTCACGCCTGTCACCTCTCGGCTGCAGGCAATAATGAAAACGGACCTTTTCATTAGTTACATACAATGCATAATGGCTGCAAGACTCTAACATCCTTTATGCAAATGATTTTTAGAGTTTATTAATTAGTTTTTGAGGAATATTAATTTCTCCAACCCTCCAGAATTATTGCTACTGGGAAATAGGCTTGAATTCATTTTAACTATGATAAAATTGCACTCAGTGACAATTAATGGAGCAAAGCAAAAGAGACCTCTGTATCAAATGAGAAGCACACACTTACAATAGCTTCTCGTGGATACTTATAGTTTGTATGCACAGACACGATTTTAAGCACAATAAGTACTATCTCTGGTCAGATAAATGTTTCAGGCACTGGGTTTGAAAATAATTTATATGCAGCAAATTAAGTTGAGTTCAGAGGTGCTTTATAATCAACGTGCCTATGTTTCTGTATATTGAAAAAATGAAAAGTAAAAATTCAAAACATGCCCAAGGGAGCATCTAGTAGTGTTTTGCTGGACCGCTACTGAGCTATTTATGCTCAACCAATAAGACTGCCAGGTGATGCCAGGAATGCATCCTTTGTGACTGCAAATGAGGGACTTGGTTTTAACTAGAAACACCGTGGGGCAAATATAAAAAACACTGACAAAGCACAAAGTTAATTTTGTTAAAATTAACAGTATCTTTTATTCTACCAGTTCACTGTTAGATACAATACCTTAGGCAATATTAGGAAGCAACCTACATTCACATTCATGGGTTAGGGATGTCAGAGCTGAGTTCCATTTTGTTTTCTACCTTAGGAGTAAGTGAATATAGTATCAGAACTTATATGTATGTTTTAAAATATATTCTTGGAACACTGAATTTGAAAACACCATCAAAAAAAGATTTTAAAAAATAAGCAAAATAAAATATTGTGAGCCACATTTTGTGATTTGTTTCTTTTTGCATTCAATGCTAGTTTAAAAGACTAGTGTCTGTGACCTATTTAGAGAAGAAACTGATGAGCCAACAATTAAGTTCGGGAAGAAAAACAACCTAAGATTTTTGAGATTCTCAGATTGGTGAAGGACGAGCTCCTTTTATGAGCAGTAAATAAATGCTTCAAGTTGTGGCAACCTATTTACGTAGAGAAACACATACTGTTATACAGTATACATCAAGTAGTATAAAGAGTGACTACATCAGAGATGAGAAAACAACTACCGTTGAAACACGTCACCCGTTTTTATTGCATGCATATCTGTTAGCTCTCTTCAAAAGTGTTTTTGAAGTTATTCAAAACAGGTCCAAAGTTTTTCATAGGTTGTGAGGTCTCAGAACTCACTGAGAATATAAATCATGTTGTGGACTCTCCAGAAAAAAAAAAAAATTTAAATATGCATACATAAACTGTTGCAAGCTCTTTTTATTGCTGCCGGTACTATGAAAGCAATCTTTGAATCCTCTTGTGATTCAAAGATCTAGGCTAAGAAACTCTGGTTTAGCCAGTGAAAAGCCCTTGAACGTTGCTGAAAAACTAACATGTCTAAAAACATTACTCATTAGTCTGCCATCATGTCTAAAGTGGTCCACTATTAATATTAAAGTGTTTTATCTTGGAAATCACTTGCTAAGCATGCTATGCTAACTGTAAACGCTTACATAATATCATATCAGCATGTAACCTTGTCAAAATAAGTCAAGTCCATGTTCAGAAAATTGTCTACTCTGAGGTTTAAAACATAGCAGGCAAAGAAAAACCCAGGCCCATTCAGACCCAGGTAAAGTGCTACAGGAACCAGGTGCAGCGCGAGGTCTGGGAAGTCCCGTGACTGCCTGGGATGCAGGAGACTCATAAGAAAGCAGAGGGGGCTGACAACCAACATTTCCTTTCTCACAGTTTTCTGTACTGAATGTTACTTGCTTGTGACGGAGCTAGTATGTCACATCTTATGTCTAAGAATGACGACCATACAAAACTGGACAAAACCCAGATCTCTAAAGTGTGCTGGTTTCACTTACGAAAATAACATACTTTTCATCTTTATCTTGAGAATACAGTATTGGCATTGCAAATTCACAGGAAAGTAACTTTGCTCTTTTTGTTAAGAACTTATCTCAGGACATTTCAGAATGTGGTCTACTGATCAAACAAGGGTAGAAAAATCAGTCTCATGAAGCACCTGAGTCCAGTGTGTCTCGTTAATCTTTTCTTTTCTCATTTCCTACTTAAAAAAAGATTCTGCCCAAATAAGACTCCTTGTATGTAGGAGACGTGTTTATCCCTAACCTATTCTCAACACTGGATGGTAGATGGTAGAGGCAGGGCAAAGTCACCTCAAAAAAGGAGGTAACAATACAAAATTATCAATAGACGGATCTGGAAAGAAACGAGTATATCACGCAATGAGAGAGTAGGATAGAGAGGTAGCTACAGCGGCGGTAAATTGTGAGATGAAACTCCAGGGCAAGTAGGATTTCTACACTTTGAGGTTGAGTGGAAGGTGGGGCACAAAAGGAAGAGGAGAACTATGGAAAGCATTGAACCCAGGAAGCATTTGAAGCAGTTGGGAAGATGGGATGGAGAGGTGGGAACATCGTAAAGACAACAGGAAACCCCAAATCACCTTGATGATTCACTCTCTGGCACAATTCAGAGCGCCATTGGAGGAAGCATGAGATTCATCGAACAGAGAGCTTGCTGCACGATTGCTGCTCCAACAGTAGACTCGGAAGTAAGAAAGGATGGTTTTTCCCCTGAGATAGAAACACATAGCAAAGGGCAGAAAATATGAGGCCAGTTTAAGGCATAGCAGAGGGAGTTAACATGAGATAGTCCTGTTTATTTTATCAAAATAGAAGAGAAAGTTAGTTAATGAGAGGGAAGTCAGGTCTTGAGAATAAAACAGTCTAGGACTGTTCAGGGGTCAAAAGCTAAAAAGAAGTGAGGAGATTCATGGAGCAGCAGTAAGGATCCAGTTGGTCTCGAATAATATGAATTTCAGTTGAACTCAATCAGTGTGATTACACAACTTGCCACAAAAACAAAACTCTTCAGATGGAAGTGGGAACAGCGGTATCAAATTTGGGAAAATACTATATATTACATATTATTATATTATATATAATTATATTATTAATATACAAATATACCATAATTATTATATAATATATATTATAATTATTATTGTATTATAATATATTCTAGTGAATATATATATTCACTAGAATTATTCTGGGAAGAAAATGTTTTTTTAAGAAATATGTGGATAGGGGCTTCCCTGGTGGCGCAGTGGTTGAGAGTCCGCCTGCCAATGCAGGGGACACGGGTTCGTGCCCCGGTCCGGGAAGATCCCACGTGCCGCGGAGCGGCTGGGCCCATGAGCCATGGCCGCTGAGCCTGCGCGTCCGGAGCCTGTGCTTAGCAACGGGAGAGGCCACAACAGAGAGGGGCCCGCGTAACGCAAAAAAAAAAAAAAAAAAGCAAAGGCTTACCTAAAACCCAATAAGGATGTGACCTTAGTGGCTTATTCACTGGACCATGGAGTGTCACATGCAAAATGTCATTTTAATTATTTATGCAGGAAAAAGAAATTCCATCATGGACTTTTTTCCTTTTAGTCTCAATTCACTTGTAGAAAGAATGAAATTTTGGGTTTATATAGTGCATTTTGCCTTAGGAATACAAAGTGCTTTGGAAACATTATTGTAGGTTTTCCAATAGAGTGAGATTAGATGCCTGTTTTTATTCTCCTGCACTGAGTAGAAAAATGACTTGGTCAAAATCAGTCGAGTTAGTGACAGAATTCAGAATTAAACTCAGGACAAAAGGATAAGTACTCCAAGACAAAAAGACTCATTCAAAGGAAAGTAGCACATTATTTTTGGCATTAAAATATATGTGTTATCAGATGTATCTTAAAAAGCTTTTGAAAATCACGATTAAAGATAAGACAGACTAATAATGGAACCCAAAGTCATGTAGGCTACCGAATGAATGACCCAGCCGTTCCTAATTAAATATGTAATGCTCAACAAATACAAATTAGCCATTTTTAATTTTTTCTCAGGAATTAAGTTTAATGAGTTAGGAACCATGAAAGCAATAGTCTCTTAGATAAGAGTACAATAGTTAGTTTGTTTTGTTTTTTGCTTGTCATTGTTTTGAGACTGAGATTGATAACGTTTTGCTTATTGGGTAATTGCAACGTTAATAAAAACAAGAGGTTTATGCCTTTGGCACTTTTCTTCAAAATAAACACATACAAACAAACAACAGCCAGTATTCTAACCCTAGTCTGGGTCCACCATTCTCCTGGATATGCAGTGGAATTTTCACACTATCGCAAATACAACTTCTAGAAACAAAACTTCCAACATTTAGCAATGGCATCCTTCTGTCCTTATTTTACTGTTATCTAGTCACATCCTGGTCCTTTCTTTACAATTTTAAAAATATTTTTATTGCAATATTTTAGCTCAACAGATACATTTAAGGGTCTACTATGTGTCAGGTTCTGAGGAGATAAAAATGAGTGAGAAAATGGTTCCTACAGTCAAGCCTAGGGAAGAGGGCAATTATATAAACAATTTTAATAGCATGGAAGAGATATAATAACAGAAATATTTATGGAGTCCATAGTAGTAAGTAGGACAAAGGGGATACTACAGAGGACGCATTGCCTCTGTCACTGTTGAGTGGGTGGACTGGCTTGGGGTGGAACAGCTGAGCATCCCAGCGCTTTAGGATGGTGGATAGCATCCTGCTAACATCACCACCGGTCCTTTCTAAGGCTGAAAACTGTATTTCCCAGAAACCACTCGGCCTGAACGGTGCCAGGTTAGAATCCATCACTGACAGGAACTTGTGGGAGTTTGGGAAGGAAGGAAAGCAGAAACCATTAAGCTTGGTGTTTGACAGTAATGTTGCCACAGGTTTCCAGATCTTCCACAGACTTCCACTTTGTGGTCCCTGAAATCAACAGCTTCCTCCAGGCTGACGCATTGACTATTTCTCCAATCTCCCAGCCTCAGACTTCCAAGCCTTTGGTCTCCCAGGTCCTACCATATTCAGATAAATTCAAACTCCTATATTAGAGCCCATATACAGATTCCTATATTAAAGAGCTCCTTTCCCTAATACTTGTACTAAATATTTTCCTGGCTGAATCCAGAGAGATGCAGACAATTTCACAAAGGAGAAACTCAAGCAAGGTTCCGAAAGCTAAATAGGAGTTCATCAGGCAAACAAGCTACAGAAACCGTTCCTGGATCAGAGACGAGCATGGCCATTGGATGCAAATTAATTGCTCTGAATCTATGAAGGAACAAAAAATACGCATGGCTAAATGCTCCCAGAATTGTCCCTCTCTCCAGCCACTAAGACAGATGATGCATTTTCCTGCTTAGTTTTTGCTCTTCACTCAAATTCCAAGGAGTGGCCCAGCCTTGGGATCAAAGGTTGAAAGACAGAGGTCAGCTTGGGGCTTAAGGAGCCCCACTCATAGACAGCTCATCTGAGAAAACTCAGGCAAGGTGAGCAGAGCCAGATGGGAAGACAGAAGCTGGGCTCCGATGGGGTAAATTGAAGCCTCATCTCCAGCCGTGATGGAAATTAGTTCATCTCTTGGATTTCTCAGTCATGTGAAGAAAATGAAGAGGAAAACCTTCTTCCTATAAAACACTTTGACTTCTGTTCACATTCACTCAAAAACAGGGGTCCTGATTAATAACACCGTGTGTGAGAAATGTAAGCTTTCGAGTTACGATGAAATCGTTCCTTGGTTCCCACGCTGATGCTACAATCCCTACAAAACTGTACAAAAATGAAGTTTTATAAGTGAAATTCATTTTTCAACAAATACTTATAGCGTCTGGCACTGTACTGGGCACTGGCCATTCAAAAAGACAAACAAAGATGCTTGTCCTTCAGGAGCTTACATTCCACCAGATAGAGAGAGAAAATAATTGGGAAAAAAAGTCACAAATAAGTAAGTTATGTAGCACACCATACAGAGGTAACAGGTGTCTCCTACCTCACCCCCAGCTGACCAGAAAGGAAAGAACTCACCAGTTTGTGACAACTGCTTGACATCCCCTTTGACCCAGGGATGCCCCAAGGTCCTACCGCCTGCCTCTCCCCAGTTACTTCTCTCTCTAACCAGCACCTCTTTACTCATATGGGTAGCTTGACAAAGGGCCCTTACAACCTGCTGTGGTGAATTTAGAAAAACAAATTCCCTTTTTGGTGGCATCTGCAAGTGCTGGTTAGGAACCAAATCCAATCAGGTGATGGTGAGTAGGAAATGTAGGGCCTCCCTACTCAAGGCACACGTTCTTTCCCTTCTGGAATCCTGCCGCTGCTTTTCTGATGACCCTGGCACCATCAGCTGGCAGGTGGAGAATCTCATTTTCTTCCGGGAGTACTCAGTGCTGTGACTATTAATAATAAACCTTCCTCTCTTAGGCCTGTTGTCGGTTATGTCATTAGCACAGCCATCTGGTACTTCCTTGGGGATCACAGTGAGTTTGGGCATTGGGCAGGTCCCTCTAGGGTTGACTGAAGTACAGACCTATTACTTCATGTATCTGTTTACATCCTGAAGCCTTCTCCTTCATCCCTCCATCCATACCTTTAGTTAATGAATTTCCTCATACTTCACAAGGAAAAATGGAGCAATCACAAGATACCATTTAGCAGACTTTCCACCACGTCCATTACCTACCAGCTTCTGCTCTACATAATCAACTCTCCCATTTGTTAACTGAGATGAACATTCTGTGATCCTTTCCAAAACCAACTCCTGCACGTTTTCCCCAGTATCCCATCTCCCCTTGGGTGCTCAAACAATCCTTTCTTCGTCTTCCTACATCAACATTTTTAACTTCTAAATGGCTTATACCCACAGCACAAACATATTCAGTTATTTCTGTCATCTAAAATTTTTAAATCTCATTTTCTATTGTACCTGCAAAGGAGCCTGAGAAGGAGTGTCCAGGGAAGTAGGAGGAAAACAAAGGACATGGACTAGTGCACCCCGTGTGAAAAATGATAGTAGTAAAGGGAGAAGGAGTAATGGTCACGTCAACACTGCTGTCATATGAGAGGATGACATCCGGAACCAACAAGGGTCGTTCCCACATGGAGTCACTGGTGAGTCCTAAGAGCAATTTTGATGGAGAGGTGAGGGTAAAAATGTGATAGGAACATGTTTCATAAAGACCAGGGGAAGAGGCATGGGATGCAGAGCATTAGCTATTTCAAGGAACAAAGAAGTGGTGTGGTACTGAAAAGGGAAGTAGAGACATTGGTTTCACATAGTATCAAGGAATTCCATCTGGGGTAACAGGCAGAAAAGCAGCGTAGCTTAGGAGCAAGCATAGGAGACAGACAAGGCAGAGTTAAGACAGGGCCTGGAAGGTCTTTTCTGATTGCTTCAAATTTTTTAGTGTAATAGAAAGCAAGCTGAGAGTGAGGATAGACGATATGAAATGGTCTTCTTGGGAGAATCAATTCTGGACACACAGTATGATGCAAGTAGTCCTCTTGAGGTTCATGGTCAGGAATTCAAAGTGAGACCAGCCAACATGACTGTGTTTTCTTCAGCCCCAGTATAATGCAGGCATGGAACTGGGTGGAGAATTGAATTGAATCAGGTTGTAGGTTGGCCAAGCCAGTATAAGCAAGCAAGGTACAAAAAAAAAAAAATCTGAAATTATATACAAAGGACTTATAACAGTTATTGACCAGGCAATTCACGGTGGGTAAGGAACAAGTACATGAAGCAGGTGAGGGACAGTTAAATGATAGTAACACCAGTGGATTAAGGGATCTTGGCGTTACTGAAAGATGTGGGGACTGAGTGTGAGCTGTCATGATAGGAAGTATAGTTAGAATAGGGTGCATGAAATTTAGGTTTTAGAAGGGCTATAATTATTGACAAGGTCTAGTACCATTCTTGGAAGCAGATGTCTGAGACAGAATGAAAGGCAAGGATGGTACATTCAAGTAATGGGATAAGTGAGGTCTTTCTCTTTAAACTTGTTGAGTACCTTTCTATTATTGGCAAGATTAAAGTCACAGCTCCATAGCATGTGACACTAGGCCCTTGGGTTTAACTCCCTCCACGTCCTATTCTAATCTAATCTCTCAGCCCTTTCTCACGTACCTTCAGAAATTCCAAACTACCTCAGTTTCTCTGAATATCACTTTTATTTTAGTACATCTTCATATATAAATTTTGCTCCCTCTGCCTGTAATGTTTTTGTTTTCCTTTCTCGCCAGACTGATAAATTCCATTATGCTCAATCATCTGTGATTTTTTTCCTGGTGATTTTATTTATTTACACATATACGCAGTATTTATTGTCTTATGCAAATACGACAAATATTGAGAAGATAGCCAGCTTACTCATGTTTGTACATTTTGTGCCTAAATGAAACGTCTGACACACAAAATAAATACATTTCAGATGAATAAATGCATAGATAAATATTAGTAATTTCAATTCTGCATAAAGTATTCATACTCCACTTCCTAACTCAGTTTAACTCTCATTTATGGCTATATCCTTATGAAATCAAAGGCCACTAGGCTGATTGAAAGGTACCTGCTACAATCAGAGAGGAAAAATCAGCGTCTCTTCTTCACATTCCCCCGTGGGCCAGACATCTTCAGATTGTCATAACCCAGAAGGCCAAACCTTCCTATAGCTCCCCTCCTACCTGAGCTAAGGTACACACTTACAACTCATTCCTACGATACATTCGGAAAAGCCCTGTTTCACAGAAGTCTATACATAAGACATGTTGCTTTGTTATTACAGGACGGCTTATATTGAATAATGCTATTAGATTTTTCAATAGAAAAATAATATTGTTAATTGAATACTGTAACTTAATTAGAGAAAAAAGAAAAACTGGGGATACAGGAGATATCCAGTAACTTCTGCAATTAATGTGCATCTTGATTTAGTGCAAAGGGAGCACGCCTGTAAGAAATACTACTCTAGCCACTAACCTTAGTGGGAAAAATAGCTAAAAGTATCTGATACCGGAGATGTGAATCAGGTAACGTGTTAAGTAACGTAACGGAAGTCTCCCCAAGCCACCAGAGGCATAGCCAAAGAGGAAGTTGTAGCAAAATGGTTATTTTGTTGTTCAGCCCCTTTTTCTTACTGAAAAGATAGGTGTGGTAGTTGGTACGTGTCTTATCTGCTGTATTGGTCCTGCCCTTGAGTCGCTGCAATGACACTCTTTGACCAGGATATTTACAAACTGCCCAGAGAATCCAAGGCTTTTTTTTTTTAAAGAATACAGCAACTGTTGCTTCTCTATCTATAGACTGTGGGCAAAACATTAGTTCACATTTGGTCTTTGAGAGTCCTGGGAACCATAAAAGGGCCACGAGATGCCCTTGTCTCAAACCACCTGTCCCAGGAGGTAATTGCTCAAAACAGATCCACCTACTCCATGGAGACCTCTGGAATCTCTCAACCAAGCAAATAAACTTCCTTCTTTCAATTCTCTCCCCAACTCAGGAGGAAGAAACCTTGGGTGAACCCATAAAAAGAATCTCCCAAGAGAAAACTTTAGAAATGCATAAAAATAGTGATGAGTGTGTGTGTGTGTGTGTGTGATATCTATAAGTAAGGAAAGAATCGATTAGAAAATATAAAGAAAATCCTCAGAGAAACTACATGGCGATGCCCATGAATTGAAGCTGTGACTGACTGAGGGATTCTGCTGATCTCAGTAGCCTGGGCTTGAGTCAAAACACACATGAGGACAGGCAAAGAGGCCTTGAGAAGTTTTTACTAAGAACTTCACATATACTTTGGATGAAGACTCAATAAAAGCATAAAATAGAAAAGAAAGAAAATCCCCACCAATGGAGGAAGACCAAAAGTAGTTTTTGCCTGTATTATCCTGGGTTCTGCTCAGAAAAATTAAAAATCTCCTGGAAATTCATAAACACAACAGGCTTGAGACATGAAGTTCAAGCATAATCTAGAAATCCCTACTTCAAGAAATCAACATTAAATATAGTCTGAGCTGCTGAGAAACCCGTAGTACCTGGAAAACACAGACAAAAACAACAACAAAAAACACCTCTCTTGAGGGTCATGCCCTCTACATGACCCGAAAGTTTTACTGCAAATAAACTCTCACTAAAGATTTTCTCCCAAATCTTACAAAATATACTAGAAAACAACCCAACATTAGTGTGAACCGGTGGGCACAACAGGTAGCAGAAAGAAATACTGAAGAACTACAACTAATAGAACTATCAGATATGAACAATACAACGAGTTCAACTGACTAAGACATAAAAGCATTCATCAAAAACATAAAAATCCAGGCTTCCCTGGTGGTGCAGTGGTTGGGAGTCCGCCTGCCGATGCAGGGGACACGGCTTCGTGCCCCGATCCGGGAAGATCCCACATGCCGCGGAGCGGCTGGGCCCGTGAGCCATGGCTGCTGAGCCTGCGCGTCCGGAGCCTGTGCTCCGCAATGGGAGAGGCCACAAGAAAGGAGTTGTATCCAGAATATAGAAATCATTCCCTCAAATCAATAAAAGATACACAACTCAATCATAAAATGGGCCAAAAGGATATCCTTTCACAGAAAAGATATACAAATGACTACTAACATATGAAAAGGTGTTCACCCTCATTAGTCATCTGGGAAATTTGAAATAAAACCTCCATGAGACACCACTAAACATGCATTAGAACGGCCAACGCCGTTTCTGTGAATCTCAGAAAGAGATTCACAGCTGAGTTTGGGTGAGCATGTGAAGTATAGGAAGTCACGAACAGTGCTAGAGGGTGTGTAAGTGCATGCAGCCACTTGCAAAACAAGGCTTATTAAACTTGATCCGTGACCAAACAATTCCACTCCTGGTGTATACCAGTGTTGCATCCACGTGTACCAAAAGACATTTTTAAAATATTTCTGGCAGCTTTAGTTATAAGTTCCCCAAGCAGAAAAAAAAAAAAAAAATCTATCAACATGAAATGAACGGATAAACTTGTGGTATATTTTATAAGTGAAATCCCATACAGGAAATGCAATGAATCAACTATACCTACACATTCACAAACGTGTACGTTTACAAAAATAATTTTGAGCTAATGCAGCCAGGCACAAAAGGATATACACGGTATGATTCCCGTTACATAAACAGGCAAGATCAATTTCCTGTAATATTAGAAGTCAGAAGTGGGGAAGAAAGAACAAGTTGCTGTCGTATGAGGCACCAGGGAGGGATGGTCATTTGAGGTTTGGGCAAGTTTCTCTTTCTTGACCTGAGATGTTTACGTTGGTGTTATTAGCTTTGATAATTTGGGGGGTTGTACATTTATATGGTGTCTACGTTCATGTATGCATATCATACTTCAATAAAAAAAGATTTAAGAAAACAATATTTAAAACAGACTTGTGTATTTTTTTTATTGTCTGCCTGTATGTACCTAGTTTATCTAGATATATTACATAAGTGATGATGGTTACACCTGATGATAATGTAGATGAAGGATTGGGCTGTCCAATGTGTTTGAAAATCATCCCAACTTTTAGGTACTTTCACACTCTACATGTCAAACTAGAAAACTTAAAACTTTGTTTTCAATTCAAACACTCCAATTATTTGGGAGGATCTTTTAGCTCTCCGATGTTTTAGATAACTTCTCCATTAAGAATCAGAGTGGTGCCTGTTGTTTGTGTTGCAGAAATAGAATTAAAACACAAAATCTCCCCTCAACTCAGAAAAACCTCCACTACAGTAGAAGAGAAAGAAACCAATTTTATTACTGAGTAAGCAGTAAACCAGAATGTGATGTGCATGGCACACAATCCAGTAAGAGACCGTGAAAACGAAAAGAAATCTCACCTTTCATAGAGCCAAGCAGATACAGCCCATTACACGCATGTTCTCATCATCAACAACAGCTAGTCCTCAAGTAAGAGGACTTGACAGCTCCATACGTCACATAGAGTTCACACACGGAGTTTACCTCCCCACATAGTTGTGGCAACCATCTGTGGTAGCTAATTGGCTTTATCCAAAGGAAAAATAAACTTCTAATATCTTTATGAAAAGGGGTACTTTGCGGCTTGGAGTGAGGTAGCCACCAAGGTCAGACTTCCACCTTCCCATAGACGCTGGGAGCTAGAGGCACTTCCTTCCTTCATAATTACATTTTAAAGAGATGGTTCCTGGGACCTTGAGAAAGACAATCCTGGGCGATAAATCTAGCCAGAGGCTTATTTAACTTTTAAAAATATTTACATACATTTTAAAGAGATAGAGAAAGAACTTAATTACAAGTTTTCTAAAGTAAACACTTTAAGAAAATGGAAAGGAGAAAGTCTCTTCTCAACAGAGAGCACTAAGCCTCTTATTTAATTTGTATTTGCCTTTACCTTGCCACTTAAAACCTAATGAATGAAGAGAAAGGCTATCTTTAATAATATATTTGATAGATTTTGAATTTTTTACTATGTCCATATAGCATTTATCATGTATATAGGTATTTCAACTTACACGTTTATATACACATATATGTGTAAATTATACATTTTTTAAAAGAGAGAACTAAAAGAAAAATGATAACTCAGTTCAGACATATAGAAAGTTAAAAAACTGAGTTTAATTGTTTCCAGTGTAATAGCTATAAGAATCCCAACTATTTTTCCCATTCACATGGCAATACTGAATCAGGCTAAATTCCTAGTGACAATTTAGAGACAAATTAATCCTTGTTAATTCAACAACACACTGTAATGAGCTACAAGGAGGGAGGGAGATGCAGATTCAGATTTGTGGCTGCAATAGCACCTCTGATTTTGTCATCACTGTATTAAAATAGCATTTTAATATTTTGAAACTCAGCATCTCCATTTTAAAAATACAGTAAGTCTAATTGCCAGCCTCATCAGGGTCTCACCTAGTTGATTAAACCTTACTGAAAGGTCTAGTGGGGAAGCTCCAAGCTGCTCAGTTGTCTAATAAGCTTGTATCAAGCGATTCCCCTCACTCGCAATACAAGTTCCAAGACACGAGGGACCTAGTTAGGGGATGGTTTTAAAAAGTGTCTGGTGAGCTTCTTAATTAAAAGAAAGAATCTCTGCTACGGTCAGTATGTGAATAATTTTTTAAAAGACTGCCACCCTTATTTCACTCCCAAAACCAATAATGTACACATGAAATGTGATGTTTTTATGGCTATGCATTTTGCTAAAAATTACTTTCAAACAAATATAAAATACTCAGTGAAACACAGTTCTTTACTTAACGCAGGGCAACTAAGACCTTGATAGAAGCAAGGAAGAAAGAATGGATTATTTTTTTCTTGCCTTCATCTATGATGGTAATTAAACAATACAAAATATATATATATATATTTAAATGTATACATATAAATTTTACACATAAAATGTTATATTATATATATATATTTACATATATACAGAGAGAGAAAGAGAGAGAGAGAGACTACAACATAAATCTCTTCAGCAATATATTCCAAAATCTCGAGGCACTTTACTCTGAAATTCTTTTTAATAAAATCAAGTTATATTATGCCAAATTAAATATATTTAGATTTTCTCTTGTTATTTCTTATGTAGAATAAGAAATACTTACTCCGTATCCATCTCACTCCTATACATCCTTTAAAATTCAGATTAAATCTCTATTTTTCTAAATATAGGTTTTTCACTTGCTCCAACCCATTGAACCTATTCTCTGAAATGATACACAATGATTAGCCCACATCTCACAATTTAGTCACCACTGCCCATAGCCTCATGCTGTTCTATACTTGTCTTATTTTCCAGAATAGAGTATAAATTCCTAGAAGATTTTTCTTAATCATCTCGTCACAGGTAAACTATTTCAAATTGACCCAGTCCTTTAAACATCAGTATGATATTCTTAAACTTCTTAAATCCTCAGCATTCCTTTTATGTCTGACTCATACCATTCTCAGAAATGTGCCTCTCCCGTGTATCGATTGCGACTGCACACATTTTTAAAGTAGGACCAAACACTAGAGCCAAATCTAGCTTTTGAATTTCATGCTATTTTTACTTGCACAGTTATAGCCATTTATTTCGTATTATTGTTGTTATGTGTCCAGGTTTCTGTTTGTTTGCTTATTTTCCTGTTGCAGTTTGGTTTTCCTTCCCAAGAATTTTTGTTCTCAGTGAGCTTCACTTACTTCCTTTATGGTTGTGGTTCCATTTTCAAGGGTCATTTTATAATCATTCTATCACTAAAACTGACAGTTGATAGAGTGGCAAAGGGAAGAGTTCAGATTGGTAAACTGGATGAAAGACAAGTCATCAGAATTGGATTAAATGCATTTAGGTCTGAAGGAATTCAAGGGAAAAATAGAGGAAGGAGGAAGCATGAGCAAAGATGTAACACCTGTCATTGTGAAAGGTGCTTGTCTCAGAGCCCTGACCTGCAAGAGAATCATCAGTCAAATCTTAGCCCTGCCTCTATGGGCAGAATTAGGGCTACACATGGACAGATGGCCACCCCACTTTCAGCAACCAGAAGCATCTGGCCAAGCGGCATGTCTTTATTCCCCAGCCCTGTTGACTTGCAGGGTCTGAATATTGTCTTGATTCCCTAAGTTCTGTCCCTGAATCCCATCTAACCCTTCTCCCCTTGCTATAAACTACACCAGAAAATCAGGTTCCCCACAGGCTCTCTCTACGAAGAGCTTACATGAATCTTCTCTCAGAAATTTGATGTTTCAAATGGGGAAGTGAAACATCCTTGAGACCATCATCAGGAGACCAAACTCCACCCCCAAGATTCCCACCACCACCACACTACTTGTTATTTGAAAGATTAAGTAGCCACAGGGAAGGATTGGTATGGAGCCATCAGTGAAATGTTCTTGGAGTCATCGCTCCATAGAGCCCCCCCTACATAAAGTTTACTTTTAAAACAGAAATAGTCACAGGTGTAGAAAACAAACTTATGGCTACCAGGGGGAAAAAGCAGTGGGAGGATAAATTGGGAGATTGAGATTGACATATACACACTACTATGTATAAAATAGATAACTAATAAGGACCCACTGTAGTGCACAGGGAACCCTACTCAGTACTCTGTAATGACCTATATGGGAAAAGAATCCAAAAAAGAGTGGATATACGTATATATATAAGTGATTCACTTTGCTATACAGCAGAAATTAACACAACTTTTTAAATCAACTACACTCCAATAAAATTTTTTTTAAAAAATGAAAGATAACATACCACGTCTTTAAACTTCTCTAGCAACAAATACCTATCAAATTTGTAACAGTTCACATAGGATTTAGCAAACTCATTTACTTTAATTATTCTTGCCTGTGTCTTCTTTGTTTTCATTTTGTATTTTTGTTGGTTTTTTTATTGTTCTGTTTTGGGTTTTGTGTTGCATATGCCCTATGAGTTCATTAAACCTCTTCATCACATACTCAATACTCAATACTGTTTTTTGTTTGATGTTTTGTTTTGTTGATGTTATTTTGAGCAGAATAATAGTAAGGGATGCCAGATGCAGTGCCAGCCATCAAGGATGCAGGGCAAGCAAGAATCATCCCGCCAGCAAAGGACCTCACAACCAGCGCAGCTGACCAATCCATAGACGAGTCATCCTAGGTACACAGAGCAATGATAAACCCAGCATGGGCAGGGTGATGGTGCAGAGGGATTAAACAAACCTGAGAGAGTCACAGAAAATTTCCTGGAGAAGGTGACAGTTCAGTTGAGCCTAAAACAGTGATAGGTAAATAGGGGATGTTATTTCTCTTCGTGAAATACGAAGAGGGGGAATTGTAAATAAAAGTTTAGTGGTAATAAGCAGCTCTGAGAATGTTTTGTATCATTGATTAACACACTGCAAAAATTTTATGCTCCTCTCTGAATTGGTTTTGTCTACCATTCAATTTCAGTATGAGATGCGCTCCCCCAAAAAGGAAATGGTTACACCGTAAGGGCTATCCTGCTGACAGAGTAAGTCACAAGTGGATAAAGTTATTATTGGTTACAAGACAGATATGTAAGTTGGTAGAAAACTTATAAAACATTATGTGTTAACTCTGGAAACATTCTCCACTCGGCACACAATTCAATTCTACCAGTAAACAACAAAAAAATTATTTGAAAGGTGAATTACGTTTTGTCTAAAAACTGGGACCTCACTGAATCTCTTGTCCTACAAAGTGAGTTGAGGATACATACTTTGTTTCTTTTGCCTTGTAAGGGACATCTTGCTTGAATTCGATTTGTATGTGGATGAAACGTTCAACCTGCTAATTTACTGGTTAATATTCCCTTTTGCCATGTACCGGCAAAAGATAATTGGCTGTAATGTGATTTAAACTTACTTGAATTTGTAGCTGTTAATTGAACTTTCATTTTTAGTAACTCTGCATCACAGCCTAGAAATAACTGAATTCACAAAACATGCTCCCAAATCTCCTTCTGAAGAAATAACCATCAGACTGGGAAAGTTTCTGTACCCTCCCTCCCATCTGGAACCTAGGGGATCAACTCCAAATAACCTGTAGCATTATCATCTATACCCATGATCTGGTGATTATGGAATGGGCTACTTATCTACTTATCTCTCAAGGAAAGGAGAGTACAGCACGGTTAGAGGAGGAGCCATCAATCCGAGGAGGGGACTCTGAACTAATTTCAGTGAGGGATGAATGTAGTCAAGAGGTGACTTTAAACTGTCATGATGAAGAAAGCAATCAGCTGATGCAGATTTTAGACACTGTACCAGGAACAATAATGAGAAAAGAAGACAGTTAATCACATTCACAAAAGAATTATAGGAATACATAATTAAAGCAATGATAATGAGCAATAAAACTCTTGGTGAGATATCTTTCAAATATCACTAGCAAAGGAGAGTAAGAAGCAAAAGAGACACTGTCGTCTGTGTTAGTGATAAAGATTTTGCATAAAAGTTCAAGAAGACAGTGGGTAAAGACAGAAAATTCTACAGCTAATTGCAAGTGGCCACTGGATTTGTGAAGAAGGGGTTTAACAAATTTGCAGGGTGTACACTGTACAAAAACGAAAACAACAACAAGAAGACATTTAGTATTTTAATATATCCTAAGAATAGGGGAGTAGCAGCTAGGAATTTATACATAAAATTGAGGAAAAATTGTAGAAAAAGTAAATGTCTTTCAAAAATGCAAATGTTAGCACAGAGAAGCAAAACAAAAGATCTCATGGATTAGAGAGAAAAAATGGAAAGCAGGTAATTTTGTAGATAGAAGTATTAGTAAGAGATTAAACAGAACATGACAATGAATGAAATACATTCACTGCCGGAAATAAATGTCACAAAAGTATAGGTTCTCTAAGACCTAAAACTCAAAAATTTTTCTTTACAAAATGGAAGTGAGGACAAGGTAGAAATAAGGTTTATAAGCACCCAGAGACCAAATATTATGGAATAATGTATGCAATAAATAGCAAAATGCAAGGGAATTAAAATCATAAATAACAGTGATATTCGCTAGATATCCAGTGTATAGTTATACATGTATTTACATATATATGTATAGTATATTTATACATATATTTATATATACGTGTAGATCAATAAATTTATTTCATCATTCCTGATGTCCTCTGTGTGTGTGTGTGTGTGTGTGTGTAGAATAAGCAGCAACATACAAGGGAAATAACATGCCATGTTTGCATGTACACATGCATGTATGTAGAAAATATAATGATGTATGTGACAGAGATAGATATGCATATAAAGATTACATATATAAATGAGGATTAATACTCTCAGTACCCACCAGGTGCCAATTACAGTTTTAAGTGCTTTATACATTAACTCCTTTAATCCTTGTAATTACCCTATGAAGTGTGTGTGAGGTAGGTCCCACTACGGTTCCATTTTACAGAAACAGAAACACAGCAAGCAAACATGCTTAAAAAAATAGTAAGTAGCGGGATTCCCTGGAGGCGCAGTGGTTGAGAGTCCGCCTGCCGATGCAGGGGACACGGGTTCGTGCCCCGGTCCGGGAAGATCCCACATGCCGCGGAGCGGCTGGGCCCGTGAGCCATGGCCACTGAGCCTGCGCGTCCGGGGCCTGTGCTCCGCAACGGGAGAGGCCACAGCAGTGAGAGGCCCGCGTACCGCAAAAACAAAAAAAAAAATAGTAAGTAGCAAAGCTGAGATTCTGAACCCAGGACACTTGGCTCTATGGCCCTATTAATTGTATTAATCCTATTATGCCTGCCTCTTCCCGCAGTACAAAGACGGCTGTGTACAGCAGACCAAATTTCCTTCAAAGGAAATTAACAACATTTTTCAAGAAATAAAAGAGGAAATCCAAAATGTCAGCCTTTAAATTGTACTCCTTTCCACTCCCCAAAAGGGATTAAGTGTGATCACAGACTTCACGTAAAGTTCAGCATCGAGGGCACAGCAACTGTAAACAGCGGTTTGCCAGGTGAGGGACCACTTAGTCAAGATGCATATGCCTTCACGTATCCTAGTAACCTGGACTTGATGAAATCGACCCTGGAGCCCTCCGAAGCTACTGATTGAATCTCAGTGTCTTTACCTATTATATTCAAAGACTCACTGAGGAACGGTAAGATCCCAGAGTCTGAGCAAATGCAAACATGTTACCCACTTTACAAAAATAAGTAAGTACATTACGTTACCCTGAGGAACTATATACACTAGTAAACCCAAGGAAGGACTGGGAAAGGTTCTGCAGCAATAAATGACGGAATCAATGCGCAAGACTTCCACAGTTCCGGGGGCTGATGAGTAGGAAGGAATATATTCATCAAAATGGGTAATAGCTCCCAACTGTGCTAGCTTCCTCCTTCTTTGAAGCAAAAAACTGAGTTTCTAAATGTATTGTGGAGTGTTCAGGATGGGTGGAGAAAGTATGGGTGAAATTCTCAACTCTATTATGTTTTCAAATGTTTTCACACAAGTCAGTTTCCCTGGCAAGTGTTCTATTTTCACCTTCTTATTTGTACTTGTACGTTTTCACTTTTTCAATAACAGTGCTTTTAAAATATGCACAGGGATTTTTTCATGGCCTAAGAACATAACAATAAAGTATAACTCAGTACGGAAATTTCTGGAGCAGGTATGCTGATTTTCCCCCTCATCCATTCACTATACTTAAAAATTACTACGTGCGAGTCGACGATAACGAACACAAAATGAACACAACCCCTGCTCTCAAGAAGCCTGCAGGCTGGTTGGTAGGCAACAAAACAAAACAAACAAAAGAACCCTGGCGTTGGGGTGCGTAAGAGATGGGAGAAAAGACGTCCAGGGTGCTGCCCAGGGGCGGGGTCAGTTCAGGTTTTACTGGAAACTGGTATATAAAACGCATAGCAAAAGGTGAATTAAAATGCCAATAAAATTTAAAAGGAGGAAGGAGAGGATTTAAGGGAACGCTTTCAAGGGAATGCAAAGTCCCCAAGATATGAAACAATTTCATGTGTTTGGGGAGCTGAAGTTAGTGAAACGGTTATGTGATTTTCATCTGTTTTATTTCCGCTTTAGGAAAGAATTAAGCTTCTGTCATATATGGACATAGGGTGTGATTGTCACTGCCGGTCCCTCAACCACCCTTTAAACCTATTGCTTCAGAATCTCTTGCGGGAGAGCCTGAGAAACTGCCTTTCAGGCAGCGTCCAGAGGTGGCTTTCTGCGTGGGGAAGTTAGAGTGTGATGCAAACCAAACAGTCTGCAGTGTTTTCAGAGGTTTTCAATCAAAGCTCTTCTACATTCTGTGCAGCAGTGTATCAGACTGAGGGTAACGTGGCCTCAAGATTGGACCCAGAAATCAAAGTAACATCAAGATAGGCATGCGTGCAATTGAACAAATCGGCCTGCTTGGTGGAATCCTTCATACTGATTATTTGTAATTATAATTTAGAGAACAGCTGAAAAAAACTAAAACAATCCATTTAACATGTATAGTTAATACTCTCTTGTTCTTTATGATCGTTATTAGATGATACTTGAGTCTTGAGGCCTCTCCTACAAACTCTTAGCTTCAGATACATGGGATTTCTTTCACTCTCTACATAGGGCTGTTCACATGTTTTACTCATTTACTCAGCAGAATTCTTTACCTGTGGTCAGATACCAGCCTGCCAAAACCTTGTACGGAAGACAGAAAAGAGAACCCAACTGAATATTCTGCAGGAATGATAGTCTGCTAGAATTTTTTTCTTTTAGGACCCGTATCATGCAACAAAGTTCAAATAAAAGACACTTATAGTGAAGTATTTTTACTGTCCTCAACAATAATTATACTGTCCTCAAAAATAATTATACTTGGATAAAAGTTAAGCTAGCTCTCCCTAAGTGACAAGACGGCATAATAAAATTCAGGGACAGAGAAGGGTGACGGTCCATATTTCTGTAACGTTCTTGATTTGAGGAGAACCTTTCACTTATTCCCTGTCATTCAAACTTTTTCTGTTTATTAGGGAGGAAGAGTGGCAGGGGTGTACTGGAGTGGCTCGGAACGGATTGGAAAGAAGAGAGAATAACAAAATATTTGGGAGTTTTGTGAGGTTTAACACCACTGGTAGTCTAACTGTGGCCAGAGTGGGAGTGTTTACATCACAGAAAATCCCAGGGTTTTTTTCACTTTTCTTTTCCAGTTTACTAGGACATCAGTGCTGTGTACTTGACAGCACAAGACTTGGAGGTTTGGTGAATGTAAGCGTAAATCTTTACTCTGCAATCACTCCCTTTTTGAATTTAGGTAACCTATTTGAACTTCGGTTTAACTTCTCCCTGAAAGGGATAAAGTTACTTATTTTGATAGAGAATTAACTTTATATAAAATAACTTTTGGTTAGAGGGTTTAATCATTTTAAAATGACACCTAGTACGCCTTGCTGGCCTTGTAAATTTTGCCCCTTGTGTTTTAATATAATGAATAGCCTACTGTTAAAAATTTCCATGGCCTTTGTCACCGATAATTTTTCAGATTTGAAAAAGATAATTCTTTCAAAGCGTTGTTTAGAATGTCAGACACCTGATGAAATTACAAAGCAAGACATTCTGAAGAAAAATTACTCAGAGAGAAGTTTCAATAGAGGCAACAAATTTTTTTCTTAAAATGTGCCTTAAAACACATCGAAGTAAATGATTTAAAAAATGTTTACTCACAAAAGTTAGTAACCAAACATGAATGATTACTGTTCATTTCCCCTAAGAAAATGTATTTCCTTTGCTCTACAGTGGAGCTGGTAATCAAGCTCCCCAGTTATTTCATGCATACATTGTTAAGAACTTAAAACTTGAGAGCAAGCAGTGGTGAGGATGTTTTTAAATTTGAAGTTTGTGAAAGGGACGCACATCACAGCTCCATGCTAGTGGGAAGAAATGTATGACTAGACACTAAAGTACTGAATGCACAATGCAACAATATCATGAAAGAATCAAAGGTATTGAAGACACATCCTTCCACGCTGGGAAATCAATTAGCAGCAGCTCCCAAGAGAACTTTCTGCAATGATGAGAAGGTTTCCGAGCTATGCTGTTCCACATGTTAGTCAACAGCCACAAACAGCTTTGGAGCACTTGAAAATGAGAATAGTGCAAATGAGGGAGTGAAATTTTTATTTTATTAAAATTAAATCAACTTAAATTTAAGCCTAAATATCTTTATGTGGCTAGTGGCTATCGGTGACAAAAGTGCAGAACAGAGACGAGGGGAAGATGGCGGAAGAGTAAGACGCGGAGATCACCTTCCTCCCCACAAATACACCAAAATACATCTACACGTGGAACAACTCCTACAGAACACCTACTGAACACTGGCAGAAGACCTCAGACCTCCCAAAAGGCAAGAAAGTCCCCACGTACCTGGGTAGGGCAAAAGAAAACAGAAAAAACAGAGACAAAGAATAGGGACGGTACCTGCACCAGTGGGAGGGAGCCGTGAAGGAGGAAAGGTGTCCACACTAGGAGCCCCTTCGTGGGTGGAGATTGCGGGCGGCGGAGGTGCGAGCTTCGGGGCCGCGGAGTAGAGCTCAGCCACAGGGGTGCGGGGGGCAAAGCGGGGAGATTCCCGCACAGAGGATCGGTGCCGACCGGCACTCACCAGCCCGAGAGGCTTGTCTGCTCACCCGCCGGGGCGGGCGGGGCTGGGAGCTGAGGCTCGGGCTTCGGTCGGAGCGCAGGGAGAGGACTGGGGTTGGCGGCGTGAGCACAGCCTGCAGGGGGTTAGTGCACCACGGCTGGCCGGGAGGGAGTCCGGGGAAAAGTCTGGAGCTGCCGAAGAGGCGAGAGACTTTTTCTTCCCTCTTTGTTTCCTGGTGCGCGAGGAGAGGGGATTAAGAGCGCCGCTTAAAGGAGCTCCAGAGACGGGCGTGAGCCGCGGCTAACAGCGCGGACCCCAGAGACGGACGGGAGATGCTAAGGCTGCTGCTGCCGCCCCCAAGAAGCCTGTGTGCGAGCACAGGTCACTCTCCACACCCCCATTCCGGGGAGCCTGTGCAGCCCGCCACGGCCAGGGTCCCGGGATCCAGGGACAACTTCCCCGGGAGAACGCACGGCGCGCCTCAGGCTGGTGCAACGTCACGCTGGCCTCTGCAGCCGCAGGCCCGCCCCGCACTCCGTGCCCCTCCCTCCTCCCCCGCCCCCGCCCCGGCCTGAGTGAGCCAGAGCCCCCAAAGCAGCGGCTCCTTTAACCCCGTCCTGTCTGAGCGAAGAACAGACGCCCTCCAGCGACCTACACACAGAGGCGGGGCCAAATCCAAAGCTGAGCCCCTGGGAGCTGTGAGAACAACGAAGAGAAAGGGAAATCTCTCCCAGCAGCCTCAGGAGCAGCGGATTAAAGCTCCACCATCAACTTGATGTACCTGCATCAGTGGAATACATGAATAGACAACGGATCATCCCAAATTGAGGAGGTGGACTTTGAGAGCAAGATCTATGATTTTTTCCCCTTTTCCTCTTTTTGTGAGTGTGTATGTCTATGCTTCTGTGTGAGATTCTGTCTGTATAGCTTTGCTTCCACTAATTGTCCTAGGGTTCTATCCGTCTGGTATTTTGTGTGTGCTTCTTTTTCTTTTTTAAAGAAAATGTTTTTCTTAAAAATTATTTTTTATTTTAATAACTTTATTTTATCTTACTTTATTTTATCTTCTCTTTCTTTCCTTCCTTCTTCCTTCCTTCCTTCCTCCCTCCCTCCCTCCCTTCTTTCTTTCTCTTTCTTTCTTTCTTTCTTTCCTTCTTTCTTCTTCCTTCCTTCCTTCCTTCCTTCCTTTCTTTCTTTCTTTCTTTCTTTCTCCTTTTTCTCCCTTTTATTCTGAGCCGTGTGGATGAAAGGCTCTTGGTGCTGCAGCCAGGAGTCAGTGCTGTACCTCTGAGGTGGGAGAGCCAACTTCAGGACACTGGTCCACAAGAGACCTTCCAGCTCCACATAATATCAAACCGCGAAAATCTCCCAGAGATCTCCACCTCAACACCAGCACCCAGCTTCACTCAACGACCAGCAAGCTACAGTGCTGGACACCCTATGCCAAACAACTAGCAAGACAGGAACACAACCCCACCCATTAGCAGAGAGGCTACCTAAAATCATAATAAGGCCACAGACACCCCAAAACACACCACCAGACGTGGACCTGCCCACCAGAAAGACAAGATCCAGCCTCATACACCAGAACACAGGCACTAGTACCCTCCACCAGGAAGCCTACACAACCCACTGAACCAACCTTAGCCACTGGGGACAGACACCAAAAACAACAGGAACTACGAACCTGCAGGCTGCAAAATGGAGACCCCAAACACAGTAAGATAAGCAAAATGAGAAGACAGAAAAACACACAGCAGATGAAGGAGCAAGGTAAAAACCCACCAGACCTAACAAATGAAGAGGAAATAGGCAGTCTACCTGGAAAAGAATTCAGAATAATGATAGTAAAGATGATCCAAAATCTTGGAAATAGAATAGACAAAATGCAAGAAACATTTAACAAGGACCTAGAATAACTAAAGATGAAACAAACAACGATGAACAACACAATACATGAAATTAAAAATACTCTAGATGGGATCAATAGCAGAATAACTGAGGCAGAAGAACGGATAAGTGACCTGGAAGATAAAATAGTGGAAATAACTACCACAGAGCAGAATAAAGAAAAAAGAATGAAAAGAACTGAGGACAGTCTCAGAGACCTCTGGGACAACATTAAATGCACCAACATTCGAATTACAGGGGTCCCAGAAGAAGAAGAGAAAAAAAAGGGACTGAGAAAATATTTGAAGACATTATAGTTGAAAACTTCCCTAATATGGGAAAGGAAATAGTCAATTCCAGGAAGCACAGAGAGTCCCATACAGATAAATCCAAGGAGAAATAGGCCAAGATACATATTAATCAAACTGTCAAAAATTACATACAAAGAAAACATATTAAAAGCAGCAAGGGAAAAACAACAAATAACACACAAGGGAATCCCCATAAGGTTAACAGCTGATCTTTCAGCAGAAACTCTGCAAGCCAGAAGGGACTGGCAGGACATAATTAAAGTGATGATGGAGAAAAACCTGCAACCAAGATTACTCTACCCAGCAAGGATCTCGTTCAGATTTGATGGAGAAATTAAAACCTTTACAGACAAGCAAAAGCTGAAAGAGTTCAGCCCCACCAAACCAGCTTTACAACAAATGCTAAAGGAACTTCTCTAGGCAAGAAACACAAGAGAAGGAAAAGACCTACAATAATGAACCCAAAACAGTTAAGAAAATGGGAATAGGAACATACATATCGATAATTACCTTAAATGTAAATGGACTAAATGCTCCCACCAAAAGACACAGATTGGCTGAATGGATACAAAAACAAGACCCATATATATGCTGGTCTCTACAAGAGACCCACTTCAGACCTAGAGACACGTACAGACTGAAAGTAAGGGGATGGAAAAAGATATTCCATGCAAATGGAAACCAAAAGAAAGCTGGAGTAGCAATTCTCATATCAGACAAAATAGACTTTAAAATAAAGACTATTGGAAGAGACAAAAAAGGACACTACATAATGATCAAGGGATCGATCCAAGAAGAAGGTATAACAATTGTAAATATTTATGCATCCAACATAGGAGCACCTCAATACATAAGGCAAATACTAACAGCCATAATCGACAGTAACACATTCATAGTAGGGGACTTTAAAACCCCACTTTCACTAATGGACAGATCATCCAAAATGCAAATAAATAAAGAAACACAAGCTTTAAATGATACATTAAACGAGATGGACTTAATTGATATTTATAGGACATTCCATCCAAAAACAACAGAATACACATTTTTCTCAAATGCTCATGGAACATTCTCCAGGATAGATCATATCTTGTATCACAAATCAAGCCTTGGTAAATTTAAGAAAATTGAAATTGTATCAAGTATCTTTTCCGACCACAACGCTTTGAGACTAGATATCAATTACAGGAAAAGATCTGTAAAAAATACAAAACACATGGAGGCTAAACAATACACTACTTAATAACGAAGTGATCACTGAAGAAATCAAAAAGGAAATCAAAAAAATACCTAGAAACAAATGACAGTGGAGAAATGACGACCCAAAACCTATGGGATGCAGCAAAAGCAGTTCTAAGAGGGAAGTTTATAGCAATACAATCCTACCTTAAGAAACAGGAAACATCTCGAATAAACAACCTAACCTTGAACCTAAAGCAATTAGAGAAAGAAGAACAAAAATACCCGAAGTTAGCAGAAGGAAAGAAATTGTAATGATCAGATCAGAAATAAATGAAAAAGAAAAGAAGGAAACGACAGCAAAGATCAATAAAACTAAAAGCTGGTTCTTTGAGAAGATAAACAAAATTGATAAACCATTAGCCAGACTCATCAAGGAAAAAAGGGAGAAGACTCAAATCAATAGAATTAGAAATGAAAAAGGAGAAGTAACAACTGCCACTGCAGAAATACAAAGGATCATGAGAGATTACTACAAGCAGCTATATGCCAATAAAATGGACAACCTGGAAGAAATGGACAAATTCTTACAAATGCACAACATGCCAAGACTGAATCAGGAAGAAATAGAAAATATGAACAGACTAATCACAAGCACTGAAACTGAAACTGTGATTAAAAATCTTCCAACAAACAAAAGCTCAGGACCAGAAGGCTTCACAGGCAAATTCTATCAAACACTTAGAGAAAAGCGAACACCTATCCTTCTCAAACTCTTCCAAAATATAGCAGAGGGAGGAACACTCCCAAACTCATTCTACGAAGCCGCCATCACCCTGATACCAAAACCAGACAAGGATGTCACAAAGAAAGAAAACTACAGGCCAATATCACTGATGAACATAGATGCAAAAATCCTCAACAAAATACTAGCAAACAGAATCCAACAGCACATTAAAGGCATCATACACCATGATCAAGTGGGGTTTATTCCAGGAATGCAAGGATTCTTCAATATATGCAAATCAATCAACGTGATACACCATATTAACAAATTGAAGGAGAAAAAACATATGATCAACTCTATAGATGCAGAGAAAGCTTTTGAAAACATTCAACACCCATTTATGATAAAAACCCTGCAGAAAGTAGGCATAGAGGGAACTTTCCTCAACATAATAAAGGCCATATATGACAAACCCACAGCCAACATCGTCCTCAATGGTGAAAAACTGAAAGCATTTCCACTAAGATCAGGAACAAGACAAGGCTGCCCACTCTCATCACTGTTATTCAACATAGTTTTGGAAGTTTTAGCCACAGCAATCAGAGAAGAAAAGGAAATAAAAGAATCCAAATCGGAAAAGAAGAAGTAAAGCTGTCGCTGTTTGCAGATGACATGATACTATACATACAGAATCCTAAAGATGCCACCAGAAAACTACTAGAGCTAATCAATGAATTTGGTAAAGTAGCAGCATACAAAATTAATGCACAGAAATCTCTGGCATTCCTATAAACTAATGATGAACAATCTGAGAGTGAAATCAAGAAAACACTCCCATTTACCATTGCAACAAAAAGAATAAAATACCTAGGAATAAACCTACCTAAGGAGACAAAAGACCTGTATGCAGAAAATTATAAGACACTGATGAAAGAAATTAAAGATGATACAAATAGATGGAGAGATATACCATGTTCTTGGATTGGAAGAATCAACATTGTGAAAATGACTATACTACCCAAAGCAATCTACAGATTCAATGCAATCCCTAACAAACTACCACTGGCATTTTTCACATAACTAGAACAAAAAAATGCACAATTTGTGTGGAAACACGAAAGACCCTGAATAGCCAAAGCAATCTTGAGAACAAAAAACGGAGCTGGAGGAATCAGGCTCCCTGACTTCAGACTATACTACAAAGCTACAGTAATCAAGACAGTATGGTACTGGCACAAAAACAGAAATATAGATCAATGGAACAGGATAGAAAGCCCAGCAATAAACCCATGCACATACGTTCACCTTATCTTTGATGAAGGAGGAAGGAATGTACAGTGGAGAAAGGACAGCCTCTTCAATAAGTGGTGCTGGGAACACTGGACAGGTACATGTAAAAGTATGAGATTAGATCACTCCCTAACACCATACACAAAAATAAGCTCAAAATGGATTAAAGACCTAAATATAAGGCCAGAAACTATCAAACTCTTAGAGGAAAACATAGGCAGAACACTCTGTGACATAAATCACAGCAAGATCCTTTTTGACCCACCTCTTAGAGAAATGGAAATAAAACCAAAAATAAACAAATGGGACCTAATGAAACTTCAAAGCTTCTGCACAGCAACGGAAACCATAAACAAGACCAAAAGACAACCCTCAGAATGGGAGAAAATATTTGCAAATGAAGTAACTGACAAAGGATTAATCTCCAAAATTTATAAGCAGCTCATGCAGCTTAATAACAAAAAACAAACAACCCAATCCAAAAATCGGCAGAAGACCTAAGTAGACATTTCTCCAAAGAAGATATACAGACTGCCAACAAACACATGAATGCTCAACATCACTAATCATTAGAGAAATGCAAATCAAAACTACAATGAGATATCACCTAACACCAGTCAGAATGGCCATCATCAAAAAAACTAGAAACAATAAATGCTGGAGAGGGTGTGGAGAAAAGGGGACACTCTTGCACTGCTGGTGGGAATGTGAATTGGTTCAGCCACTATGGAGAACAGTATGGAGGTTCCTTAAAAAACTAAAAATAGAAGTACCATATGACCCAGCAATCCCACTACTGGGCATATACCCTGAGAAAACCATAATGCAAAAAGAGTCATGTACCAAAATGTTCATTGCAGCTCTATTTACAATAGCCTGGAGATGGAAACAACCTAAGTATCCATCATCAGATGAATGGATAAAGAAGCTGTGGCACATATATACAATGGAATATTACTCAGCCATAAAAAGAAACGAAATTCAGCTATTTGTAATGAGGTGGATGGACCCAGAGTCTGTCATACAGAGTGAAGTAGGTCAGAAGGAGAAAGACAAATACCATATGCTAACACCTATATATGGAATTTAAGGGAAAAAAATGTCATGAAGAACCTAGGGGTAAGACAGGAATAAAGACACAGACCTACTACAGAATGGACTTGAGGATATGGGGAGGAGGAAGGGTAAGCTGGGATGACGCGAGAGAGTGGCATGGACATACATACACTACCAAACGTAAAATAGATAGCTAGTGGGAAGCAGCCGCATAGCACAGGGAGATCAGCTCGGTGCTTTGTGACCACCTAGAGGGGTGGGATAGGTAGGGTGGGAGGGAGGGAGACGCAAGAGGGAAGAGATATGGGAACTATGTATATGTATAACTGATTCACTTTGTTATAAAGCAGAAACTAACACACCACTGTAAAGCAATTATACTCCAATAAAGATGTAAAAAAAAAAAAGTGCAGAACAGATTTTTAAAATGTGTTCATGCTTGTGTGTGTGTGTGTGTGTGGGTGTGTGTGTGTCCAGATGGTGGTAAGGATAGAATAGTGTAAGCCGTAATTGTAACATTTATATAACAGGCTACAAACCTCATGTTTCTTCCTCATTTTAAAGCTATGTGGGACTCATGAGTCACATCTCTTAAAGTGCCTTATTTCACATCCTGTCTGCTGTAAAGCTGTGAAAAGAAATGCGCTTTCAGGCTTAGTAAGTGGCTTCATAAGTGTAATTTTTGCGCTATAATGACTGATCTTAGGTAAACAGTAAACAAATAATATAATGTATTTTCTCAACAAATATTAAAGAATATTTGTGTTTCCAAAGCATTATTGTGTGCGGTCTATTGAAGGAACCAGTAACATTTAAAAATCATTTTTAGACTCTCCTTTTTATAATTTACTTCCCTATAATGTAAAAAGTAGAAGATATTTCTTCTGCCAGCTCTATTAGTCTTTTCTCTCCTTCATGGTTTTCATAATAGACAATATTTACAGTTAAAATGAATAAAAGTCTATCGTACAATTTTCAATCTAGAGATTCCAAGTTTTATTCTTTAAACTAGTGGTACAGCTAGGACCTCAGGGGGATGAATAAAGATGAGTGAATAACTTTTGATGATCTCTTTCATATTTACAAATATGCTGGCATTACAGCACATGATTCATACCAAGGTACAAACTACCTAAATAAATGCATGCTTTTAAAAAGTCTTTACATCTGTTAAAAAAGGAAGAGCATTAAAAAAAAAATCAAATGTCAGTATGTCATTAATATTAAGAAAAATGAGCTTAGCAAGGTTCAATATATGATGAGAGTTTTTTCCTTGACATTTAACCCATCATATTAAAAGCTTCTTCAAAGAAAAGAAATATCAGCTGGTCACCTGGAGATCAAAATTGAGCTGTTCTAAGACAAACTGCTGTTTCTTCCCTATGATGAAATTCATAGGATGGACAAAAATGTCAGGATAAAAATAGACCACCTAGGAAAAAGAAAAAAGCCATCAGGAGAAGAAGTATAGCTATTGTTATAATTACAACTAAAAATAATTTAAAAGCCAGTTATTTTTCCCTAGTAACACATAAAAAAACACATAGCACATTGATTTATACTGTTAAGTACTTATGTGAGAATAAGATGTGATAAGACAATGCTTATGGTAGCCTGTGGGTTTAATTTTAATAAAAGATGAATCATGGAAAACGTGGTATTTTAAAGGATTGCAAATATTTTAACTTATACTATGCAAAGAACATACCACAAACGCATTTCAAAATTCCGGGATAACAAAAAGGAAGACATATATGAATATTAAATAGCATGCAAGATGCTAGAAGGTTGGGTACAAAATAAACGTATCTTATAAGGAAAATCTCTGAAAATTCAAGAGTGACAGAACAGTAAATAAATCTAAATATAAAACTTATCTTGGATACATGCCATAGAACAGCAGCAGACAGCTCAAGATGAAATCTATTACTCCCAAACACATTCCCCCAAAGAAAAGACTAAATATTAAAATAACAGGCTTTTCTGTTTCTGTGAAATGGAAGGATATGAATTTGGGCAGATTTTATGAAACGCAAATACTGTTCACCACTGGCCACCCCATATTATTAATTGTTCAGTTTTCAACGTTATATTCTGAGAAAACTATTAGCTACTTTCATGGAGACTTTATCCTGTAGGTTATATTCCAGTATTACCTAATGAGATTTCAATGCTTGGCAAATGAATACAGTTATCAGTCATATTTGGATTTTACTTAAGAACTATGATTATCACTTTTTATAACTCATTTTCAATTATTTAGGGATGCCTTTTCTAGTCTTCTTTATTCTACACTGCTTTTCCAATCCATATTTCTCCTATACAGTGAATAATGCAAAGAGAGAAGTTCAAATCAGGTATGGGCCAAAATTCACTGTGACTTTAAAGAAAATCAATATCATAGTATGTGATACACCTGGCATATCAGATTGGCAAAATATTTTTTAATTTTGTAAAAGCATTGGATTTAGATTTTAACAGTGAAACAGAGAAAGAAAGGAGGAAGTGCTTAATGGATTATTTTGGGTTGTGCATAAAATGTGTTACAGAAGGAATAACTAGTGACCGAGCCCTCAGAAACAAAGAAAAATAATAATAAAATAAAGTGTAATTCTGCACAAGCTAGACCTAAGACTTGGTATATTTTAGCTTCCCAGAGTGAAAATATTGGCTAGTATTAGAAGACCAGAATGGCAGACTTGTCAGTTTTCCAGTTTATGATGATAGAAATGTTTTCCGTATCTGTCGTGTGTTTATGTCATCGTGAAAACATACAAGAAAATTGCCTTAACCAGAGATGGTCCATATCACATTCAAAAGTGTGTAACATTTAAAAACCTAATACGCAGGAAAATTTAAGGGTTAACACTGAACGTTCTTCTCAGTTTTGCAAAGGGATTTCAAAACAAGATTTAGAATAGAGTATGTCTGTGTGATCAGTTGTCTTTATGTTTTAAAATATAATTTAACACGATATTTGATTTTCACCACGGGTTCACGTAACTGAATTAAACACTCACACAAGTCATGTTTTCACTTTTTTCAGTCGACATTAAATTCTGAGTATCGGCCATATCAGTGAAGTATTCCACAGTAAAGGACCAACACATTTTGCTTTTTTCACTCCCCTAATAATAAATACCTAAGTTGCCTCCAATTTTCTACTTCCACAAACATAATCAGTCATGTCCCTGCTTGGAACTGAGGACTAGATTTTCAGAAGTATAATAACAAACATTGGATTGTTGAATAAGATATAAGCATCTGTAAATTCACTACTACGTATTTCCCTCCAAAAAGGCTGCACCAGACGGTGATCCTACAAGCTATAGATGACAAGTATCATTCCTCCATATTCTGGTTATCTTTCTCATTTTGCGAATCCAATGGGTGTGAATTAGTATTTTATCTTTGTTTTATTTTGTGTTTATCTGATTATTAAAGAGGTTTCACATCTTTACATGTAATTAAGTCATTCTGTGCCTATTTATATTCTTTGCCAATTTTCTTACTCATTTCTCCGCCTTTTCTGTTTGCTTAGAAGACATTCTTTGTACCGTTTCAATATTTAGTCCTTTGCAAACATCTTCTCCCAATCTGTCATCCATCTGTGAATACTTTCTGTAATAGTCTCCACTGAACAAAATGCCTGAATTTTTACGTAGATAAATCCATTGCATTAAAACCATATGCAATGTGTTTTTAGGGTTCTGAAAAGAACTTTCTTCCCATCCCCAAATCTTTCATAGTTTTGCTATTTACATTTATATCATTAATCAACCTGTAGTTCACCATTGCATGGGGTAGGATACAGGAAGCCAACTTTATTGTGGAAGTCTGCTTTCCCAAAACAATTCATGAGCTGTTCAGCCTTTCATCACTGGATACGGAACCACTTCCATCATTACCTAGTTCCCAGATCAAGGGGTCTGGTTTTTTTGTTGTTGTTGTTTTTTGCGGTACTCGGGCCTCTCACTGTTGTGGCCTCTCCCGTTGCGGAGCACAGGCTCCGGACGCGCAGGCTCAGCGGTCATGGCCCACGGGCCCAGCCGCTCCGCAGCAATGTGGGATCTTCCCAGACCGGGGCACGAACCAGCGTCCCCCGCATCGGCAGGTGGACTCCCAACCACTGCGCCACCAGGAAAGCCCCAAGGGGTCTTTTTTAGAACGCTATTTTGTTACCTTAATCTTTTTGTTATTTCCTACAATAGTAGTAATTGTGTTTATTACTTAGGCTTTGTAGTGCATCTGTATATCTCTTAGGAGATATTTTACTTCTCTTTTCATCAATTGAGCTTTTCATGGATATTTATGTACATATGTTCAATTCTTCTAAATGATTTTTTATTCGAATCACATTGAACTTATAAAGTAATATAAAAATATATTGTTAAAGACACATTATATCTCCACATTTATTCAGATCTCCTTTTATTTCCTTTACAACAATTTTAAAATTTCTATTACAAGGGTTTTGTGTATTCTTTCCCAGGTTAATTTTGACACACTTTTGATTTTTGTTGTTGTTGTTTCATATTACATTTTTTAAAGTAGTCATTACTGATTTACATGAATGCTGAAGAAATAAGTTGACCTCATATTCATCAAAATTACACATTTTTCCTATTAATTTATAATTTGTTAATTCTGCTAGGATTTCTATGGCAATCATATCTCTGAAATGATAGAGTTTACTCATTTGTTCTTTTTCTCAAATGTTCTCAAAATTCACATTTATTTTACTGGATTTTAAAGAATTATTCCTGATCTCCAGTAATTTATTGAACTTTAATAATGAAAATTGGACACCTTTGTTTTGCTCCCAAAGATAATGTGTCTAAAATTAATCTTTAGATATGACATTTGATATCATTATGGTATAGGCTTTTAACACATTAAGAGAGTTTGTAAAATTTTCTGAGCATTTTAAAGTACATATTTTAACTAGAAATACAACTTTCTAAACTGTTTCAGTATATATATTGTTTGCTTCAATATTTAAAATAGATAATGAACTTCACCGAATTCTTGTTTAGCACCTATTGGCATATTTATGTGATTTTTCTCAGTCTATTAAAGAGCTGAATTACACTAGCAAATTTTACGAAGTGAAACTATCCTTCTGTTCTTATTATAAACCTTATTTAATCATAAAGTACTTCTAATTATATTTTTGGATTTAGTAAGCTAGTAAAATGGTATACTCAGATGGGATTATTTCCCTACATATGGCTGAAATTCTAGGAAAACCAGTATTAACCACTCCCATAATCCACAGAACTCTAGACCCCTCCCAAGCAGCACATGCATGCATATGACCCTTCGGTCAACCTTCACCTCCATCATAAAAGAGGTAGAGGAGGTGAACAAGGTTGGTAATCAAGGAGATGATTTTTCAGAAGCCATCAATCCACTCTAAGTGTCAATTTCCCCACTGGGAAGAAGTTGGGAGTATTTCAAGCCTAGAGAAGAGCTTCAAGGAGCCCTGGATTTTTTAGAACAACAATTAACTGAAGTCTGACAAAGGTCTGTGATGTAAAGATGGGAGGATTTGGAAACGGACAGAGAATGCTGTACAGAGAGAGAACGTGAGCAGTGCAGGAGACCAGCTATGACCCCCCTATATCAGCTGGGGCAAGAGCATGTGAGTGTTTCTCATAAACCCAATGTGGGCTACATGGAAGTAACATTTGCCAAAGAAATTTTCAGTCCTTCCAAAGGACCAAGTAATCACAACAGGGGGCTGGACCACCCAATTCCAAGGGGCTAGGGGAGAAAACACCACCTACTCTGTGGGAAATGTAGTCAAGTTTTCCAACAGAGGCTTTCAAAGGACTCAAAAGGACTCACATAAGAATGAGTAAAGTAAGGCTTCCCTGGTGGTGCAGTAGTTGAGAGTCCGCCTGCTGATGCAGGGGATGCGGGTTTGTGTCCCGGTCCGGGAAGATCCCACATGCCGCGGAGCGGCTGGGCCCGTGAGCCATGACCGCTGAGCCTGCGCGTCCGGAGCCTGTGCTCCGCAACGGGAGAGGCCACAACAGTGAGAGGCCCAAGAACCGCAAAAAAAAAAAAAAAAAAAAAAGAATGACTAAAGTATAGACATTCTCCCGGCCAGGAGGAAATAAGAAGAAAATTTAAATCAATCCTAGGGAAAATATCTGTGTTAACATTTAGATAGATGTATTAATATCCAATTTTTTGTATGCATACCTATATGTATGTGTTTTTATACACTATGTATGTGTGTATATGGGTACATATATGTGTGTATATGTATATAAATACATATATAAAATAGGTATATATGTATATATACATATATAAAATAAATTTGAGCTTAAATTCTTCATAAAGTTCAAAATACTGGGGGTTTTTTACTCAAAACTATACCATAAATGTTTTACGTATTAATAGTATTTTCTAAATTGTATATAACATTGAAATTGACTGAACCAGGGTTGGCAGGTTAAAAACAGAAAATAAGTACATTTATTTTTCGCTACTGTTTTTTCCAATTTTGAATTGTTCTTATTCATTCCTGGATGAAATAACAGGCAGGTCTGCCTTTTTTTTCTGATCACTCTTAGGTATTAACAAGAACTCCCATTTTGGGGGGGGGGGGGTGGTTTAAAAGTCCTTTCCAGCCTAATATCTAAGCATGAATCTCTCATCCAATTCACTTTCCTCATTCTCTCTTGCCTAAGCTCAGACAATTAGTAACAGACAAATAAATCACTATTTTCTCTCTCGTGGATTCCTTGGTGGTCTTCCATCACTGGCGTTTCCTCCCTGTCAACCTGGTCAGAGACACAACGCTTTCTCCCCAGAATTAACACACTGCTGCTTAGCCCCACTATTCACTCCTCTGTTAGGACAACTTTCAGGTGGACCTTTTTGATGGGGTTCATTGTGAAATCATTAAGTCCCTCAAGTCCAGCTTCTTTCTGAGTGCTCTGTTTCTGGCCCCCTGGAAACATGCATTTTTTAAATTGAACTATAGTTGACTTACAATATTATATTAGCTTCAGGTATATAACATGGTGGTTCAACATTTTTGTAGACTATACACCATACCAAGTTATTTTTTAAAAAATTGACTATCTTCCCTGTGCTGCACATTACATCCCTGTGACATATATTTCATCTTATAACTGCTAGTTTGTACCTCTTAATCCCCTTCACCTATTTCACCCCTACCCGGTGGTAACCACTAATTTGTTCTCTGTATCTATGAATCTGTTTCTGTTTTGTTTTATTTGTTCACTTTGTTTCGGAGACTCCACATATAAGTGAAATCATACAGTTTTGACTTTCTCTGTCTGACTTTCACTAAGCATAATACCCTCCAGGTCCATCCGTGGAAATGTGCATCTCTACCCCAACATCAATGGGTGTGCACCAGTCTCCCACTCCACCTTTCTTCCTACTCTGCCAGCAATTATAAAGCTTTTAGACTTTTTCTCACACCTGTGTCAGGTACCAACCCCTGTGTCTACAGCACAGTCCATACAGGTCAAGATCCCTAAGTGCTTTTCCAAAAGCTCTCCTAACCTGGTTTAAAAAGAAAATGTACCTCACCTCCCTAAAATTTTTGTCCAAGGAAATTCACATTTAAAAACATCCTGTAATGAATTCCTAGGCTTCTCTTATATACCTGGAGGTGGGTGATGGTCTAATGGTGCAGAAAGAGTTTGAGGCCACCTCCTTTGTAATTCATAGATGGCCTAAAACAGCATCTCAGAATATGGGACCACCTGGCTTCTACTTTATTTCTGTTTGGGTGCTCCGGCTAAAGTAAAAAAAGAATCATTGATCAAGCCCCTTAGATGTGATTTTTAAAGTTGTATAGTGTAAAGCGCTTAAAGGTATCAAGACTTAATTATCTTCCAAGCTCTTGCACAATGAAGGTTGTCTTTATGTTCTTTGTATTCATTCTTTTATATAACAAATGTGTATAGTAATTGCTTACTATGAGCAAGGTACTGCTCTAAGAACTGGAACTGTAGTAGAAAATAAATCAATTCTCATGGAATCTACATTCTAGTGAGAAAGACAGACATAAATGAATAGTTTTATTATAGGTAAATGCTATGGCAAAAATATAGAGTGTAGCTAATAGGACCGGGGACTGCATTAAGTGTCATTAGGAAAGGTAATGAGTAGATAATTAAGTAGAAGTTGTAAAGAAGTGACAGAGGGAGGCCCGCTTAGACTATGGAATAGCATCCAGGCAAGTACAAGGGCCCTGCAGACAGCATGTGTTGTCCTGTTAGAGGAAAAGCAAGAAGACCAGGAGAACTCTGAATATAAATGGTAAAGTTGGGCTTCCCTGGTGGCACAGTGGTTAAGAATCCGCCTGCCAATGCAGGGGACACAGGTTTGAGCCCTGGTCCGGGAAGATCCCACATGCCGCGGAGCAACTAAGCCCATGTGCCACAACTACCGAGCCTACATGCTAGAGCCCACAAACCACAACTACTGAGCCCGCTTGCCACAACTACTGAAGCCCATGCGCCTACAGCCCATGCTCTGCAACAAGAGAAGCCACCGCAATAAGAAGCCCGCGCACCACAACGAAGGGTAGCTCACCGGAACTAGAGAAAGCCCACACAGCAATGAAGACCCAATATAGCCAAAAATAAATAAAATAAATTTATTGAAAGAAAGTAAGAAAATAAATGGTAAAGTTCCAGAGTCACAGTCTCCTTTTTCTCATGATCTACTTTCTTGATGCTAAATTCACTTTTCAACCTGCACTGGGAAAGCAAAAGGTGACATACATTCTTTTCACAGCCTTTTTGTTGTTGTCTACGAGGCATTTATTTGACAGACCTCTCCTAGAAACCTACAGGACTGTCTCCTTCTCAAATGCCCATCTCAAGAAAACTCTGAAACAATGTAATACATGAAAAAAATACAGACTGTGTAATTAATCTGAACCAAGGCTAAAGTTTTACTAGACTCATGCCTGTCAAGTTACTCAAATACGAACGGCCACATTTAAATAAGAGGTAAACCATGTACTTTTGGTCATCTCCAATTACTAGCTCTTTAATTTTCTCTGAGTTTGTAAACATCAGTCTTGTTTCATTCAATATTTTTAATAAGTTTAATTTCAGTTGATATTTTGTCGAATCTAAAAAAAAATTTTTAAGATTAAAAATAATGTTTGCACTGCATGAACTCATAGCCATTTGGGGGAAAGAGAACAAATAAACTGGACCAGAGTTGCAGTGAGGTTTTGCAAAAAGTACAAAGAAAGTACTATGGGTATAATGTGCTGGTCTTAAAAGATGGCCCCAAGTTCTTTGACATGCCTCACCTTTTGAATTTGGGCAGGACTGTGACTGCTTTGACCTACAGATGACAGAGGATCTATTTCAGAATTTCGGATGGCCTTTAGTTCAAACATTCAGTAACTATAATCCTTCACGATCCTTCAGATTGTCAGGTATTGGGCTAGAATTTTCTTTTGATAAGAGCAGACCCCGTATCACTTATTCTGCCTGGGAAAGTTGGGGAAGGCTTCAGAGCACACGTACCATTTGTCAATATTATGGAAAAACAGCCTGATCTATTTGATGTGCTCTCTGCACCACCAGTCAGGGCCAACACCCAAAAGCCTTTCATGTTTTGAAATGCACCTCCAAATCATTTCTCAGTTGCATATTACTCGATCTTCATTTTTGTCACCTGCCTGAACTTGGTACAAATCCTGAGTCATTCTAGAGGTAATTTCCCAAGGCAGGCCAGTCAGTATTGTGACAGCAGATTATGGAAAAAGGAAAGCTGCCTTCTTTTGTCCCTAAAAGAATAAGAAGGAAGGTAAGAGGGAAAAAACACACAAGGATTCTATTGCCTTTTCATCTATCTTATCACTGTCCGTGTCAGCTCTGCAATGCAGAGGCATCATTTAGTCTTTGTGCCAGAAAAATAAATGGGGGCATTTTTGTTTTCTTTTTTGCTAACCTATTTTTTAAAAATCACTTAGTGAGGCCCAGAGGCTGTGCAATGGGAATATACAGGGTTTAGGAAAAATAAAACCAAGGAGTGAATCAGGACATTTTGTATGCTTGAAGCTTTTACGAGGGCAAGTGCTAACTGAGGACGTGTACCATCGTTATGATGACTGATTCGTCATGAACAGCATGATTTCAGAAAGAAAAGGAAGAAGTCCCTACAGGCAGCTTACTGTCAGGTCTCCACAATAAAAATTTGAGATAGAAGACAATGAACCCTACATTCAGGCATTATTAATCTATCGTTCCTCCACCTAGATTTTCTATTACTCTGCTCATTATAAATCTATTTCACATGTCACTTTCCTTGCAAGTACCCCGAGTTGATTTCCCCCCCCCCCCAGTTTGTGCTCTCTCTCTGCCCCAAACCCTTACCTACTCTCTGCTCTGATGATTTCAGTTCCACAAGGTATCTGTTGCCCAATTATCACAACTAATTTCCTCCTTTCAACTGAAGGTCATCGTTTGTTTGAGAAGAGCAAAAAAAACTACAAGAAGCATATTGACATTGTGTAAATGAGAGCCAAACATCAAGGGGTGTGTGGTTAATGAACAAAGGATCGTTGCTTAGCGTGTAACTGCAGCATTAAATTCCACTGTATGATTCTGAGAGAATGAGGGAAAAAACCAAAGGACATATTAGTATTATCATAAAAATGTTTTAACCGGGCTTCCCTGGTGGCGCAGTGGTTGGGAGTCCGCCTGCCGATGCAGGGAACACGGGTTCGTGCCCCGGTCTGGGAAGATCCCACATGCCGCGGAGTGGCTGGGCCCGTGAGCCATGGCCGCTGAGCCTGCGCGTCCGGAGGCTGTGCTCCGCAACGGGAGAGGCCACAGAAGTGAGAGGCCCGCGTACCGCAAAAAAAAAAAAAAAAAAAAAAAAGTTTTAGCCTTCTGGATTCCCTGAAAGGGTCTCAGAAAATGTCAGCATATTCTGAGAACTGTTGTCTTATATCCAAAGTTCCATTCTAGCTAATATTGATATTCTGATTTAATTTCTAAGGTCCTATTGACTGTTTTGAAGATTATGATTACTTTCAAAATACTAACAAAGAATGTGAGCTGAATACTCGGTAGAAAAATGCTGAATTCAAAATAAAGGGAAGAATAATAGAAAAGTGGTTTTTATTAGAAAGCCAATTGTAATAGAGAACTTAAACCTATGTATGCACCAAGTTAAGAAAACAGATACCTCTATTAAAACACTTGTCACATGAAAAAAAAAAAAGGCTTCCGGTTAAACTCCCTGCAAAGGGGATATGCCAGAGGACAGCCCGCCAGGCCCGAGAATGCCCACCCCAGGCAGTGGGTTCTCTGGCCTTCTTCCTATGTACAGTCTGATTCTTTGGACTTAAATCCCTATTAAAGAGAAGAAAATGCATTTTGTTTCTCTTGTACACAGATACATAGGGAAGTACTTATAAAATATGTGCCCGTTTATACTATTCAGCACAACACCCTGTGTAATGAAATTGCCTCTGTTCTCCTGTGGGCCAGGAAACACAATGTAAGGAGGAAAGATCATTCTGAGACACATATTAGATATTAGGCCTATGATTCAAAGACTAGATAACTGTGCAAATAACTGCAGCTACAACAATATCTTATGATGTAGTCACTAAATAAAACAAAATGATAAACACTTACTTAAGAGGAAAAGTACGACATGCAGCTACAACTATATCTTATGATGTAGTCACTAAATAAAGCAAAATGATAAACACTTAAGAGGAAAAGTACGACAAATAAATTGCTGGAATATATTTTTACCTTACATAAAGAAGTTTGTAGTTAGAGTCATACTTTTAAATTAGTTATGCTATGCTGGAGTAGTTACGTGTGTGTGTGTGCGTGTGCGTGTGCGTGTTCCATAAAGAGAACATAAAATATATTTTAATATTTTAAATTTTAGTGTCAACGTTTCATTGGAATGTAACTTCAGTGTTTGCCGATAGCTCGCTGATTTACGGTTGCAGAAAAAGAAACACGGGTAGAATAGCAATTAGTTATATAATTATCCGATGTGAAAGATTTGTAAAATACATAGGAATCTTACCTTTAATACAAACTTTATGTTATAATACTTCATTAAATTTGGCTTTCAGCTGTCAGTTATACATTATTACCATCACTATAGTGATTAATTAACACATTTGGGGTTAGATGAGAAGTGAATCATTTGTCTATGTTTCATATTTTAGATAGCCTAAATTGTATGTTTAAGTATATGTTTAGATAGTCACTCAACTAAAATAAAAAAGGAATACTATCTCTACATATCCACCAGTAAATATGCTAATAGACAAACAATGTGTTAAGTGAACGTTTTGGAAAATAGGGACCATTTCAAAAAGGCTAACAGAACAATTTTGCTATATTATTTCAACGTTCATTTCATTTCTAGGGATAATTTTCCTTACCTATGAAAATTAAGGTTTAAATACCATGCCTGTATCTCTAAGGTGTTACTGTTAAAAGTTAATCACTTGCATAAATATTCTTTGTTTAAAAATTAGAGAAAGTCTGTTTACTAACTAACAAATACGATCCCTTTGTTAACAGTTTAACCTTTGGAATTATAGAAGCATAGGAAGTGTACAAATATAAGACATACCCTCTATCCTAAAAAAGTTTATCATTTCAGGAGGCAAACCTAACACACATGAGATGATCCAAGACAGCATAAAATTAGGACAAAGCTGTATTATATTAGCTGCAAGAGCTGTGAAAGTTCACAGGCAAGGAGATCAAGGAAGCTAGAATCGCTGGGATGCTTTCACGGGGGAAGCTTTCCCGTTCAACAATTCAGGATACTGAACGTTTTCAGCTAACCAGCTCTTGGTCACTGTGCACCTAAACTTCTACTATAAAACTGAAACTACATTTAGAAATGGAAGTAGAGGAAATTATTCTTTTTTAATTTTAGGAGATGTTCACTGACAAAAATTCATGCGATTTTCTATGAAAAAAATTTTTTTTAATGTACAGCTCACAAAATACAGAAGAACCAGTAATAAATGAAATATTAAAATGAACAGTTTTTGGTAGCATAAAGAGCAAATAAAATAAGCTAAGTCTTACTTATTAGTTTTCCACTCACAAGTTTAGAAAGTAAATTATTCTGGAGAAAGGTTATCCCTGGAAGAATGAAAAGGAAACCCAAGTCAGAACAATGCACACTGGCTGAGGAGTAATAAAAGGTTCTCTCAACAGAATTCACAAATTTGATATGGGTCAGCAGTTCCATAATTTTACTCTTCAAATTTAATTGGAAGAAAATTTAGATAATAATTTATTATGTGGTTACTGGGAACAAACACTCAAAAATATTTTTAATTTACCAACAATAATAATGGAAATGCAAGCATCTGAGAACCTATAGGATGAGAGTAAATGGGAAACATATCAAAATGGGCTTTCTAGCCACCCTCAAGATTCAGAGAGGAGAGGTCTCACACTGGAGGAGAGACATTGGGATAAACAAGATAAATAAAGAGGAAAAGATCTAATGGGTCTGTAGTGGTAGAGACAAGACATAAATGTACAACAGCTAGAAAGGCAATAAGAGGAACTTACATGGGTGATTTCCAACTGCCCAGCAGTGTTGAACATATAGTACATGCTTAATAAATAAATACTCCTTAGTTGATTTCTACATTGCAACATGAGGAAAGTTAACGCTACAGAGTACAGGGAATGTAAATACAAACTGGTCACAAACACAAAACAAGAAAATACTGGTTGTATCTCATTATAGAAAGAAAGTTAGATTTTAAAATACATGTTTGATAATATATGAATATTAATTATCATTTATAAATGTGAGCTGGAAGAAAAAATTTTTGAGTTAAATATATTGATATAATCAATCAGATACTATAAAATGTTCAGATTTTCTTCAATGCCTTTTCCAACGGGGATAAAAGAAAACACATTGTACAAAATGGTACATCAAATTGTACTTTCTTTGTCATTCCCCCACAATGATCTCAGGAATACCAGTTAGGTAAATTTAGCAGTAATGAGTAAATAAAAATCGGGTTAAAATTGGAAAAGATAAATCCAGTGAACTATTTATGACTTCAAAACTGTGAGACATCATGAAATTTAGATAATTGAAGGAGGAAAATGTGTACATAAATTCAATACATTATTTAACTGATAGCACATGAAACATGAATATTTTGCCTTAATTGAAACTAAATGTTTATTCCCCAAGAAAATCATGTCAAGGAAAAAGACAAAATTGAGTACACCTCTAAAAGAAATAGTAAACCTTCTCTGCATTATCAAAATGGGGTTTTTCCTTTGTTTAGCTTTCGCTTCCACAGGCTTATCAGACATGGCAGGAAATGTTTGGCTTCCAAGCATTAATTGTGGCTGATGACTGAGATGCACCGGAGCCATCACTGGGAGTGAATAGTTAATCTCACTGTTCTTATTAATTCATCCACAAGAAAGGACAGAAAAGCAAAATATCAAAGGAGTACTGGGAATGGCTTTAGTAATAGTGAGGACCCTTTAGGCAAAAGAGCCTCAGAAATGTACGTCAAAAAGACCATTAGACTCTAACTTTATTAACTTACAACATAGAATGTGGCAACGCGTAACAGGAGCGCTTCTTTGAACACAAAGCCACACAAGCACATTCTCAAGGAGCAGACAGGTGGTTCATTATCCATTACCCAACTGCTTTATCTCCAAGGAGAAAAAAAATAACAACCTCTCTGGCTTCCTGTGTTCACATTAAAATAAAGCATACATAGACATCAAACGTACTATGTTTCCTAGAAAACCATGGATATGTATTTCTTTTATATCTAAAATGTAACCATATATAAGTACTACAAAACATATTTTAAAAGGGAATTTTAACCAGTTGTATTTATATAGAGTCACAATAGCAATGCAATTCATATTTTTTGTCCTATCAATACACCTTTGAGTACAATTTTCAAAAAATATACCAAATTGAGTACATTTTGCATAAATTCAACATATTATGTTATCGTAAATAATGCAGCAAAAGTCATATTGACTCTAGGGAAAAGGCCTAAGACTCATAAAGTATTAATTTTTTTTTTTTTTTCCGACATGTCTCTACCACGCCAGATGTCTACCCTGGCCTGGGAGGACTCCCTAATTCTTCAATGTGTCTTACTATAATTCTGGATATCTCCCTAGTTCCCTAAAGTTTCTACTCTATGTTGTTTGTTTCACTTACACCCCACGTATGTCTAGACTGACTGAGGTTGTCACCCTAATTCCCCAGGTGTGTTTGATCACAGACATCTTCCCTATTTCCCAGGTGTGTTTGACCATGGACATTTTCCTAATTCCCCAGGTGTTTGTACACTGACTAGTGATTTCTCCCTAACTTCCCAGATTTGCCTACTATCACCTAGGGTGTCTCTCTAATCCCCAGGAGTTTCTAAACTATCGTTGGATGTTGCCCTAATTTTGCAGGTTGTAAACACTAACCAAAAAAGTCTTTCTAAATCCCTGGGTGTGTCTACACTGACCTCGGTTGAATCTATAATTCCCCAGTTCAATCAATGTCTTTGGATGTCCGCTCAATTCTCCAGGAGTGTCTTTTCTGATTTGGGATGCCTCTTGAATTAATCAATGTTTTTATCCTAATCTTGAATATCTCCCTATTTCCCCATGGTTGTCTATATTAAACTGAGATGGTTCCCTCATTTTCCAAGTTTTTTCCAACCCTAACCTTGCATGCATGCATAATTCCCCTGATGTGTCTACACTGAACTGGGATGGCTAACAAATCCCCCAGGAATTTCTACACTGACCTGGTAGGCATGTAAAAGTTCATTTAATTTGCTTTATTTTAGGAAATTTGATTTAAGTCAGAAGAAAAATCATTGGAAACATCAGAAAAATCATAGATTACAATCTTCATAAAATACTGATAAATTTTCTTTACGAAAGAAATTATTTGAATAAAAAATCTTACTTTGGAAGAAGAGAACTATTGAGTTTATAGAATACAACAAAACTTGAGGATATCAAAATAAATGTCTATATATGGGTGTACTAAAAAGATAATGCATAGTAGGCATAATGTATACTTGGCTAAAAGGAGTCACTTGTTCTAATTATTCAAGAAAAAGTTAACATTTTTACCGTCAAAACATGGTAATGTTAACGTTGCTACATCTCAAAATTTTCTAATAACAAGAACAGAGATGTCAGATACAAAGTAGAACTACGTACTTGTATTGATAACGATGCTGTTGCCCTAATAAATTAATTCCGCTGATACTGATACCCTGACATCATGCAAATAATTGTTCATTCCTTTAAAAGAACAGTATAGAAAGTTGCACTTTAATATTTTTTCAAATAATTCACTTGGTTTTTTAAGAAAAGGAATATCCTCAGGGAAATTTTCAAATAAGGATTAAACACAGAGACAGATTGCCTCAAAACAGAGATCATCAACTGTACTTGCAAATGAGGTATCAATGCAGAGCATTTGTTAACATTTCCATTTTAATTACTAGTTAAATTATACTTATTTTTAATTGTGAAAATCAACACTCTGAAAGTTATTTTTAAAGGTTGCACTCCACAATCGTTACTGTTACTGTGTAACTAAAACCTCACGTACATAAGTGACCCCTAGGATTTAGGTTTTATGTCTTTTCTTCTCATTTTGAGGCTACAAGAACTTGAAGTAATCCAAAAATTAAATCATCTACCTTTTCGATATTCAATACTGACAATTATAGACAAGACACAGGGAATTGAGTCAATTATTTGTATATTATGAAATATTTTCCCATTTCTTATCACACAGGGGAAATTATAGCTATTTAGGACAATTTAAATTATTTATTCAGAAATTCAGTGTCATGTATATAATATTATATGTGTATTTGTTGGGATTTCGGGACACTTGTTTAAAAATACCTAAACATCTTCCATTATGAGTATAGCATCTAAAAATATATCTTACTGATATTTTAATTTCCTTCTAATTAAAAATGTAAATGATATTCCAGGCAAATTTTTTCATCTAGAATTTTATTTTTAACCTACATCCTAACTTTTTGACCCTCAGCAATTGATAAATTACTATAACATTTGTCAAGAAGTGGGGATTATCTAAAATATGTAATATATATTTATATTTTATGCAGTACTTAAAATATGCACGTGAAATATTTTACACATATAACCCTGATTTGTTTTGAGGTTTTGATTCTAAAATACAAAGATGACTGCTACTTTAAGATGTTGAATATATGTTGTTAAAAATACAGCTATCAGATAATTAAACATTCAAGTACATAAGATATACCTTACAGTTTGAGAGAAAGCTATATATTATTTTCCTAACACAGAAATCTATCAGCAGTGATATTTGCCAAATGACCGAATATAGTGACCTTAAAAAAAAACGAGTATTAAGAAATGTATTTCACTCTTTTGAAATTGTATCGATGAAATTCATGTATCCATAGATGAAGAGAGAAATCTACTAATTCATATATATATATATATATATATATATGTATATACACATGCACACAATCAAAACATGCATTTTGTCATAGTAAATGGACTTTTTAATGATCCATTCAGCAAGGAAAAATTGTTTCCCAGCAGGAATTCCACAGATTTCAAAACTGTCTGAATGCACAATAATGAAATTACTTGAGCTCAGGTATTGCCTTTTTTATTATTTTTAGCGTCTGCCATTCTTCCATGAAAGCACATTCATTCATTCTGTCACCCAGTTAGCATCATAGCAAGTTATGACAAACCAAATAGCGTGGGTAAGGAATCAAACATAACATATTTTGTCCAGAGAAATAATCTTATCTGTTTGCCTTCTTTTTCAGATACATCTCAGCCATCTTATAAACTCAGTCTCTCAAAATCAGACTAAAGTCCAGTCACATTGCCATGCATCATTCAGAATAAAATCTGCATTCTATAGAAAAGTCAGTGATCTGAATATTTGATTATGCTAATAGAAATGCCTTTCTAAATTGGGGGATTTTCAAAACTTATTCTTATATTGTGAAAATACTCCTAAATGTTCAATTTAATTCTTCTTGTATTTTACTTGTTATTTTTAGACGAGATAAGTGCTTTGCAATAGAGCAGACTCATCTGCTTTAGTAAATGTGACTGGGATTGTGTTTTTGTTAACTTTAAGCTATTACCATGACAATTGTTTTTCATTAATTCATAATTAACAGATAGCCTCATCAAACGAATTTATGAAACATTACTGTGATTTGGGTTGAGAAGATTTTTACCAGTGCACGTTATCATTTATAACAAAAGACTACCATTAACGTCTCTACCTTGGAAAGCTTACATCTGTTTATTCAGGTTGACTACAGGCTCAAATTTATCACTGGAAAATATATTCAAATGTCTAAAAAAAAAAGTCCTTTAGACTCATATTTATAATTATGTAAATCATCTTTGACTAACAGGAGTTGACGTGTAATGTTTTTAATATAGGGCTTCCAGACTACTTAGACACAAAATTTCAGAAATTTAGAATAAAATCGCATTAGGAGTTTAACCTGCCTCGAGAGAGCACTTCAGTTTGTGTACACAATTGCCATGAGTCACTGTAAGTATTTTTCAGTCAACAAACATTTATTGACTGGTGTTTATGCGCCAGTCATTGTGCTACAATGCTAAGTACATGGGGATTAAGTACATTCAAGACCTCAAAGAGCTAGAGTTACAATCCAGCAGGAAACAGAGCCAAGAAAATCAGTAACATTTGAATACCATTACACAGGAATACAATAGATGCAATAGAAGTAAAGAGAAAGAATGTATAACCCAAACTGAACGGAGTCAGGAAGGGCTCTTCTGATGGCTAGGATGAAGTACACTAGCCCAAGAAGATGAAAGTGGTTTTCTGTTGCTGTTGTTGTTTGTTTGTTTGTTATAAAGTAACAGCAAATGCATTTACAGAAAGACAACAATATGATGTAAGTTCAATACAGCTGGAGCAGAACTTGGTGATTACATTGACCAAAACAACTGATGTTTATTTTAATGGCTTAATAGTTCATATATGTTCTTCTCTATTCTTCATTTCTACCCATAGAAACTCTTTTGAAATGTGTAAAATTTTTTTTAAATCTCTAACAATTCCACCATACAAAAATAATTGATATTCCTCTTTCTGTGTATTTCTTTTCATTGTTTTTTCAGTAGAGCTACATTTTTTTTATTAAATTGGAGTCACGGAGTATATGTAGTTTTATACTTGTTTTTCTCTTAACATTGTGAATATTTTCCCATGTCGCTAAATGTTTTAAATTCTTTTTTAAAATAATATTTTTAGTGACCATAAATACAGCATCATCAAAATGTACCAAAATATACTTATTCAAGCCCCTAGTTTTTTTCTTTGTTAGTTTGTTGTTGTTTTTTAACATCTTTATTGGAGTATAATTGCTTTACAATGGTGTGTTAGTTTCTGTTTTATAACAAAGTGAATCAGTTATACATATACATATGTTCCCATATCGCCTCCATCTTGTTTCTCCCTCCCTCCCACCCTACATATCCTACCCCTCTAGGTGGTCACAAAGCACCGAGCTGATCTCCCTGTGCTATGCGACTGCTTCCCACTAGCTATCTATTTTACGTTTGATAGTGTATATAAGCCCCTAGTTTTTTGCACTTAGGTATTTGCTATAGACTAAACTGTGTCCACCCAAAATGTATATGTTGAAGTCCTAACCCCCAATGTCATGGTATTTGGAGGTGGGGCCTTTGGGAGGTAATTAGGCTTAGATGAAATCTTGAGGATGGGACCCCCATGAAAGGACTAGTCTCCATATAAGAAGAGAGATCAGCCATATGAGGACACAGCAAGAAGACAGCCTTCTGCAAACCAGGGAAAGGGCCCTCACCAGGAACCAAATTGGCCAGCACCTTGATCTTAGACTTCCCAGACTCCAGAGATGTGAAAAACAAATGTGTGTTGTTTAAGCCACGCAGTCTCTGGTATTTTATTATAGCAGCCCAAACTGACTAAGACAGCATTTATTTTAAAAAATAATAATAAAATTAATTTTATTCATTAAATTTTTAAAAACTAACATTAAATGTTAAAAAACTAGAAAAAATATCAATATACACCTATATGTGAAATTATCCCTGATTATTTCTTTAGGATAGATTTTTAGAAGTGAGATGACTGGAGAAGAGTATATAAACATTTTTAGGGATCTTGATGTGAATTTCCAAACTGTTAACCAGAAAGAATGCATTCCAACCAACAGTATATGAGAAATTTTATCTTCTAAGCATCTCTTATCATATTTCTCATCTTTTAATTATTTGGATATTTTTATCTTGGTCTAACTTTTATTGTGAATATGCAAACTAAATTTGACGGTCCTCTGTCACATTATGTATACTACTAATTATTATTAAGCCACTATGACAATATATACTCATGGTTAACAAAGTTAAAATTTTATAAACCTGAGATTTTAAACTTCATTTTTCTCAAATGAGAATATTATTAAAAGTATAGCTTTCCTCAGCAGTTGAGGTTTTTGAACACTCCTTATCCGTGACTATCCACAGGCTCTCTAAATAAAGGCATATGATGAAGGAATGAGGATGCAGTTATGGAGTATCAAATTCACCTTCTCTCCTGACCTTCTCGTCCACAGTGTTTTTAATTATGTTACATATTGAGACTATATAATGTGAAACTTCCCTTAGAATTCAGAATATTTCTGTACATTTTTGTCATGCTCCAACATAACCTAAAATGGGACAAGTTCTTTTATTTGAGCATATTCTTTTTAAGACCAAAAGAACTTTGAATAAAATCCCAAACCTCAGGGTTAATCCCCTTAACCAACCACTAGCCAATAGTATTTCCAACTAAGATTACAAATTTTTATAAGACCCAGAGACGGTACCAACAATGTTTGATGCCAAAATTAAGTTAGTGCCAACATTCGCTTTCGCTAAGAAAAGCATGAACTGTGCATCTGTTTCCTATAGACAGAACAATTCTAGTTCACTCAGAAGAAGTTCCTGAGTAGGACTCCATGTAGTTCTAGATTAATGTAGATCTCTGGATTAATACTTAAAGGTCCTACAAAACACATATACATATAATTGAAGATTCTGTAAAGCATATATACAATCATTTGTAACCTTTTATTCTTGAGGATAACTAAGTCAGCTTCTGCAAGAGGTACACTTCAAATTCTCTATGGCTTAAAACAATATAGGTGTATTTCTTGTCCACCTGAACTTCAACAAACTGAAATCCAAAACTGCTGTCTGCAACACACGCCTCCAACATCAGAAGACAGAGTGCTCAGGAGAGACACACCAGCTCTTATCTACCTTGGTTCCTCATGACCTGCCATCTCTGCTCTTAGTTTGTTAGCTGGAACAGCATGGACGGCTAGGGAACGGAGAGGGGCAGAGGGAGGGTGGATGTTACTACTTGTCTTTGCCCTGTATCTTAACTAAAGGACACTACACAGCTGTAATACATGAAAGAGTTAACAGAGGTCAGATGTCTACTATAAAATATTCATTGAGCGAGTTTTCAACCTTATTTTAGACCCTATCGGAAAACATAAGAAGTTGAAGACATAATCTCTACCCACAAAAATTCTGAAGTTTATGATATAGTTAAGCAGCTGATGAAAAATGTATGAATAGTTTAAGGGCTATTTTTTGCACCACAGAAACTGAAAACTTTAATATGAAAGGGGGAGATCCAGGAATAATTAGTGTAGGCTTCATAACGAAGGTAGGGTATAAGTTTGTCCCCAGAGGACAGAATAGTGGGATTTACAAAGGAGGAAGGAAAAAGAAAGAGCAATGGAGGCAAGATGATGGGCTCCAGGGAAGGCAAAGGTGAGAATGAGTGTGACAGCCTCAGAGAGCCTTAAGGAAACGGGCCTGATTAGACTAGTGAGCACATTTTGAGAAACAGTAGGAGATAAAATTCAACAGACAGAGCAGAGACTCATGTAAACCACACAGAGGAACTTAGAATTGATACAGTAGAAAATTGGGAGACATTTAAAGTTCCTGAGTAAAAGACTCAGATCTATTTGGTTAAGAATTACACTTCAGGAGGACCTTCAAGATGGCGGAGGAGTAAGACATGGAGATCACCTTCCTCCCCACAGATACATCAGAAATACAGCTACACGTGGAACAACTCCTACAGAAGACCTACTGAACGCTGGCAGAAGACCTCAGACCTCCCAAAAGGCAAGAAACTCCCCAAGTACCTGGATAGGGCAAAAGAAAAAACAGAGACAAAAGAATAGGGAAGGGACCTGCACCTCGGGGAGGAAGCTGTGAATGAGGAAAAGTTTCCACACACTAGGAAGCCCCTTCACTGGCGGGGATGAGGGGTGGTGGGGGGGAAGTTTTGGAGCCATGGAGGAGAGCGCAGCCACAGGGGTGTGGAGGGCAAAGCAGAGAGATTCCCGCACAGAGGATCGGTGCCGACCAGCACTCACCAGCCCGAGAGGCTTGTCTGCTCACCTGCTGGGGCAGGCGGGGGCTGGGAGCTGAGGCTCGGGCTTTGCAGGGCAGATCCCAGGGAGAGGACTGGGGTTGGTGGCGTGAACACAGCCTGAGGGAGCTAGTGCACCACAGCTAGCCAGGAGGCAGTCTGGGGAAAAGTTTGGACCTGCCTCAGAGGCAAGAGACCACTGTTTCAGGGTGCGCGAGGAGAGCGGATTCAGAGCACCACCTAAACGAGCTCCAGAGACGGGTGCGAGCTGCAGCTATCAGCGCGAACCCCAGCGACGGGCATGAAACACTAACACTGCTGCTGCCGCCACCAAGAAGCCTGTGTGCGAGCACAGGTCACTATCCACACCTCCCCTCCCAGGAGCCTGTGCAGCCCACCTCTGCCAGGGTCCCGTGATCCAGGGACAACTTCCCCGGGAGAACACACGGCACGCCTCAGGCTGGTGCAACATCATGCCACAGGCTCACCGCACATTCTGTATCCCTCCCTCCCCCGGGCCTGAGTGAGCCAGAGCCCCCTAATCAGCCACTCCTTTAACCCCGTGCTGAGCAAAGAACAGACGCCCTCAGGTGACCTACATGCAGAGGCGGGACCAGATCCAAAGCTGAGCCCCTGGGAGCTGTGAGAACAAAGACGAGAAGGGAAATCTCTCCCAGCAGCCTCAGGAGCAGCGGATTAAATCTCCACAATCAACTTGATGTACCTGCATCTGTGGAATACATGAATAGACAATGAATCACCCCAAAATTGAGGTGGTAGACTTTGGAAGCAACTGCAGACTTGGGGTTTGCTGCATGTGACAGACTAGTTTCTGATTTTTATGTTTATTTTACTATGGTTTTTAGTGCTTGTTATCATTGATGGATTTGTTTATTGGTTTGCTTGCTCTTTTCTTTTTATTAAATTTTTTTTATTTTAATAGTATTTTTTGTTTTTTATTTTAATAACTTTATCCTATTTTATTTTATTATTATTTTCTTTATTCCTTTCTTTCTTTTCCTCCCTTTTCTTCTGAGCCATATGGCTTACATGGTCTTTGTGCTCCTGCCAGGTGTGAGGCCTGAGCTTCTGAGGTGGGAGAGCTGAGTTCAGGACATGGGGCCAACAGAGACCTCCCGGCCCCATGTAATATCAATAGGTAATTGCTCCCCCAGAGATCTCTGTCTCAACACTAAGATCCAGCTCCACTCAATGACCAGCAAACTCCAGTACTGAATGCCCCATGCCAAACAACTAGCAAGACAGGAAAACAACACAACTCATTAGCACAGAGGCTGCCTAAAATCATACTAAGTTCACAGACACCCAAAAACACACCACTGGACACGGTCCTGCCCACCAGAAAGACAAGATCCAGCCTCTTCCATCAGAACACAGGCACCAGTCCCCTCCACCAGGAAGCCTACACAAGCCACTGAACCAACCTTACCACTGGGGGCAGACCCCCAAAACAACAGGAACTACGAACCTGCAGCCTGCGAAAAGGAGACCCCAAACACAGTAAGTTAAGCAAAATGAGAAGACAGAGAAACACGCAGCAGATGAAGGAGCAAGATAAAAACCCACGAGACCAAACAAATGAAGAGGAAATAGGCAGTGTACCTGAAAAAGGATTCAAAGTAATGATAGTAAAGATGATCCAAAATCTTGGAAATAGAATGGAGAAAATATAAGAAATGTTTAACAAGGACCTAAAATACCTAAAAATCAAACAAACAATAATAAACAACACATTAAATGAAATTAAAAATACTCTAGAAGGAATCAATAGCAGAATAACTGAGGCAGAAGAACGGATAAGTGATCTGGAAGATAAAATAGTGGAAATGACTACCACAGAGCAGAATAAATAAAAAACGAATGAAAACAATTGAAGGACAGTCTCAGAGACATCTGGGACAACATTAAATGCACCAACATTCAAATTACAAGGGTCCCAGAAGAAGAAGAGAAAAAGAAAGGGACTGAGAAAATATTTGAAGAGATTATAGTTGAAAGCTTCCCTAACATAAGAAAGGAAATAGTCAATCAAGTCCAGGAAGTGCAGAGAGTCCCATACAGGATCTAAGGAAAAACATGCCAATACACAAATTAATCAAACTATCAAAACTTAAATACAAAGAAAAAATATTAAAAGCAGCAAGCGAAAAGCAACAAATAACATACAAGGGAATCCCCATAAGGTTAACAGCTGATCTTTCAGGAGAAACTCTGCAAGCCAGAAGGGAGTGGCAGAACATATTTAAAGTAATGAAAAGGAAAAACCTACAACCAAGAGTACTCTACCCAGCAAGGATCTCATTCAGATTCGACAGAGAAATTAAAACCTTCACAGACAAGCAAATTTAAGAGACTTCAGCACCACCAAACCAGCTTTACAACAAAAGGTAAAGGAACTTCTCTAGGCAGGAAACACAAGAGAAGGAAAAGACCTGCTATAACAAACCCAAAACAATTAAGAAAATGGTAATAGGAACATACATATCGATAATTACCTTAAATGTAAATGGATTAAATGCTCCAACCAAAAGACATAGACTGGCTGAATGGATACAAAAAAAAGACCCATATACGTGCTGCCTACAAGAGACCCACTTCAGACCTAGGGACACATACATACTGAAAGTGAGCAGATGGAAAAAGATATTCCATGCAAATGGAAACCAAAAGAAAGTAGCAATTCTCATATCAGACAAAATAGACTTTAAAATAAAGACTATTACAAGAGACAAAGAATGGGATCAATCCAAGAAGTAGATAAAACAATTGTAAATATTTATGCACCCAACATAGGAGCACCTCAATACATAAGGCAAATGCTAACAGCCATAAAAGGGGAAATTGACAGTAACATAATCATAGTAGGGGACTCTAACACCCCACGTTCACCAATGGACAGATGATCCAAAATGAAAATAAATAAGGAAACACACGCTTTAAATGACACATTAAACAAGATGGACTTAATTGATATTTATAGGAGAGTCCATCACAAAACAACAGAATAAACTTTCTCCTCAAGTGTTCATGGAACATTCTCCAGGATAGAACATACCTTGTGGCACAAATCAAGCCTTGGTAAATTTAAGAAATGAAATTGTATCAAGTATCTTTTCTGACCACAATGCTCTGAGTCTAGATATCACATACAGGAAAAAAAAACTGTAAAAAATACAGACACACAGAGGCCAAACAATACGCTAATAAATAACCAAGAGATCACTGAAGAAATCGAAGAGGAAATCAAAAAATGCCTAGAAACAAATGACAATGAAAACAGGAGGACCAAAAACCTATGAGATACAGCAAAAGCAGTTCAAGAGGGAAGTTTATAGCAGTACAATCCTACCTCAAGTAACAAGAAACATCTCACATAAACAACCTAACCTTACACCTAAAGCAATTAGAGAAAGAAGAAAAAAAAACCCTAAGTTAGCAGAAGGAAAGAAATCATAAAGATCAGATCAGAAATAAATGAAAAAGAAATGAAGAAAACGATAGCAAAGATCAATAAAACTAAAACCTGGTTCTTTGAGAAGATAAACAAAATTGATAAACCATTAGCTAGACTCATCAAGAAAAAAAGGGAGAAGACTCAAATCAATAGAATTAGAAATGAAAAAGGAGAAGTAACAACTGCCACTGCAGAAATACAAAGGATCATGAGAGATTACTACAAGCAACTATATGCCAATAAAATGGACAACCTGGAAGAAATGGACAAATTCTTAGAAAAGCACAACCTTCTGAGACTGAACCAGGAAGAAACAGAAAATGTAAACAGACCAATCACAAGCACTGAAATTGAAACTGTGATTAAAATTCTTCCAACAAACAAAAGCCCAGGACCAGATGGCTTCACAGGCATATTCTATCAAACATTAAGAGAAGAGTTAACACCTATCCTTCTCAAACTCTTCCAAAATATAGCAGAGGGAGGAACACTCCCAAACTCTTCCTTCAAGGTCACCATCACCCTGATACCAAAACCAGACAGATGTCACAAAGAAAGAAAACTACAGGCCAATATCACTGATGAACATAGATGCAAAAATACTCAACAAAATACTAGCAAACAGAATCCAACAGCACATTAAAAGGATCATACACCATGATCAAGTAGGGTTTACCCCAGGAATGCAAGGATTCTTCCATATATGCAAATAAATCAATGTGATACACCATATTAACAAATTGAAGGATAAAAACCATACGATCAACTCAATAGATGCAGAAAAACCTTTTGACAAAATTCAACACCCATTTATGATAAAAACCCTGCAGAAAGTAGGCATAGAGGGAACTTTCCTCAACATAATAAAGGCCATATATGACAAACCCACAGCCAACATCATGCTCAAGGGTGAAAAACTGAAACCATTTCCACTAAGATCAGGAACAAGGTTGCCCACTCTCACCACTATTATTCAACATAGTTTTGGAAGTTTTAGACACAGCAATCAGAGAAAAAAAGAAATAAAAGGAATCCAAATTGGAAAAGAAGAAGTAAAACTGTCACTTTTTGCAGATGACATGATGCTATACATAGAGAATCCTAAAGATGCCCCCAGAAAACTACTAGAGCTAATCAATGAATTTGGTAAAGTGGCAGGATACAAAATTAATGCACAGAAATCTCTGGCATTCCTATAAACTAATGATGAACAATCTGAAAGGGAAATTAAGGAAACACTCCCATTTACCATTGCAACAAAATAATAAAATACCTAGGAATAAACCTACCTAAGGAGACAAAAGACCTGTATGCAGAAAACTATAAGACACTGATGAAAGAAATTTAAGATGATGTAAACAGATGGGAAGATATACCATGTTCTTGGATTGGAAGAATCAATACTGTAAAAATGACTCTACTACCCATAGCAATCTACAGATTCAGTGCAATCCCTATCAAACTACCAATGGCATTTTTCACAGACCTAGAACAAAAATTTTCACAATTTGTATAGAAACACAAAGGACCCCAAATAGCCAAAGCAATCTTGAGAAAGAAAAACAGAGCTGGAGGAATCAGACTCCCAGACTTCAGACTATACTACAAAGCGACAGTAATCAAGACAGTGTGGTACTGGCACCAAAACAGAAATATAGATCAATGGAACAGGATAGAAAGCCCAGAGATAAGCCCACACACATATGATCACCTTATCTTTGATAAAGGAGGCAAGAATACACAATGGAGAAAAGACAGCCTCTTCAATAAGTGGTGCTGGGAACACTGGACAGCTACATGTAAAAGAATGCAATTAGAACACTCCCTAACACCATACACAAAAATAAACTCAAAATGGATTAAGGACCTAAACGTAAGGCCAGACACTATAAAACTCTTAGAGGAAAACATAGGCAGACACTCTATGACATAAATCACAGCAAGATCCTTTTTGACCCACCTCCTAGAGAAATGGAAATAAAAACAAAAATAAACAAATGGGACCCAATGAAACTTAGAAGCTTTTGCACAGCAAAGGAAACCATAAACAAGACCAAAAGACAACCATCAGAATGGGAGAAAATATTTGCAAATGAAGCAACTGACAAAGGATTCATCTCCAAAACATACAAGCAGCTCATGTAGCTCCATATCAAAAAAACAAACAAATAATCCAAAAATGGGCAGAAGACCTAAAGAGACATTTCTCCAAAGAAGATATACAGAGTGCCAACAAACACATGAAAGGATGCTCAACATCACTAATCATTAGAGAAATGCAAATCAAAACTACAATGAGGTATCACTTCACACTGGTCAGAATGGTCATCATCAAAAACTCTACAAACAATAAATGCTGGAGAGGGTGTGGAGAAAAGGGAACCCTCTTGCACTGCTGGTGGGAATGTATACTGATATAGCCACTATGGAGAACAGTATGGAACTAAAAATAGAACTACCATATGACCCAGCAATCCCACTACTGGGCATGTACCCTGAGAAAACCATAATTCAAAAAGTGTCATGTACCACAGTGTTCGTTGCAGCACTATTTACAATAGCCAGGACATGGAAGCAACCTAAGTGTCCATCGACAGATGAATGTATAAAGAAGATGTGGCACATATATACAATAGAATATTACTCAACCATAAAAAGAAATGAAATTAAGTTATTTGTAGTGAGGTGGATGGACCTAGAGTCTGTCATACAGAATGAAATAAGTCTGAAAGAGAAAAACAAATACCGTTTGCTAACACATATGAACCTAAAAAAAAAAAAAAAAAAAAAACAGGTTCTGATGAACCTAGGGGCAGGACAGCAATAAAGATGCAGACCTACTAGAGAATGGACTTGAAGACCCAGTGTGGGGGAAGGGTAAGCTGGGACGAAATGAGAGAGTGGCATGGACTTATATACACTACCAAATGTAAAATAAACAGCTAGTGGGAAGCAGCTGCATAGCACAAGGAGATCAGCTCGGTGCTTTGTGACCACCTAGAGGGGTGGGATAGGGAGGGTGGGAGGGAGACGCAAGAGGGAGGAGATATGGGGACATATGTATACGTATAGCTGATTCACTTTGTTATAGAGCAGAAACTAACACACCATTGTAAAGCAATTATATTCCAATAAAGGTGTTAAAAAGAAATAAAAAAGAATTATGCTTCACCTATTCCCATGAGGACATGAAGTAGCTTACAAAGTTAGGCATCAAGGAATAAAACCGAGCAGAGTCCGCTTGATGAATTTAATGGACTTAATGAATTTAATGAAACAGAAGGAAGAGATGCCGGGCTACACAGCACTTGAAACAACATCTGGGCAGTGATTGCTCAACTGTGTATGAGTTTAGCTCTTAATTTTCTTACTTAAAATAAAAAGAAAAAAGACGGGGTTATATATTTTTCACCATGGGCCAAAAGCAATTAACCTTCACCAATATGTGTCATGATACCAGCAGTGTTTGAGAAAGGCCTGATTGGTAATTGTCTCCAGAGTGAGTTGGAGTGACTCACAGAAGTTAGAGGGCGCAAAGCCATCATCACTAGGGCCCTGCACCATTCTTGGCAACCAACACCCAAAGGACCAAAGTTATTTTACGGCGGTGGCAGTGATCCAACTGTAGGAGAAACTGCCTGGTATGAGTTTATCACTGGAGTCCCTAAATATTCTCTGAGAAGGAAGTGCTCCTAAAGGAAGGTGTGGCATTCTAGAGTTTTCACAAATTAAAGAAGACATCACTGAAACTGAAACCAGGAACCATGCACTGAGCTTCATACTGACGCTTCCACAAATGCAATTAGAGTCCTTTTTCCTTCAGCTCATACCTTTTATCTCTGCCAAGGGGCATAACATTGATGTTGCTAAAGCTTTACACATGCTAGCGTCGATTATTTAGACAAGATAAGGAGATGGATTATATGAATAATTTAACTTACCATGACTAATGGTATTGCTTTCGGAACACCCAAACTTCATTCAGAAAAATCACACAATCTTAAGGCTGTTAAGAATCCTTTGGCAATCGTTCACGACACCTTCTCCTTTTCATGTAACGCCACATCTAAATTATTATAATGGCTACGATTTTAAAATCTTTTGGAACAGAAGATGGCATACTCTCTAATTGATTGTAGCCTTAGACATTATAAAATATATCCAGTTTACAGATTGCTGTTTTTATGGAGAAAGATGACTAAAGGTAGACTCTCTGTAATATAGAATAAAGGAACCAATGCAAAAAAAGAAAAAAGTTTAAAAATGCAATTATGTTTGTTTTAAAACAAATTAAGTAAGATAAGATAGTAAATTCCCTAACACTGTTCCTTGGTTGCTATGTTCCTTTTTCAAATGACAAAAACATTGTGATACATCTTCTTGTGTGACCACTTAGAAAAGACTGTTTTATAAAAGCATGTGGTTAAGAAATATACATGATTTTAACAAGAGGTAATGACAACCGATTTCATCTCATTTATCACTATCTTCTGTGTACTACAGAAAAAAACAAATTTTAAAATCTATTCAAGAAAATATGAACAACTAAATAATTACAAAGAAATAGCACCACAGTGCACTTTCAGCTGCTTCCACCAGTTGTTATGAGTTCTGAGTAATAATTCAATTAACATTGTTCACGCACAGATATTTGTTGATTCTCTCATCATAATATAGATGATACAGTTTTGCTCCCTGGGTTAACGTGTGACAATCCTCCAAGTTGCTGGGTTCTATACTGGGGATCTCAAAACTTATTGGAGACGTTATGACGTGTTTGGGGCTCTTTTGAAACAAAAGGTACCAATCTGTTCATTCTACATTCATAGGCTGTGCTACAGTATCAGTGCAGAAGGTTTTACAAGCCTGACAACTGTATGAAATGCCACTCTACAATGAAAAAAAAAAAAGGCTGAATTCAAAGAAATATGAACATTATAACTAAAAGCCATGTTTCCTTTCAATCAAATAATAAGATCTAACAATCTTTTGAGACTCTCCAAACAATGGACTAATTCTTTGATTCTGTCAGATTAAATTAAAAATAAGTTACAAAGTAAGATTTTTTTTTACTTTCATTTTTTATGCTTTTTCTTTGTTAGCTTGTATCCTTTGCTCATCAGTTTTGCTCATTTCTTTAAAATGGAGACAACCAATGGAAAATGCACTAGAAAAGGTCACTGAAATAAATGCATAAATGCACAATTTTGAAAACATTGTTACAGGAGCACTATAGTATATTCACAAATATGTAGCTTGACATCTGTCATACTGTCAAATTGATCTATCTGGGTCAAACTGAGACATTATTGACAATCAAGTTAATAAGCATTTAGACATTTTTAAACCATCTATGGTTCCTTTGATAATTTACGACCGCTTCTTTGTAAGCATCATGATCTATAATTCTCTAAAAGTATGAGGTCACATTCATTACCAAGAGGATTGTACTGACTTGTCTATGACTTACATATGGCAAAAATGTATCACTTTTGATTTCTAAAAACTCCAGGGGTCTTGGATATTGATGCAGAACAAAGTAAGTTCATAACTAGCTTCAAGGTGTCAGAATTTCTAACATCACTCTAGCATCTCAGTGCTGTCCAAATAGCATAAGAAATCACTAAATTCTAATCTTATCAAACGACAGTTTTGTGGGGACTCAAGTTCAGCTCTCAAAAGTTTAAACAAAGAAGTTCCCTTTCCGTGAAAGACAATTTGCCAACACCCATAAAACACCAATTCTCCTCTCCAACCACTCAGAAATGAATTTACTTGTAAAAATAAGTTTTCACTTGTGTATTCGCTGTAAGAGAGCACCTATGGATTTATACTCACAACAAATATATATAAAACACTAATTATGCCTGATATTATATGCAAATGCATATATATATACTATTGGTCATATTTAGATTTTAAGTCCTTAATAGGTGGATACCCTACACTATACACACTGTATTTAATGTGTGACATGTAAAAACAGGTAAGTCTCAGAGATGGCTAAGAACAAATGACCTCTGATAATAAATACAGCAGATCTACTGTCACAGTTTTGTGTTTCACCAGGCGCCCATATTGATTCTACTTCCACGTTGTAGAAGATAAAGCTGGCGTCATGTATGTACACATTTTTAAAACTTACAAGTATTACAACCCCACAGAAATAATGCAACCTGTCAATATTTTTTTCTAAGAATAGGGCCCCACTATATTTTATATTTTAATAAAACAGATATTTTTCAACTAATGTCTTCTCTCTGCCAGCCCTTATCGTCACAATGTGTCTAATAAAAACTGGCATTTAGGTGCAGATTGTACATTATGCAGAAGATACCAGATGAGTGCATCAGCTGTCTTACAATTCCAAGGGTAAATTTACTGATAAAACTGTACCACGTGAACTAACCTGACTCCCATCAATAACAGCAGATTCTATGAGTTTTCTGACGAGCTAACCTGTTACTCCTTAAGGCTCAATCAAACACATGATTGTTGTAACATTAAAACAATGGGCCTTGGTTGAAAGGCTCAGAAATTTTCTTGTCCACAAACTTAGAAAAGGCTTGTTTTAAATTGAGTGTTTCAACCTCATACACATTTTTCTTAAAACCTCTTCTTTAATAATGTTTGCGCCAAAGTGTACTTACTATGCCATCTTCAGGACATTTTTAGAAAACAGCTCTAGGCAGGGAGTTAGAATATAATATCCTTGATGGGGTTTTTTAAGAATTATTTTAAAGATATAGAAATTTTTGTATATATACATATATTTTGAATTATAAAATCTGTTGGTTAAAATTCTATTGTAAAGCAAATAAACTTTATGTGGCAATGTAAATGTATGAAAAATTTGACATGTAAATGTGTACACGTATATACATACATACATACATATTTAAAGTACTTTACAGTTTCCAAAGCACTTACATATCATCTTATTTCATATTTACAGCATATCTAGTATAATCCTTTTTCAAATGAGAAAATTCAGGTATTGACATAAATTAATTTGCCCAAAGTTTCAAACTTTTTGAACCGTGTAGCCAAGATTCAAGCCTACATCTTTGTACTCCAAGAAAAGAACTGTTTCCCCTAGCATAATGATTATTATCTTTATAATCAATGAAAAATATATACATAACTCCTAATTATTCTTGTTCAATAATTTTGAAAAACATCTGTAATGAAAGTTGGGATAATTCCTGCATAGAATGGTCACATATCACCAACAAATCAGACATTTATATCCAGCTCAATTCTTTCATCATTCCTGAACTTCAAGAAATCTATAGGAAAACAAGGAAATATCTGACTGGTAGAAAACTTTAGGAGAATTATACAAATCAGTTCACATATTGCTTATATGATAAACCAGAATATACAAATACAAATTTGCCTTTCTTATACCTCTAAGATATTCTAGAGAGAACCAACACAATGCCTTAATGTCATTTTGGGTAACCATATACCCTGGTTTACTTGGGACAGTAGTGATTACTAGTAGAATGCCTTTTTAAACATTCAAATGTATACAAACTTGGACAATATATTAAGTGATCAACTGAAGATGGTTTATGAAGTAGAGCAGCACACCTAATCCCATGGTCCTAATTACAACTTGAAGGTGGAAAGCAAGATGACAGCACCATGAAAGGCTTCCCCTCATCAGTAATCCATTTACTCTAAATGCATCCTGGAAGTAGGCTTAGAACCAGAAGACATACATTCCGATTCTAGTGTTGTCTTTTATAAAGTTGGTGAATTTGTGCATACCCCTGAAATTCTCTAAGTCTCTGTTTCCTTGTACCAGGATAATAATACCTCCTCCCCAAGGTAAGGACTAAATAAAACAACCACATGAAATCAACTAGAACTCTGCCCAGCACCAAGACTGTAGAAATGAACATTTGTTATACATCTGTACATCTCTGAGGATTAGAGAGATGGCCTGGACATAAGCGGTATCAAACAGATGCTTTTATTGAATGAATTTTAAAGGACAGGGAAGCCATTACCTTTACAAGAGGAGATTTTTTAAATATAGCCTAATCAAATTCATCTATTTTTTGAAGATTAACAATTCTCACAAAATATGGCTTTCCCTGATATGAAAGAAATGCCAAAACCCACTGGATGCTAATGCACTTCAGACATCACCGACTCATGGACTTTTCTAATGAGAATACCTCTTCCTAGAGATAAGGTTCCTAAATGTATGAGTTACAAGCCCAGTTTGCAAGCCTGAAGGAAGCTATGACTCTACCTCTAAAAACAAATAAGTTATATATAACAAATAAATTATATATGTGTATATACATATATTTATACGTATGTACAATACACACATATGCACAACCATACATACAATTTCAAGAGGTTTATGAAAAACTCTAAAACCTATCTCATGGGTTTTTGGTTAAGAATTCCTAAACTCAAGCAATGGTTTGCTCTTTGCTGACCCCATAACACATGTATTATTATAGATATTAAACAACTGAGATGGCTGTTTAATGAAGTAATACTTAGTCTTGCTACACGGCTCTCTGCTGATATGTTTCTACTCTGTTCCATGCCAGCGCATTCTATTACATTCTATTCTGTACTATACTGTACTGGTTTTAAAAACTAATAAGAGCCGGTTTAACCAACTATATTGATTTCAGATTTCATGGTCAAATGGAAAACTATTGCTGCAGGTATGACAGCAGTGGGCTCGGTACCATGAAGGAAAGATACTGCTTAGCTGCTGGTTAATGACCTAAAGGAGACAGACTTTGAAAGGAAAAGGGTAGGGTAGACAAAGGGCACTAAAGGATCTGAAGAAAGCACAGCCTCAGGCTCCTCCCTGCCTGTGAACAGACCTCTGGTAGACTTCAGAGAGGAAGCATCCTCTACAAAGCCACTCTTGGTGTTTATTTTAAGTAGACTATTTAATTTGTATTTGCACAAAAATGAATGGTGGGTGAGGGAAACATGAGCCCTGGACGGTGCTATACGTCCTTAAAATAAATCTTGACACACCGTACTGAAGGAAAAATATTTTCTTAGCAAAAAGCCCAAATAAAATAAATGGGAGATGAAAGCATTTTCAAAAGTAAGTTTGTGCGTTTATTTACACTGACCTTCTTTCCAAAAGAATTTGAGAGGACTTCAAAGGAAATCTAGGATTTGTTTTTTCAAATTAATTTGGAATTCGGTGCATTAGCAATGAAACACTCAGAAAGTAGAAGAGTTGGTTCAATAAGAATACTCCGTCCGCTGTGCACAAGAACAATGGATTGCTGAGTTCAAGGTCCCTAGACACGGACAAGCAGGTTCTAATTGTGATGAGTTCAACCTGTATCATCAGAGCTGTTAACCATCTGAATGAAAGCCACACTGGGTGATCTTTGCTGCTATTGGTTGTTTTGAGCAAAGACTAATCCATTAAAGGGTTACACAAGGAATACTTGCAGTTAGATTCACATTTCAATTTAGAAACAGAGACTGGCGAAAACATTCATTGATTCCAGGTTAAAAGAGGGAACTGACAATAAACAATTCACATGAAAAATAAGCAATCGGTACCATGTTTTAAAAGGTGATTGGTGGGCTTCCCTGGTGGTGCAGTGGTTAAACATCCGCCTGCAAATGAAGGGGACACGGGTTCGAGCCCTGGTCCGGGAAGATCCCACATGCCGCGGAGCAACTGAGCCCGTGCGCCACAACTACTGAGCCCACGTGCCACAACTACCGAAGCCCGCGCGCCTAGAGCCCGTGCTCCGCAACAAGAGAAGCCAATGCAGTGAGAAGCCCGCACACTGCAACGAAGGGTAACCCCGCTCACCGCAACTAGAGAAAGCCCACACACAACAGTGAAGACCCAACACAACCAAAAATAAATAAATTAATTTTAAAAAAAATGCTACAAGAAAAAAAGAAGTAGACCAGTGAAAGGAAGAGGAGGAAAGGAGCATTGGGGAGAACACAAGTAGCACTGGAAAAATGTTGCAGGGGCAGAAAACAATGGTGTAAAACAGATGCAGAGAAAATAGGTTTCTCAGAAGTTTTGCCACCTAGATGATTCAGGTCTTTTTGATGTACCTATATTACCAATCCAGCTGCCCAGTTTTTCTGGCAAATTATAGTCTGTGGTGAGTTTTAAATAAGTGAGCTTACTTTGTCTTAAAAACAACTGTGATGTCTAAATTTTGTCAAAAAAACCACAACACTCCAGTAAGCATTATTTTAATGTATCAAAGAATAGACTATGTTAAAAGCAATTTGAGAGAGTTTATGAATGTTACTTTGGGCAAGAACGTTAGTACTATTTTCTGATAACCTTAGGTATCAAAGCATTATGAAACAGATCATAGTTTATTTTTTTAATTTATATGGAAATGCAAAGGATCTAGAATAGTCAAAACAATTTTGTTTGGTTTTTTAATTTGTTTGTTTGTTTTTTGGCCACGCTGTACAACAGGTGGGATTTTAGTTCCCCGAGCAGGGAGTGAACGTGTGCCCCCTGCAGTGGAAGCAAGGAGTCCCAACCACTGGACCACTAGGGAAGTCCTAGATCATAGTTTATGAAAAGCTACATAATACTTAGTTTATTATTAAGCTCTATGCAGCTCTGTGAAAGTATCTAGTCACTAGAAAATGGTTTAAATACATGTCTACAGATATAACCGATGAGTTTGTACCTTGTGCTTTAGATTGGGAAATTTAATAAGTTTTGTCCGCCAGCTATACTACAAAAAGAAAATACTTCTGAAGAAACAGTCTATCGTTCTTTGAAAACTACATAACTTGGATTACTAGCCTATCTGTATCATTTGATTGTATAGATTTAGTCATAATCTTTTCATTTGTTTTATATAAGCAAATAGGACTATTTGAAGTAGCCCACCAGTTGTAACCTTAAAAGCACAAAGGACATTTCATTGCTCACATCCATAATTCTCAAAAATGTTCCTGATAGCCACTATATTAAAAGGGGCTAGGATATCATATATTATACATACTAGAGTCTAGAGCGAAAGACATAAAAAGTTTTTCATTCGAGAGTTGAGTTGGAAAGCACGAGAGAGAAGGCAAGTACGGGGTCTGCCTGGGCTTGTGTACGTGTGTGCACCTAGAATACGGACCTATTCATCAAATTCATACCAATTCATCATTAGGTTCTTTTTTAAACCATTTTCATTTGATCTGTTATAGAAGACTGGTTTCCTAACACTTAGCGTCCTAGCAGTTTACGTGAATATATGTCTGTAAAATCTCTACAACTAAACAGGATTTTATCTGCAATGTGTCCTTCACGAGGCTGCTGCCCTTGAGAGTTCTTCTCCTCAAACTCAGTTGTCCTCTCGGGACCTAAGCTCAGCGCCAGGCGCACTGTGGGTGCCTCGGCCACATCTCTCAGAGGTTCAGGATTCCAGCTTCCGCCATTTGATCCCAAGGCTTATTTCTGTGCTTCTTTCTCCTTGATTACGACAAGGAGATCTTACACACGGCACATGTCAAGTAAGAAGTGCATACAAATATTCACTCTGCAGAAAACCTGTTTGGCTGACTAGGGCAGAGAAAAGGCTATTTATTCCCCAAACCTCATTTCTTTTTCCTTTAGGCAAGCAGCTAGATTATATTTCCAAGCTTCACTGACAGGTACATAGAGCCACATGACTGAGTCCCTGCCAAAGGGACGTGGGCAGAAGTGGTGTATGCCACGTCCAGGTCTCCCAGCTTTGCTCCCTATTCCTTTATCCATGGAAAACTTAAGGCTTTAAGAACCACTAGCTACATAGCACAGGGAGATCAGCTCAGTGCTTTGTGACCACCTAGAGGGGTGGGATAGGGAGGGTGGGAGGGAGACGCAAGAGGGAGGGGATAGGGGGATATATGTATACGTATAGCTGATTCACTTTGTTATACAGCAGAAACTAACACAACATGGTAAAGCAATTATACTCCAATAAAGATGTTAAAAAATTAAAAAAAAAAAAAAAACCACTAGCTAAAGGTGCCTGGTCCCCTAATGCTTGCACAGCACAGAGCACCTCTGACACACTCCACTATGACCTAAATCAACAGAGCAGAATGTTTGTGAGAACCACACCCTTCCTTGACAAGCCACTGAAACGCTGGGTTGTTTATTTCAGCAGCACGTGTCATTTACTATCTTTAAGACAGTTTCTGAGGATTGATGGGCTGGGATGCTACTGTACATTGTTTTCACATATTTTAGTGAGCCCACTGTCCTCGATAAGAGACTGAGAGCATGGACACTATGATTTTATAAACAACTAAGATAAGGGATGAGAGATGAGAGATAAGATGAGAGATAAGGGCTCAGAGGACAGGAAAGACCCCCAGAAAAGGAGATATCTCAAATTGTAAAAGATGGGTATCATACGTAAATGCCAAGTCCTGAATAAGACCCTAGAGAACATCTTGTTTTTCCTCGTTTCTTTACAGAATTGGAAACGGATGTCCCATGGCTTCTGTTTGTGTTTTTTTTTACTTGGAGTATTGTTGATTTACAATATTATGTTAGTTTCAGGTGCACAGTGTAGTGGATTCAGTATTTTTGCAGATTATACCCCATTATAGGTTATTACAAGATAATGGCCATAGTCCCCTGTGCCATACAGTATATCCTGTTGCTTATCTATTTTATATATAGTCGTTTCTATCTGCTAATCCCATGCCCCGAATTTGCCCCTCCTCCCACCCCTCTCCCCCTTGGTAGTTTGTTTTCTATGTCTCTGAGTCCGTTTCTGTTTTGCATATACATTCCATGGTTTTAAATGAATGCCCTAAAGTCGCATAAAGAGTTGGAAGCAGAGCTAGAACAATACCCTTGATCAGTCGTTACACACTGTTATCCTAGAAGACTACAGAAACTCCAGGATACTTTCGTAACCTTTATTTTCCTGAGAAATTTAATGGAACTCAAGCCTGCAAAGAACTGGGGAGGAAGTGAGAATCCAGTAAGAATTCTTAGAGTTTAAAGAACATACTCAAAATTACCAGCTGCATTTTCCATCTTCTCCTTCAAAAATTCCCCAATTCCTCCATCTAGGGCAAATCCTGTCACCAGTGTGTCCATCCTGGGGATGCTGGGAGGAACCTGGACGTCTAGAGCGCTAGGCTGCTTTCCATCCTCTGGGAGCAACTTAATCCACTAACCCAAGTGTGTGATATAAATATCAGTCTTTTCCATAACTGCCACAACAAGAAAAGGAATTGGAGTAGGCACTGCTCTAGAGAAAACCTGCTGCCTTGGCAGAATGACATTTGGAACTGTGAGTACCGCAAGAACCCTATCTGATCAGGAGAAAGAAGATGGAGGTGAAATCTGTTTCTTTCAGTGGATTCAGTAGCTAGCAGCTTGTGCCTCCCTAACCAGCAAGGGACCTCAGCCTTGGAAGCAATGACTTATCAACAAAGCACAGTAACATTTACAGTTAATCTAAGTGCCAACTCATCCCACGTATATTTTAATCCAGGGTTTGGCAAACTACGCCCCACAAACCAAAGCCAGTTCACCACTTGCTTGTATAAACAGAGTGTTATTAGAACACACGCAGGCCTTTTCGTTTATGTGTTGCTGGTGGCAGATTTCTCACCGCTACAGCGGAGTTAAGTACTTGGGACACAGACCATATGGCCTGCAAAGCCTGAAGTATCTACTGACTGGCTCTTTCTAGAGGAAATTCGCCAGCCTCTGTTTTAATCCATCAAGATCTAAGTTCTCGATTTCATATTTACATTTCTAGGTCATTCCAAATTTAACAATCTCTGTTTGGGGTTTTAGTCTCAACAGCCATACAGAATTAAAATAAAGAGAATATTTTCTAAATTTAATTCTGTGAGGAAAATCTCATAGGAACGGGACATTTTCCTGGGGTGCACCATGATATTCTCTGATCCTTACATTTCAGAACAAATCATCACGACCGTATTGAATAGGCAGAAGACAGATGAAAAGTAGGAGAAATCAATTTGAGATTATGAAGAAAGTGATAAATTGGAAGGAAAAAAACGGTTTTAGCTATTAGAAATGAATGTCAAGTTGAGTCATTGATCTCTAGCCAACTGACACTCTACTTTTTAAAACCCTTGTTTTAATGTCTTTTTATGCAAACTAAGAAAAAGGGATTTCCCCCACACACACACCCCCCCCCCCGACTAAATAATATACTTTGTGAAAGTACTGCCTCAGTTTAATCCCATAAAACAGGATGGACAACCTACAAAAGCCCAGCTAGCTTTTCAAAATAAACCACAACACATCTTTTTATCTATTGGTGCTAATACCTCAATAAATTTTGTGGGGTTTTTTTTTGCTTTTGTTTGTTTTGATTTTCACTTTTACCTGGATTAAGACAACTATGTATTTTTTGAATTAAGAAGTGTTTTAATTCCCTCAGGTTAGTGGAGGTAAGGGAAGTATGAACCCCTCTTTACATCACTTCTGTATACAGTCCTTGGTGTAAAAAGAAATGCAATACAGTTTTGTTGATTGAATGGTTCAATTAATAAATGATTCAGATAATGAATAAACATTTATTTTGTACCTTAATTCATGATTTTTCTGAACTTGATAAAGTTCCATTTTAACTTTGTAATTTTTAGTGCTGAATTTTTAAAAAATATGATAATGTACAGTAGAAAATGTGCTAAAAATAGCTTGCTATTCAAAATTGTCAAGTTAGTTATACTTACTTGCATTTTTTTACTGAACTGATATCCAAATTTTACTGGGCTCATGTACCTAGTACTGGCACATGAATTTCACATTCCGATATTCTCCTATACACTTATATATGATATAGTCACATATCGCTTTTGATTATGTAAAAAAAACCCTGATGAACTGCATTTGGTAGTTTACTAGGATACAAAGTAAAACAATCAGATCATCCTATGGAATGGAAGAAAATATCTGAAAACCATATCTAATAAGAGGTTAATATCCAAAATATAAAAGAAACTACAACTCAAAAGCCAAAAAAAACACCAATAACCCAATTTAAAAATGGGCTAAGGAGCTAAAATGACATTTTTCCGAAGAAGACACACAAATGGCCAACAGGTATATGAAAACATGCTCAGCTTCACAAATCATCAGGAAATGCAAACCCAAATCACAAGATATCACCTCATACCTGTCAGAATGGCTATTATCGAAAAACAAGACAAGTGTTGGTGAGGGTGTAGAGAAACTGGAACCCTTGCACACTGTTGGCAGGAATGCAAAAAGGTACAGCTGCTACTGAAAACAGTATGGAAGCTTCTCAAAAAAATTAAAAATAGAACTAACAGCAATCCTACTTCAGGGTATTTATCCGAAGGAATTGAAATCGGGATCTCAAAGAGATATTTACACTTCCATGTTTATTGCACCACTAGTCACAGTAATCAAGATTTGGAAACAACCTAAATGTCCATCAACGCGTGAATGAAGAAAGAAAATGTGGTATGACAAACAATAGAACACTATTCAGTCTTTACAAAAAAAAAAAGGAAATTCTGCAATATGCAACAAGATGGGTAAACCTTGGGGACATGATGCGGAGTGAGATAAGCAAGTCACAGAAAGACCAATACTGCATGATCCCACTTTTATAAGATATCAAAAATCAGCAAATTCATAGAATCAGAGTGGGATGGTGGTTGCCAGGTGCTGGGGGCAGGGGAGAGGGGAAGGAGGAAAATGGAAATTACCAGTCAGTTGGCATAAAGTTTCAGTTAAACAAGACAACTAAGTTCCAGAGATCTGCTGTAGCACATTGTACCTCGAATCCACGACAGTGTGATACACACTTAAAAAAAGTAAGAGGGCAGATCTCATGTGAAGTGTTCTCGTCATAATAAAATTTAAATATTTTAAAAACAACTAGACCACTTAGTATGTTCTACTCTTGCTTTTAAAAATTATCTACACTTAAAAAAGAGAAAGGAAACAAAACTCCTAAAAAGTATAATAGCATAGTAGATAGATTTTTCTCTCCCACATTCTCAAAATACTTGATAAGAGGACACTGGGAGCGGTTACCGTCAGAATTTCTCTAGAAAAATCTTAAAGTTACCAATATATTTTAATTAGGTTTTATGTTTATGTGCGTGACTCGTGGGTAGTTGACAGATATCGTGGGGCAGGAGGAAATCAGCCCACCTCCAGCCACCCCTAGATGTTGCCCTGTAGGTAGTGAATTATATTTATCTTGTTTTTATTTCCCCCCCAACTGGAAAAGAATACATATGTTTTAGCATTTACAAGTGGGCAATAAACAAAATTTTTAAAGTATGTCTTGTACTAGAATTCAGATATTGAGAAACTAATTCTGCTGAATCCTCAGTGACTGGAGAGCAAGTCAAGCTCTACTGCCTTGAGACAAACTTTCTATTTCCAAGGATTATGATCTTTTCATCTCTCTGTCTCTCATACTCTCAAGAAAATTCTATTTGTAAAAGCTAAAGGGAACCTGTTTTAGCTTTATTGATGTCACACTGAATTTTCACAGAGTCACTTTCTTAATTGTAGTATTTGATAAATACGCTGCTTTCCTCCCAGAGTCAATAATATAATGAAAAATGTTTATACAGCACTGAAGTATATATTAAAGGTTGCTTAAGAACAGAGAAATATATTACTTAAATATATATCATAAAGATGCTAATGCAGTCAAATTGGAACCTAATTTAATTGAGTTATTGATTTGAAAAGCAATTTTCTATCAGAAGCTGACATTATTCAAAAACTAATTTTACGCCTTTAAGGAACTTCTCCTACCATTTTCTTTCCTAAGATGTTGATGGCTAGGAAAGGCAGAAATGAACTGTCACTGCTACTGAGACCGTATTTGTTCAAACAATGTTTTGTTACATCTGATAAAAGGCTGTAGCTGAAGAGATTTTTATTAACTTCAGAAAGTGTCACTTTTTCCTAACAAAGACACCAGAACCGCCAATTAGTCCTTCCAAATATAGTCAGTGTGCTACAAGGGAGTTCTCTAAGTACGTAAGCAGGGAAGATGGTTACCAGTGGGGAGGCAGTTAAGAAACCTACCTGGGAATACTTAGCACGCAGGTTTCCAACATCGGGGGGTTAGAGTCTGGATAACAAGCCTGACAGGACAGCAGATCGTGGTGTATAGATTATTTGCTCAGCGTGTGATCACTGGCTTTAGCAAAAGAGGAAAAAAAGCAGAAGTCTGAAGTTTAGCTAAAGTTGAGAAAAGGGAGCCAAAGAGCTATTCCTGCTTTCAAAAAAAGCAAAGCATGCAGCTACCACGGTGGCAAAGGCTTAGAATCTGTGGGGCTGGAGGGAAGATCTGAAGCCTTTTGAACAGCAAATGGCCCTGAGCAGTATTCCACATATTTGCCTAACCAATGGAAGCTGGAGTACCGTTAATATTGGGCATTTTTCCAACAATGGGATGAGTTTGCAAAGTCAAATCTCCTCAGCAGGCATGGCTATTTGGGGGAGGAATTGGGGGCAACCCGGGAGCAGTTTTTACCCTATAAATCCTATTCTCAACCACAGAGGCAAACAAGGGGAAAAATGGTCATTTTCCTGATCACGGTATTTAAAAGAAAATGGGAATGGGGGCAGCTCATTCTTCCAAAGTCCTTTGTCAGAGAAGGTCTGTTGAAATACATCTAGTACAAAAGAATTCATCCAGGTCATTTCTGAAACATGGATCATGAGTTTGTAACAATGTCTAAGAAAACTGTCTAGCACGTGAATATGCTGTTAATGGAACTTGAGAATTTAAAAAGCATTTTAAATTATATGGCCATCCCAAAGATTAAATAATCACTGTTTACTCTGTCCTCGTTACGAAATACCATGCCAAGACTTAAATAATCCCCAGCTAGGCAAAGCAGAACCAAACATTGCCCAGAACAGTTAAAGCAGACATTTCAAATGCCACGTATTCTTCAACTTTTGTGTTTTTGAACGTTTCATCCGTGGTCCCAATGCCATATTTTCATAGTAGAAAAGCATGGAAATGTTCACCAAGTCACGGTAGTGGTGTTATTAAATGTTCATAGCATATATTTCCCTAGATCCCTTTGATGCTTCTGTTTGAAAGGTTATGGTAGCCCCCCAGATGTATAATGCTAGAATTTTCTGCATCCATTTCATATGCTAAAATAAAAGAATTTTTAAAAAAACAAGGGGTGGACTGTAAAACATAAATAAATAAACTTTAAGTCTAACCTTAGGACTCTTTATGTGTGTAGCAATCATTACGCATTTTTTTTCCCAACTAAATAGAAAATGACTAGTTTATACTCAGCAGCCAAAATTGCGATGCCATTCCAATCACGGTGTAAAATGCACCAGTTATATCCAACTGGTGATCTTCACATACATACACACACACATTTTAAAAGTATCTCTGCACTTTCTCCAGAAAGACTAGGCTCTGTCTTAAATAGCACTTATAAAAGATGAAGGATAAGTATCAAAGTATACGTACCACAGATACAAAATGTATCTAGTGTGCCTATGCAGGAGAAAATGTTACTAAGTGAAATGTTATAAAGGAAATTTCCATTACATTCTAATATGCTAACATGGCTTCTAAACCATCATTTGCTTGTTTTTCTTAGAAGGTATATTCACACTCACGGTCCTAAGTCAATTTCTTGGCACTGATAAATTAATTAAGCAAGGAGGCCATCAGATGCAGGTGGCTTTAATGCCATGGGGACCACGTGAGTAAACCCAACGCTAAGCCTGCAAATGCCCCAAGGTTAAGAAATCAAAACACCAAGGACACGCAGTCACAACAGCCAACGAGGCTTTACACTATAGCCAATCATTTTCTTACTTTGCTTCCACCTTTTCTCTATAATCGCCTCCTCTCCAGCTCCTGTGGATGGAGCGTTCCTAACCACTTCCAGTTTGGCAATGCCTGATTCGAATAGCTTTTTGCTCAAATAAACTCTTAAAATTTTTATTACGCCCCAGTTTATCTTCTAACAGTTCTGGTGCCGGAAGAGGAAACCAAACATTCTCCCGATACCCCCTAGGGGCAAAGAGCAACTACGTGCAGGTAACTCAGAGCCCCCGAGCCCGCCGTTTCCTCGCCACCTCCCACGGTCATGGGCAGGGACCCCTCAGATCCTAGATCTGAGCTTTAGCGTCATGAACTTTCAGACTTGGAGCATTTCTTTTTCCAGACTGGGTCCAGAAACCTGCCAGAGTGAGACTGGGTCTGACTTAGAAACCAGACTGTGTCCAACGTAGACACCGGACTAGGTCCAGGGTTGGACTGGATCTGACTTAAGCTGAACCAGATCCAGTATGGGGCTTCAGGTGAATAAAATTTGTTTTAAGGTTGAACAGGCATGTTAATCTCACCAAAGATCATCTCGAATTACAGTGGCCACAGTAGAGAACTTTTAACCTAGGTAAACGTATCCAGTTAGGAGGAGCCCTAGAAAAAAAAGGGGGGTCTCAGACAGGCACTCACCAGAAAGCGTAGAGGGAACATTATTTTTCTCCTCTACAGTTTCTGTGGACCTGGATGAGACCCGCTTGGACACCCCCGCTTGCTCCAGAGCCTGCAGATGGGATCCCGGGGAAACTGGCAAAGCCGGCAAAGGGTGAGGGTTCTTACCAAAATCAGTTCTCCCGGACCTCTGCTGAGCAGCCTGGTCGAGAGCAAGGGACAATTTCACGTTGTCCCTTCCTTTCCAGATGGGCAGGAAAAAAAAGTTGTGAGAATGAGATCTTTGAACCGTGACTTAGCTTTTAGGTGCCCATTGGTTGGGAACCTTTCCCTCCCAAGGACAGCTCTACCTGTTTTTTCAAGTTCACGTGATCTAGTATTAATCTTCAGTAGATAAAAGATATTGAAATTTGGGGGTTTAATTAAAATAGGCATGTCTTCCGAGTTATCAGCCTTAAATTTAACATAGACATGCAACTTTTATCTGCCTGGATTGGCTAGTCAAATAAGTTATCTCTGTTACAAAATTTGTCAGCAAGAAAAATAACTCAAGATGATTGCTGGCTGTTTAATGTCCTATGAAATTTTCATGAGTAATCTAAACATGATTGTTATGAACAAATGAATAAATAGATGTTAATAAAAGTTTATAATTGAACTTTTCGATGATGATGAAGCTTTATAAAATATGCATACTTAAAAACAGCTCCTAAAATCTTTTGGTAACTTGAAACCTTTGATTTTTGCTGAGTTAAGTTAAATAATGGGCATTCGTTGAATATCTAGATAATTTCCAAATAAGATAAAATATCAATGCATTAACTAATCAGCATACGTGTATCTACTTCTGGTTCCCTATTACAGAAAAACTAGACATGTTTGGGTCTATCAGTAAACGTTTCTGTGCTGCATTTAAAATTTTACTATAAGAAAGAATATACTTCTACAAATTATGAAATGTATTTATAAACTTATCAGTCCAGAGCATACTAGTAACAGGTAGTACACAACTGTTTACTTCTTAGTAAACTAAGGATTCTAAGGGTTAAGAAGTCTAATCAATATATGTAATTAAAACTATTTAGCAATAATAAGGGTGAAAGGAAGCAACTGTGTATGAAAAGTAGGTAAGAAAGTTAAAATGACTAATTGTTCCAGAATGAGAAAGAGGAAAAAACATAGGACAAAATCTGAATAAATATTAAAAAGTTGTAGAAGCTTCATTGGAAAAGGAAGCTTGGGACAGGAATTTTATGGATGTTTGAGCTGGCTAAGATTGGAATGAATTTATTTAAGTTTAAAAAAATGAGTTTTAATATCAAAAGTACACTAATGCAAAATTAGAGTTTGGTTTTCTCTCTGCTAAAAAAAGCAAAGTTTTCTTAGATTATTGATATACTCTTAATAAGATAATGTAAACAGAGGTTTTTCTTTACCCTTTAAGTAATGTGCCCAAACAGCAAAGATTGTGTGTCCTACCAAAATAGTTTACTGTGCTTCACATTGTTTTTATCAGGGCTTTGATTACTTAAGAAAACCCAGTCTTCTCAGGAATAAAAGAGCAAAGTTTTGTTCACAACTGTGTAATCTTCTGTGTTTGCCTTTAACATCTTCCACTGTCACTTTTGTTAAATATACAGTTAAGTATTGCTTCATAATGAGCTGTGATCCTAGTTAACCAAATGTTCAAACCTTTGGACAGTTTCCCAAAATCAAAGTCTAAAGGGACTCTTTTTCATCTTAAATCAACTTTGATATTTCCCAGGGAGCCCCTGGAAAATCTCAAAAGAATTTTTCTCTCACCTTGTAGAACAAAGATGTTAAACTAATTAGGTTTACTTAATATGTTATGTGGGAAGCACTGTCAAATAAGAAGTGATAATAAACCTTCTTATGTTATACGTGTGTGGATATATGTGACTGGTATAGGTATCGCAGAAACTGTTTAACGTTTCTAGAAATTTGTCAATATTCTCATTGTCCAATTATTATTCTAAATCATTGTATACCACAGAATAACTACATTTCTTCATCAGATTTTTAACCATGGCCACTTAAAAAAATTCTTTGTCATTTATAAAGAGTTATTGTTTTACTCTGATGCTTCCGCAAATGTGCTTCATCTTCAGAGAGATTCATGGAAAGGACTCTGACAAGCCCTCTAGAACATAGGCTTCTGATACCTTTAAGATCATAAAAACTGAACTGTGTAAGAATTTCCAGAAATAGTGGAAAAACTGGATTCAAGCAGAAGAGGAATAAATAATATGGGATTGAATGAAGTAATGAGGATAATTATGTATTTTTTATAACTTTTGCTCTGAAACATTGCTGGTTCCTTAATATTTTATTTTTCTAGATTTAAGGAAAGCTTTCTCTCCTACTCTAAGATTTGCAGTAACTTTGTAAATATACCTATGTAAGTAGAACTGAAACATTTACTTTTTCCCCCTACCTGATCACTCCAGAATTCAGAAACTTATTGAGTATTTTTATTTTCATGATAATATAGTTATTTGCATAAGTTCAATGAAAATGTATTCTCCTTATTACAGGACACAATTGGAAACATTGATTGTATTACCAAGGCTTTGAATGTCATATTTGAGAATATGCATACAATCAGATATGGCCAAAAAAAAAAAAAAAATTCAGATATGACCAGACAGCTTTAAAGAACTATGGTTGACTTTATGGAGCCAATAAAGCCCCTTGGAAAAATCAGTCTGGTGCCTTGTTTACAGGGTTACCAGCAGCCTTACCAGGTAAGTAAAGACGGTCACTTCCTGGCAGGCCCAGGAACCTCAGCCTTGAGGACCTCAAGAAGAGAGGAATTCACCTAAATGTATATGTATTGCAGGCAAAGTCTGATAGTAAGGTCTTGGCTTGTCTTCTTAGTCTGAGGAGGCTGTTAAAAAATCTAATCTAAGATTCCTTATGGAAAGTTCCAGCAAAGCATATTCAAAAGCAGCCTATATGGTTGGTCATAATCTTGCTGCTGTACTTATATAAATAATCAGGCCAGGTTTAATGACACTAGGCTTATCTTTGCAAAAAAAAAAAAGTCTTATTGTGATTATCTTTGATAGAAAGAAGGGTGATTATAGAGGAAAAGTTATATTTCAGTAGAAAATTATACCATAAACTTATGGATATCAGATTCTAGTCCTGTTCATTGTCTTTGAGATTATCTGTCTGTAAACTGGACTGGATCCTGAATTCTACTAGTATCCTCCAATATCTGGCTACAACTCTCCAAACTCATGTTTCCAATGTTCTCACACCCTTCTGATTTGGAATCAATAAGATCAAAGCCTGCCCTTGAACCTCCTTGGAAGGGCCCATACCAGGTCCTCCTCACTACCGAGATGGCAGCCAAACTTCAGGTACTTGAACCTCGGGTCCATATTCCCATTTGAAAAGGGCTCCTCCAGACTTAGGACTGCATACCAGCTGGAGTTCTAAAATTAAAATGAGTGGGGAGGTTCCTCCCCAGAAGCAGACAGCTTCTTGAGGTGGACAGCTCTCTCAAGACCCAGGTCAACATCTTCACCTCCAATATGAAATCTCTGTTCCTTTTGCCTTTCCGGTACTTGCTCCTTTTCTCCATTAATGCACAGGAAAACAATGCTCCTTAACTCTGGCAGTCTACTCAGACTTAACTCTGAGTCTACTGCTAAGGCCATAGTTGTACAGTAGTCCCTAGGCTTTCTTGCTAAAGTGGCTTTAGATAATAGAATTACTTCAGATAACTTACTGGATGAACATGGGGTCTGCGCCATAGCAAATACCTCCTGCTGCACGTTCATCAACACTTCTGCTACTGCAGCAAGTACAAGAAATGAACAAACAAGTCACTTGGCTAAGACATGTTGATGACCCTCAGACACGTTCTTTCATGTATCTGATACCAACTGGTTTAGTTCATGGGGGACCTGGCTAAGGAGGATACTCCAGTTTCTCAATATTATCATCCTAAGACTTATCACTGTAATCTCCCTAGTTTGCTATGTTCTCTCAAAGGTCTCAAGTGCATGTTCACAGCCATCAGCAGTACATCAGATGGACTCACTGAGCTTGGAGAAAGAGAAACAAGATGAACAATGAGATGAACAGCAAAAACCATCCTTCTATAGATCTGACATCAGAACCTATGAGTTTCACAATGAGACAAGAGCAACTTAACTCTGATGGTGACCGAGAATGGCGCTAATACCAGTACACTGTCAGTCTCTCATGTATGAGAGGATGACCAAAAGGGGGGAATTATTAAATTAAAAAACAAGGAGGCCATTAGACTGAGGTAGCTCTAATGCCGTGAGCACCAAACCAAAATCTAAGCCAGCAAATGCCTCAAGGTTAGGAAATGAAATCAATAAGGGCAACCAATAACAGACAGCCTACAAGACTTCACACGACAGCCAACCCATCATTTTCTTACTTTGCTTCTGCCTTTTTTCTATTCAAGTGTCTCCCAGAGCTCTTGTTGGTGAAGCCCTCCTAAGCACTTCCGGTTTGGCATCGCCTGATTTGAATTCATTCTTTTGCTTAAATAAACTCTTAAAATTTTTAATGCGCCTCAGTTTACTAACAGAACACAGCACATGCAGTAATTCTCCAACTTTATGGTGCACATAATGCAGTTTCCAGCCTAACTTTTTCTCTCCTGTCTGGTTTGCCAGTTCATTAATTTGTTCAGAAAATATTTGAACAGCTAAGCATCCTCCAGGAATCTCAGAGATCATTTTTAAGCAATTTTATTAGAATCCTAGTGGAAAATGAATGGCTTAAAACAAATAAAAATGAAGGATCATAAGAACTGAAACAACTTTGGGGCAGTTTTTACTTCACTTAAGATTCCTGAGATGGAGCATTACTTTAAGGGAAAAATACTGAATTTTAATTCTTTGTGAACCTGATCTGTCCCTATTTTCTTCAAAAATGAAAAGTTATTTCCATCCTAACCGTATCTCACTTCTGCTCAAAGTCTGTTTTACTTCACTGCAGTTTGCATTACATCAAAACATTATTTTCTGGACTTTTTTTTTAACTTGCTCCTGCCTTTCATCCGGTGTTTTTAGGTTACCTTATAATCCTTCATTCCCCAGACTTTATCTGACTAATCCAAAGAAAGTTGCTCCAATGCATGAAATAGACAACTGAGGGGGAGCATACTGTATAGCACAGGGAACTCAACGCACTGTGGTGCCCTAAATGGGAGGGAAGTTCAAAAGGGAGGGGATATACATATATGTATGGCTGATTCGTTTTACTATGCAGCAGAAGCTAACACAACACTGTAAGGCAACTATACTCCAATAAAAATTAATTTAAAAAATTTTTTAAAAAACAAAGAAACTTGCTCCAAGTCCTGTTAGCCTGTTTTTATTCCAGAGTCTTTCTTTACTTCTTCCATAGTAGTAAAAAAATTTAGCTGGGCACAGAGACACAAAGAATAAAGACTGTATTTACCAGATTCCCTGGCATTTATATATAGTTATGTGACTGTGTTCTGGACAAGAACATGTAAATAAAATTGTTACTTAACAGTTTTCTAGATACTCCTGAAGAAAAAAAACAAAAAAGAAGCGAGGTGCATGTCCTTCGTCTTTTCTCCCTCTATACTACTTCCTGGAGCCATCGTAAACCACGTGTCACACAGAGCTGAGAAACAAGAGAGAAAGAACTTCAGTCCTTGGCAGTGTGGACTACAATAGGGACCGTGGACCAGCTATTTGGACTTGTATATGTGAGGGAGAAATAAACTGCTGTCTTGTTTTGAGCCACTTTGTTTTTCTTTTAAGTTTTTTCTGACACATACAACTCAATGTCATCAAAAGTATTCGGCCAACGTTTGCAAGACTGGACTAATTGTTTCTCACTCCTCACTCACTCCCTGTAATCTGATTCTACCTCTTTGGCCATGTTCATGTAACTTGCCCCGTGCCCTTCTGTGGGAGTATATGGGCCTATTGGACTCACTGACTTTGGACTTTGACAGCCCATGTGACACTTTCCACATCTGAACAGAAGCCTTCGAAATGATTGCAGTGGGCTCAGCCTGGCTCTATTCTCTCTCAGTCATGAGACCAGCATTAGACACATGGAGGCTACTCCACCATCCTGGGTCTCAGAACCAGAAGACACGTGGACCCAAGCCAAGCAGAAATAAGTGTTTACTGAAGTAAGCCACTGAGATTTTGACTTTTTTTTGTTGTTTGGTTACCTCAGTAAAAACTAATACAGAAATTATATATCAACTCAAACAACCATAAAGAATCTTATAAGAAACAAGGCTCCATAGACTAGTTTAAGTATGATTTTGAAAAAATGAGGCATAACTTTATCTTTAGTGGCAGTAACACCATTTAACAGTCTTTGAAATTGCACACCCTACAACATAAGTAAGCGAATGAATCTTTGTTTGGTGAAAAGACTCAAGATAATCACAATGGTCTTTATCATTTGTTTATTTTAAATACTTTACTAGTCCTTGAACTTCACCTCACACCTTAAGCGAATTTCCCTTCTTTTGTGCTTCTATGAAAACTGGTACAAACATAATTACCCTTTGTATGTTGAATGATCATTATCTCTAATAGGTCTGTCTGGTTGAAAAATAAAAAGACATGATTTAAAACAAAAATAGTGACTTCACCCATGAAACAAGTCTGGTACAGAGAAAGGATTATAAGTAGCATACCCTTATCAACCTATTAAAAGATGTGAACATAAGATAGTAGCAGGGTAGCCTCTCTGTGACTAATATATAGGCTAAAATTACAGGAAAACAGGCATCAGAAAAGTACATGATATATGCTCTGTCAGCTGAGAGCCCTAGAAGCAGTGGTTTTCCAGAGTAGCAAGAATAGTGAGCACCTAGAACTTGGTTTTTAATATGATTCTGAAAGAAAAGGAATGAGGGATCTTTGGGAAAATGGCTGCTTCTGGATTTAGGGCAGGAAATATATAAGCGAGTAAGAGGGAGCTGGAGCATCTAGTAGTTCCAGAAAGTAAGGAAGAGCTCATGAACATTAAAACAAACACACCACAATGATGTCAAAGGGACGTGGGAGCCAACTGAAAGAGCTCCCAATGGCAGCAAAATAGAAAGTATAGTGGATTATAAACCAAAATAAATATAACTATGCATGAGTCTATACAATTATAAATGATTAAATAATGAAGGAGGGAGGGTGGGAAGGAAGGAAGGAAGGAAGGGGAGGGAGAGAGAAGAGAAAGGTTAAGTATCCTATGCAACGAATTCCAAATAATTTACATAGGTACTCCACCTTCAAGGAGGTGGAACACAACTCCCTACGCCTTAAATGCGGCTGCACATAATGACTTATTTCTAAAGTGTACCGTGTGGAAAGGGGAGGGAAAAAGTAACTTTATAGCAGAGAAGCCTGTCACACACTATTCTCAGTAACTGGGTAATTCTCAGTCGACACCAACTGTGGTTAGTCACCTTGCTATGACGCACCTTGATGTGACAAAAATGGCACACGACTTCTGTGGTTTTCCGCCCCAAAACACATAATCCCGTTCTAATCACGAGGAAAACATCAGACAGTCCCAGATGGGAGACAGTCTATAAAAGATCTGACCAGTAACTTCAAAACCATCACGATCATGAAAAGCAAGGAAAGTCTGAGAAACTGTTGTTCACAGCCAAGAGAAGCCTAAGGAGATATGACGGCTAAATGTAATTCCATCCTGGATGGAATCTTGGAACAGAGAAAGGACATTAGGTAAAAACTAAGGAAATATGAATAAAGAACAGACTTTTAAAATAATAACGTGTCAATAGTGGTTCATTAATTGTAGCAAATCTACCATATTCGTGTAAGACATTAATAATAGACAAAACTGGGTGTTGGGTATCTGGGAACTCTGTATTATCTTCACAGTTTTGCCATAAATATTAAAATGTTCTAAAACAAAAAGTCTATTTCGAAAAGTAAATGTAGCTTTAAAATTTATTTTAAAAGCCATATAATCCTCTTCTTAAAACCTCACATTTTCTTGATTAAAATGGGAATTAAAAAAAAAAGCTTTTCAAGATACATTTATTTTATTGCCCATCCTATAGTATCAAAGTAACTAAAATATTATCTATATTAAACTTAGAATGCAATTTCATAATTTGAAGGTTTTACCATTTAAAAATATCTAGAGGTAATTTAAAAGTCATTATAAATTATATAGATTAAAAGCTATTTCAAACGAATTAGATTCTTATTCATATGTTAAACCTTGTTCTATAAATATATAAAGTCTTCTAGGAAATCTAACATTATGTCTTTTAAACATGTGGATAAAATAGTGGTAAGATTTATACTGTGACTAAATGAAGAAGAAAAATTCAAATGTAACACTTGGTCAGAATGGTCTGAACATTAGAAAGATGGATGAGAATGAAATTTCTAGGTTTTGTCATCTTCTAACCAGTTTTGCATCAAAATCCAATTCAAGTAATATAGAATGAGAAGAAGCAGTAACTATAAATAGACCTAAATTACAATCATGTATCTAATAACTATTTGTACCATGATGCATTCATGTTAATTCCAGCCCTTCTTTGCTTCCTAAGCAAACCAAGAAAAGCTTCATAGCACAAACTCTCAGAGGGATTAGCATTTCTTTAATAGTTTACATTAAGTGATTCTGTACATTATATATACATATACACACACACATATATATACACTTTCTCCTTCTAACATATATTCATTTTCTTTACAAATATTACCATAGAATTTACTTTGCTGGGTGATTGTTGATTTTCTATTTCCTCTTTGAAGCACCTGGCTTACTTTACTTGTTGATGTTTTCATTGATTTTCTATTTCCTTTTAGAAAGAGATGAGAGTATTTAAAGAGGTCATGATACTTGGCAAGAATAAGATGTTACCTTGTGTGGTGTTTCTAGGGAATTTCACCATTAAACTTACTGCTTTTATTTTCATAGAAAGTGGTGATTTTTTTTTTATTCTGGATTGCACACCATTGTGTTGTCTCTTTATTTTACGTTTAAATGTGTTATTCTACAGCTTAACTTTGCAAGACAAAATTATGATTGTTTTGACTGGTTTAAATGTATCACCATACCAGTTTCTATTACAGTGAATTCTCAAAGAGAATAACCTAAATTTTGAAAGGCTATTTCGAGCCTCATAATATGTGTGTGTGTGTGTGTGTGTGTGTGTGTGTGTGTATAACCTTGAATGTTGTGACAATTTAAATCATAACAGAAATATTAACTGCTCAAATAGCACTTTTGAACATAAACAATTATTGGGATGATTCAAGTAACGATCACCTTCTTCGCCTTAATTGGGGTGATGGTGTGGGAATCTCATAATTTACCAAAATGTGGATTTCTGCCTTAATGGAATGACTATCTATCTGAGTGAGAAAACAAACTTGGCTTTTAAATTTTCTAAGAGAATACAATTTTGCTACCTACCCAGAATCAACCATCCAAATGCCATGCAGTACTAGTCAAACATGCTGGAGAGATCTGATTTTTTAAAGGATCTACGTAAGGGACATAATAGCCAATCGTTCCTCTAGAACTGCCCGGTTCAGTTCACTAGCCACTAGTTACCTGTAGCCATTGTACACTTAAAATGTTATTAGTATTAATGGAGACGTTCTGAGAGTGAAATATCACCAGAATATCAGAGAAAAGAATGTAATATATCCGACATTAATAATCATATACTTACTGTACATTGAAATAATATCTTGACTACATAGGGTTAAACAAAATGTTTTTAAAATTTATTTTACCTGTTTCTTTTTTCTTTTTTTAGTGTAACCACTAGAAAATCCAGAAGTACCTAAGTGGTTTGCATTCTATTTCTACTGAACAGTGCTGTTCTAGATTCTCTCAGCTCTGTTTCTATGATAGATCTTATGAATGTACCATGTCTGGACTGTTTTATCTTAGACCCCTATAGCAATGACATGATCAAATTAAAACGTAGTTCTATGTCTTTGATTTGTGAGATATGATATGAAAAAAAGGTTCAATCTTACAATAGAAAATTATGGGCTTGTGCTATCAAACATCACTAGTGAAAGCTGTTCCCCAGAAGCTTGTGACCCACAGGGATTTGAGCCAAAGAAGAGAGGGCTTTTATGGATGAGCCGTGCTAACCTTGACTCTGATTAGGCTGTCTCAGGACATCTGTCCAGCAATGTTCCTTAAATATTCACAAAGTTTTCCCATGCTCTATTGCTTCTCTAGCTGCCTTTTTTCTTTCCAATGTCCTTAATGTAATAGAAACACCGAGTCCAACTTTTGTATCAGTAATGGAAATCATAAAATTTTAAAATTAAATTATAATAACGTTCATATCCACCGGCAGAAGAAAATTAATATTTATGGTATATGACTTCATGGGGTATATATTGCAAGTTTACTTTGTTAGTTTTCAAGCACTTCCCTAAAGGTCTGTGCACTATCACAGAAAAAAAAGTATTACTTTAGAAAAGAACTTTGTGTGTGCCATGCATGCCTAGAAAATAAGAAATGAGAGTTGTGTCTTGAAAGACTATTCAAAACTAACGATTCCAAACAGAGACCTGTTTTGTCAACTTTTCAGCAGGTGGTAAAAGCAACAGATAGCAACAGTCACTCATTTAGAAATAGGAGAGAAAGAAAGGAGAGTAATTTAGAAGAGGCAGCTGTGACCTAGAGGCACATGGGAAACCTGCCTACAGTCTCCTTAGGGACAAAACAGCAGGAACCAAGCCACGGGAAGCCAGCAGGACAGACCCAACATGGTCTGCCATGTCATGGGGTTTTATTTGTGTTTGTTTTTGTTTTATAGGAAGAGAGAGATTATTTGTTTCTTTAATTGTGATGGAGGATTTCAAGCTATGCCCCACAAGCCCAATCCCCGTGATGGCGGAAGAAACTCTGCAACAAGGAAACTAAATAAAGCCTGCAGAATCATACCAATAAAAGAAGGTTGGTTCAAAAAACAAAAGAATGTTGGTTTATTTCACAGTGTTACATACCTGTTACCAGTTGTAAGCTCTGAAATCTAAATTCAATCTTGAAATTCTTGCCATTAAAAGGGAAATAGGGGCTTCCCTGGTGGTGCAGTGGTTGAGAGTCCGCCTGCCGATGCAGGGGATGCGGGTTCGTGCCCCGGTCCGGGAAGATCCCACATGCCGCGGAGCGGTTGGGCCCGTGAGCCATGGCCGCTGGGCCTGCGCGTCCGGAGCCTGTGCTCCGCGGCGGGAGAGGCCACGGCGGTGAGGGGCCCGCGTACTGCAAAAAAAAAAAAAAAGGGAAATAGGATGAAGATATACTCTGAATTTTGCATGCCAGTAACAACATTTGCCACAAATCTCAAGATTAAGAACCAAGACGGGCGGAGCAGGAAGATGGCGGAAGAGTAAGACGCGGAGATCACCTTCCTCCCCACAGATACACCAGAAATACATCTACACGTGGAACAACTCCTACAGAACACCTACTGAAGGCTGGCAGAAGACCTCAGACCTCCCAAAAGGCAAGAAACTCCCCACTTACCTGGGTAGGGCAAAAGAAAAAAAGAATAAACAGAGACAAAAGAATAGGGACGGCACCTGCACCAGTGGGAGGGAGCCGTGAAGGAGGAAAAGTTTCCACACACTAGGAAGCCCCTTCGCGGGCGGAGACTGCGGGTGGCGGAGGGGGGAGCTTCGAAGCCGCGGAGGAGAGCGCAGCCACAGGGGTGCGGAGGGCAAAGCGGAGAGATTCCCGCACAGAGGATCGGTGCCGACCGGCACTCACCAGCCCGAGAGGCTTGTCTGCTCACCCGCCGGGGCGGGCGGGGCTGCGAGCTGAGGCTCTGAGGCTCGGGTTTCGGTTTCGGACGGAGCGCAGGGAGAGGACTGGGGTTGGCGGCTTGAACATAGCCTGAAGGGGTTAGTGCACCACAGCTAGCCGGGAGGGAGTCCGGGGAAAAGTCTGCACCTGCCGAAGAGGCAAGAGACTTTTTCTTCGCTCTTTGTTTCCTGGTGCGTGAGGAGAGGGGTTTAAGAGCGCTGCTTAAAGGAACTCCAGAGACGGGCGCGAGCCGCGGCTGAAAGCGCGAACCCCAGAGACGGGCGCGAGCCGCGGCTGAAAGCGCGGACCCCAGAGACGGGCGCGAGCCGCGGCTGAGGGCGCGGACTCCAGAGACGGGCGCAAGCCGCGGCTGGAGGCGCGGACCCCAGAGGCGGGCGGGAGACGTTGGGGCTGCTGCTGCCGCCACCAAGGGGCCTGTGTGCGAGCGCAGGTCGCTCTCCACGCCCCTCTTCCGCGGAGCCTGTGCAGCCCGCCACTGCCGGGTTCCCGGGATCCGGGGACGACTTCCCCGGGAGAGCGCACGGCGGGCCTCGGGCTGGTGCAGGGTCACGCCGGCCTCTGCCACCGCAGGCCCGCCCCGCATTCCGTGCCCCTCCCTCCCCGCCGGCCTCAGTACGCCAGAGCCCCCGAATCAGCGGCTCCTTTAACCCCGTCCTGTCTGAGCAAAAAACAGACGCCCTCCAGCGACCTACACACAGAGGCAGGGCCAAATCCAAAGCTGAGCCCCTGGGAGCTGTGAGAACAAAGAAGAGAAAGGGAAATCTCTTCCAGCAGCCTCAGGAGCAGCGGATTAAAGCTCCACAATCAACTTGATGTACCCTGCATCTGTGGAATACATGAATAGACAGCCAATCATCCCAAATTAAGGAGGTGGACTTTGGGAGCAAGATCTATGATTTTTTTCGCTATTCCTCTTTTTGTGAATGTGTATGTGTATGCTTCTGTGTGAGATCTTGTCTGTATAGTCTTGCTTCCACCATTTGTCCTAGGGTTCTATCCGTCCATGGTTTTTTCTTAAATTTTTTTTCTTAATAATCAATTTTAATTTTAAGAACGTTATTATACTTTACCTTCGTCCTTTCTTTCTTTCTTTCTTTCCTTCCTTCCTTCCCTCCTTTAGACAACGAATCACCCCAAATTGAGGAGGTGGTCTCTGACAGCAAGATTTATGATTTTTCCCCCTTTACCTCTTTTGGTGAGGGTGTATGTGTACGCTTCTGTGTAAGATTTTGTCTGTATAGCTTTGCTTCCAACATTTGTCCTAAGGTTCTATCCGTCCCTTTTTTTTTTTTCTAAATAAGAATTTTTTAATTCAATAACTTTATTATACTCTATTTTATTTTTACTGTATCTTTCTTTCTGTTTTTCCTTCTTTCCCTCCTTCCTTCCTCCCTCCCTCCCTCCCTCCTTTCGTTCCTTCTTGCCTCCTTTCCTTCTTTGCTTCTTTCTTTCTTTCTTCCTTCCTTCCTTCCTTCCCTCCTTCCTTCCCTCCTTTCCTTCTTTCTTTCCTCATACTTCTACTAATTCCCTCTACTTTTTCTCCCTTTTATTCTGAGCCGTGTGGATGAAAGGCTCTTGGTGCTCCAGCCAGGAGTCAGGGCTCTGACTCTGAGGTAGGAGAGCCAACTTCAGGACACTGGTCCACAAGAGACCTCCCAGCTCCACATAATATCAAACGGCGAAAATCTCCCAGAGACCTCCATCTTAACACCAGCACCCAGCTTCACTCAATGACCAGCAAGCCACAGTGCTGGACAACCTGTGCCAAACAACTAGCAAAACAGGAATACAACCCCACCCATTAGCAGAGAGGCTGCCTAAAATCATAATAAGGCCACAGACACCCCAAAACACACCACCAGACGTGGACCTGCCCACTAGAGAGACAAGATCCAGCCTCATCCACCACAACACAGGCACTAGTCCCCTCCACCAGGAAGCCTACACAACCCACTGAACCAACCTTAGCCACTGGAGACAGACATCAAAAACAGGAGGAATTACGAACCTGCAGCCTGCAAAAAGGAGACCCCAAACACAGTAAGATAAGCAAAATGAGAAAACAGAAAAACGCACAGCAGATAAAGGAGCAAGATAAAAATGCACCAGACCTAACAAATGAAGAGGAAATAGGCAGTCTACCTGAAAAAGAATTCAGAATAATGATAGTAAGGTTGATCCGAAATCTTGGAGATAGAATGGACAATAGAATGGACAAAATGCAAGAATCAGTTAACAAGGACCTAGAAGAACTAAAGATGAAACAAGCAACGATGAACAACACAATAAATGAAATTAAAAATACTCTAGATGGGATCAATAGCAGAATAACTGAGGCAGAAGAACGGATAAGTGACCTGGAAGATAAAATAGTGGAAATAACTACTACAGAGCAGAATAAAGAAAAAAGAATGAAAAGAACTGAGGACAGTCTCAGAGACCTCTGGGACAACATTAAACGCACCAACATTCGAATTATAGGGGTTCCAGAAGAAGAAGAGAAAAAGAAAGGGACTGAGAAAATATTTGAAGAGATTATAGTTGAAAACTTCCCTAATATGGGAAAGGAAATAGTTAATCAAGTCCAGGAAGCACAGAGAGTCCCATACAGGATAAAT